>NC_087357.1:6228812-6593812 GCF_030014295.1 Loxodonta africana
GGTTTTCCTCTCATTACAAAACTCTTTTCTTTCTATATGCCACCAATAGAGTCACAGAAATCACTGAATATTCTGATGTTCCTCCATTAATTTTAGGAGTTATTTTCCTATGGTTCTCAATCAGGGCAGAACTGTATGTGTACAAAAGGTAAAGAAAAAATGTGCAAGTGTTTTTGGCTATTACAATAACCAGGAAGGAGCTCTGGGGGGCGCAACGGTTAAGTGCTCAGCTGCTAACCAAACGGTCTTTGGTTCAAATCCACCATTGGCTCCAGGGGAAAAAAAACCTAGTGATCTGCTCCCGTAAAGGTCACAGCCTAAGAAATCCTATGGGGCAGTTCTGCTCTGGCCCGTAATAGGGTTGCTATGAGTCAGAATTGACTCCATGGAACACACCACCACAATAACTAGGAGAGTATGACTAGGGTGCTGTTACATTCACTAGGCTTAAAGAAGGCTTGTCCAACTTAAAGGCCAAGAGTGCGTTCAGCTGAAAACCCTACGTAGACTAATAGGTCACCCCTGGCTAGGTGTAAATTACCCACAATCCCACAAGCCAGAGAGAACGACTGTTAACTTTTTAGCACAACCCCTTCAGTCTTCTATTTTTAATCATTAAATACTTCCTTCTGCATAAGCTCAAGTGGGATGTTTATAAGGATCTTCCTTTGTCATTAAGATTCCCAGGAACCTTATTTTCAAAGGACGCGCAATGTCCCCAAGCACAGGTAAACCTTGACTGACTTAAAAAATCCCCCCATGGTTTGTGGGGCATTCAGATGGCATGTTTTATTTTTTGCATTGTGAAGTTCATAGGGATAAACACCTTACATATCACCCTCGATCGAGTTAAAACTTCTAAATCGCATTTTGTACGCATTTTCACCCCCTGCCCCAATCTCTCGTGCCTGTGTGAGGACACTGTCCTATAACTCTTTCTGATTGAGATTTTACTGAACAGCTCTTATTCTAGGAAACGCCCATCTGGGTGGAAGGATGTCCGATTTCACTGCTCTGCGCCTGTCTGACAAGGCTTCTCATCTCCTATTCATGTACTATTCTTCAAAAGTGGCCCGACCAGTACCAAGAGCAGAGTGCCTAGGAGGAAATAAGCCTTCATTTGTCTTGCAAATTAAACTCTATTAACCCCACCGGCTGCTCCTTGAACATGCTTCTAATATTAGTTACGCTGCATACATTATGCAGATTTCTTGTTTTCACATTACATTAGATGCAAAATACTCTAAAACCCTGGAATTCTTCTAAAACCAAAAGAATTCTAATGTTCCAATATGTGCGGCACTTGGAAGAGGAGTATGTTAGTTAATTCTGGCTCTGGAGGATTGCTCAATAACAGATCAAAAAAGAACACAAATCTGAAAATAAGACTTATAAAGTTATCTCAGTGAGACATTAAAAAAATTTTTTTTTTCCAAAGACTTTTCAGATACAAAGGTGAAAGCTACCTTAGTGTGAACAACATGAAGCCTAATGTCTTGTGGGATGTAACGTAAGTGAAACTGATTTTTAAAACAAGTATCCTCTGAAACCCAGGCCTCAGGGCTCAGCTCTGCAGGAGTTACACGATGCGTATTTATCATGCAGTTATCTAGCTATGATGGAGTATTGGAACAGTTTCTGGATCACTTGCAAAGTTGGAACTTTTCCACATAAATTTGACAAAAACTTTTCAATTTCTGTAAAAAGCCGTGCTGTGATTTTGACTGGGATCGCACCGAATCTACTGATCAATTTTGGGAGAAGTGATATGTTAACAACATTGTCTTCCAGCCCAAGAACGGAGTATATTTCTCCATTTATCAAGGCATTCTTTTACTTACATCAGGGTTTGGCAGTTTTCAGCATCCATATTCTGTAAATACCTTTAAATAGAAACCTATTTCTTTTTTTCCTTCTATTGTAAATGGACCTATCATTTAATTTCCGAGATTCATTGCTAGTACACAAAAAACACAATTGGCTTACAAATGGAGTACCTTTTTTTTTTTTTGTAGATCCTCTGGGATTTCCTACGTAGACAGTCATGTCTTCCATGAATAGTTTCATTTCGTCCTTTTCCAGAATGCATGCTTTTTTTCTTGCCACATTCATTGGCTAGGACGCCAGTACGATGTTGAACAGGCATGGTGAGAGTGACATCCTTGCTTGTTTCTGATCTTAGGGGGAAAGCATTCAGTCTTTCTTCATTAAGTATATTATTTCATAGACGCTTTTGTATCAGGTTAAGGGACTTTTTTTTTTACCTATCCATTGAGCTGATCGTAAGGTTTATCTTCATTTTATCAGTTGACATGGTGAATGGATTTTTGAATATTTAAGCATTGCATTCCTGGGATACACGACCACTTGGTCATGTTGCCTCATACTTTTTATATATTGCTGGATTCAATTTGTTAATACTTTTGAGGATTTCTGCATTTATGTCGATGAGGGATATTGTTCTGTAATTTTCTTTTCTTTTTATGCCTTTATTTGGTACAGTATCAGGGTAATACTGGCATCTATAAAATGAATTGGAAAGTGTTCCCTCCTTGTATATTCTCTGGAAAAGTTTTTGAAGAATTGATGTTAGTTTCTTCCTGAAATATGTGATAGAATTCCCCAGTGAAGCCATTGGGGCCTGAAACGGTCTTTATGGAAAGAGTTTAACTATAAATTTAGCATAATATATATGGTTATTCAGGTCAAAATGTGTCCATTTATCTAAGTTGTCAAATGTATGGGCATAAAGTTGTTCATACTATATATTTCTTATCGTCGAAATGCCAGTAGGATCTGTAGCAATGTCCAGTCTTTCATTCTTAATATTGATAATTTGTATCTTCCCTCTTTTTTTTTTGGTCACTCTGATTAGTTTTATTTTTCAAAGAACAAACTTCTTAGATTCATTGCTGTTTTCTATTGTGTTTCTGTTTTCAGTTTTACTGGTCTCTGTTCTTTATTATTATCATCTTCCTTGTGTTTGCCTGGATTAATTAGCTCTTATTTTTCTAGTTTCTTAAAGTGAAAGCTTAGATCACTGATTTGAAACCCCCGCCCCAACAGTCAGTGCTATGAATTTCCCTCTAGGCACTGTTTTAGCTGCATCTCACAACTTTTAATAGGCTGTGTTTCACTTGTATTCAATTCAAAATATTCTCTAATTTTTCTTGTAACTTTCTCTTTGAAAGGATTATTTAGTGTTTTCAAATATTTTGAATTTTCCAGATATCTTTGTTATTGACTTCTAGTTTAATTCCACTATGATGAGAAAACAGACTTACACAATTTGAAACTTTTAAATTTGTTCAAACTTGTTTTATGACCTGGAATATGCTTAATCTTGGTAAATGATCCACAGGCACTTGAAATAAACATGTATTTGCTTTTTGCTGAGTGGAATGTTCTATAAATGTCAATTAGGTCAAGCTGGACAGTGTTGTTCAAGTTGTCCATATCCTTACTGCTTTTAGGTTTACATGTTCTTTTGGTTACTGAGAAAGGAGAGGTGGAATCTCCATCTGTAACTGTGTACTTGTCTATTTCTCCTATCAACTTTTGCTTCATGTATTTTGAAGTTCTTTTGTTAGGAGCACAGGCATTTAAGACTGTCATGACTTCCTGGTGAATTGACCACTTTATCAGTATGTCATATTACCCTTTGCCCCTGGTAATATTCTTTGTCCTGAAATCTACTCTAATATTAGTATAGCCACTTGAAGTTTCTTTTGATTAGTGTTTGCTTAGTATATCTTCTACCTTCCTTTTACTTTCTATTTAAAGCCTGTTTCTTGTAGATAGCACATAGCTGGGTCTTGTCCCCCAACCCAACCCAATTTAATAATTTCTGCTTCTTAATTGATGTGCTTAGATGACTAGCATTTAATGTAATTACTGACATGATCAGATTAAAATACTCCATCTTGTTAGTTTTTTCCTATTTGTTCCATTTGTTCTTTGTTCCCCTTTTCTGCCTTATTTTAGGTGGAGGTTATTTATTTATTTATTTATTTTTCTGGGAAGGGAGGGAAGGGATTCTATTTTATCTCCACTACTGGATTTTACTGGATTATTAGGAGACCCTGAGTGCACAAATAGTTAAGAGCCTGACTATTAACCAATAGGTTGGTGGCTTAAACCTACCCAGAAGCACTTCGGAGGAAAGGACTGGAGATACGCTTTTGAAAAGTCACAGCCTTGAAAATTCTATGAAGTGCAGTTTTACTCTGCACACACAGGCTCCCCATGAGTCAGAATGGTCTCAATGGCAACAAGTTTGGTTTTTGAACTGAGTTATCATTTGTACCCTTAAAAAAATTCTTTTTTAGTTGTTTCCCTATGGTTTATAATACAGTTCTTGAATTAATATACAGTTTAAGAACCTTACGATAGTATAGTCTAATTTTCTCCTTCCCATTTTATGCATTTGAAGTCATATATTTTACTCAAAAAACAAACCCATTGCCACTGAGTTGGTTCCAACTGAGAGCGAACCTATAGGACAGAGTAGAACTGCTCCACTGCTCCACAGGCTTCTAAGGAGTACCTGGAAGATTCAAACTATCAACCTTTTGGTTGGCCGCCGAACTTAACCACTATACCACCAGAGTTTCCAAATCCGTAATAGGATGATAATATTTTGTTTCAGTCACATATCTTATAAATGGATTAAAAATAACAAAATAATGTTGTTCATACTTATCTTCATTTTAACCATTCCTGGATATCTTCATTTCTTAGGGTAAATCTAAGTTTCTGACTGGTCTCATAGACCTTCTATTTGAAGCATTTCCTTTAATTTTTTATAGTGGAGGTCTGTCACTTTTTGTTTGTCTGGAAAAGTCTTTATTTCCCCTTATTTTTGAAAGATTTTTTTGCTGGATATAGAATTCTGAGTCGACAGTTTTTTCTCCCTTACCACTTTAAAAGATGTCACTGCATTGTCTTCTGGCTTGAATATTTTCTGATAGGAACTCTAATTCTTATCTTTGTTCCTCTTACATAATATGCCCCTTTGCTCTAGCTAACTTTAAGACCTTCATTTTATCTTTGGTTTTCAGAAATTTGAGTACAATTTTTAAAAACTGCTAATTTATCTTGCTTGAGATTCTCTGAAATACTTGAATCTGTGGTTTGTTGTCCATTATTTGTGAAAAGTTGTCTGCCATCATCTCTTCAAATATTTCTTCTGCTCTGTTTGGGTATACTCTCCTCCTTCTGGAATTCCAAGTATGCGTATATTAAGCCATTTAATATTGTCTCACAGCCTTGGGTGCTCTGGTCTGTTTTTATTACTCTAGTCTCTGAACAAATCCAATTCAAGGCAACACATATATACTGTAAAGATACCTATTTTGAGCCAGTCAGTGTGCTAAAGGGAGTTAAGAGCATGGTGGAAGGAAAACAAAACAAAACAAAAACCAAACCCACTGCTGTTGAGTCAATTCCAACTCATAGCGACCCTATCCGACAAAGTAGAACTGCCCTGTAGGAAGGAGCCCTGGTGGCGCAATGGTTAAATGCTTGGCAGCTAACTGAAATGTTGGCCATTTGAACCCACCAGCTGCTCCATGGGGGAAAAGATGTGGCAGTCTGCTTCCACAAAGTTTACAGCCTTGGAAACCCCTTGGGGCAGTTCTACTCTGTCCTATAGGTTGCTATGGGGCTGCTATGAGTCAGTATTGACTTGATGGCCACAATTTAATCTTTACAGCAGCCTATCACCACATCTATTCTCCCGCCTGGAAGGCTCTGGGTTAGCAGCCAAGCACTTAACCATTGTGCCACCAGGGCTCCATGATATGTCTAGATGTCAGTTTGTCCTTCTTTTGGTTCTTTGGCACTCTCTTGGCCCTTCCATTCTGGGATCTCTTAATTCCGGGATATCTCTATTCAATATTTCTTCTGGAGGAAAAGTGGAATGAAAGACCTGACTCTGGAGTTCTGACAGATGTTCTTTAGTTCTCACTGGGAAGCAGCACTTTCCGCCTAGGGGGAGGCAGTACCTCTAGGCTCAGTCTCAACTCATCAAATGCTGGTGTGTTTGGGAGAATCAGATGCAGTTAAGCGCAACAAATAACATGTTTCCTAACATGTTTGCAAAGGAAAGACCATAGGGCACGTGGTTCCCTTCACCAAAAACCTGGTCAACTGAGTTAAAGCACAGGTTCTTCCTGTCAACTGAGGATATGCATACCCATTTGATATTCAGGGCTGAGACTAAGGTGAGGCAAGAGATGTTCCAAGGGATAAAAACTTATGGAGCCACTCATTTTCAGGGTTGTGCAAGTGTAGGGATGGCATTTGCATAGTCCTGAGAGCGAGTGCCTTGGTGGCTCAGCGGTTAAGAGCTTGGCTGCTAAACAAAAGGTCAGCAGTCTGAATCCACCAGTCACTCCTTGGAAACCCTAAGGGGCAGTTCTACTCTGTCCTGTAGGGTCCCTATGAATCAGAATTGACTTGATGACGATGGGTTTTTTTTTTGGTTAAGAGTGACTGCATCCTTAAATTTTGTACCCTGTATGTGTCTCTTGTTTTACCCTATATAAATCCAATGTTTCATCCATTTTCCAATCTGTTCATTCTGCCAGAAAGGTAAAACAGAAACCAGTGTGTATAAAGCTCTTATTAATATACGTGAATTAACTCGCTTAATTTCCAAAGAGACAAAGTGGGAGAAACAAAGCAGTGGACATTCTGAGGAGCCGTATTAGGGAGTATGACCCCAAGCCATCTCAGTTACTGTGAGATATGAGAATTCCAGCAAAGAAGACCCCATTGAACAAGAGGGCCTTCGCTCTGTTGAGGAAGGTCCTGGAGTCAGAGAAGATGTCACTCACACCAGGCTCATAAGACATATTCCTTCTCCACCTACCAGCAGCACTTTTCTACTCATGGGGCCCCAGGCCTCCCTGGGAATGACACAAACACTGTTCAAGGCACTAATTAGGAGGTATGAACTCCACTTACACCCAATGGGGCTTTTCAGATCTACATTATGTTACCTATCACACCACACTAATTAATGACAAGGGTGCTTCTGCCTCTGCAGGTCACTGCAAATGGAAATTGTGCGAGAAATGAAAACACTTTTATTGAAGAGACGCAACCCTTTGAAAATCCTACAGGTTTGTATCACCTCTGACTCAGGCAGCTCAAGGGCAGCTGTGCTTGTCAGTTCAAACTCAGCTCTATAATTAGGAAGCATAACTTCCCATGTTCACTTAATGAGTTTAAAATCTAAACGATAACACGCAAATGACAAATTGTAGACTGTTTCTCCAACCGTAAAATTTCTGACTTACTCAAAAGGTTACCTTTTGCTCACGTCCATTTTCTAAATATTTCCTTATGAATGCAAATGTGAAGATGATCTCATTAAAGGCAAAATACTACCATCTCAGAAAGGACTTTCACTCTGGGGGAAAATGCTCTACAAGACAATTTACAGAAAGCAGAGTAAATCAATCGGCAAATTCTAAAAGCTTCTCCTTAAAATATAGGAAGATAAGAACGCCCATTACCACATATTCTATCAAAACTATGTTAGAGGGTCTAGCCAGAGAAGGCAAAGACAAAGACAAAGAGATAAAAGGTATACTTAGAAAGGAAGACATACTAACAATAAGGCCTGCTTTCAACGACAATTGATGTGAATAGCTGCATGGGAGTGGTTCTCTATTGTGCTACCTGCATAATCACAAAGGCACTTTTTCAATGATACAAGCAATTAAAGTCTTAAGAGTCAACATTTGTTGAGTGACTCCTGAGTAGCAGACAGTGCTGTTTATGGGCTGACATGTTCTATTCTTATAACAGTCTCGAGAGAGCCTCTACCCTGATGAAATGGTTCAGATGCTACCTAGGCCAAGGTCACCATGTCACTGTCCAAGTCTAGACTCAGGTGAAAAATACTGGACACTTCTGGAGTTTCTCCTCTACAAAATTTGTAACCACAGAGCAAACTGCTGCGAGGGTAAACATTTTACTATGCAGATGAGTTTCTTAGAAACCATGACCTATCAAAAAAAAAAAAAAAGGGACAAAACTGAGAAAAACAGCTTCCAGCTTTCATCAGTTCAACAAATAACTAAGAACAGGCAGATTTTAAACCCAGTCCTGGCCACTGTGTCTTTTCTGGCACAAAGAACATACCACACTCTTGGCAGATATTTTACATGTTCACTTACAGTATGGTCTCTTTGTGAGAGGCAGCTTTGTTCTTTTGTTCTGTGAGGCACAGGGCTGATCCTCACACGTTATCTTTTAATATTTGGGATAATGAATTAATTAATGTGACAGTTTAGCCATAAGGAAGATTTGAAAGTGAAGCAAAAGTACAATCAATTATTGGGAAGTACTGGGGAAGCCAATTTCTTTTCAAAATTTCATTTAAATATTTTAATATTACAGCTTAAGTTATGTATTGCTTAAGATTATTTAAAAAAAATTGCACTTCTGTTTCTAAGCAAGTTAGAGTTAACAGGGACAGAATTTACCCTTTCAAGTGAAAAAAGCAAACAAACAATAGATACAAAATAACTGTTTTCAGGACACTGGACAGTGAAGCACAGTGATATATGGGAGAAGGGAAGAAAGTGATTTGAGCCCTGCAAGTGACCCATCCTGCTGTTTTGAAAGTTTTCAGGTCACAGCACAGGATGGTGGGGAGCCTGATGGGTACCATGAACTAAAGATACAGAGCTGCGAGTCCAAGAGACCAAGGCAGCTAGCATTTGCAGCACCCAAAAAGGTAAAATTCACAATGTCTGGCATCCAATCAAAGATTACGAGGCATGCAAAGCAGGAACACAGAACCCATAATAAAGAGAAATATCAATCAATTGAAACTGACTAACACTAACCCAGATGTTCACATTAGCAGACAGGACCTGAAAACAATGATTATAACTGTATTCCAGGTGTGCGAATACTTCAGTAGAAATATTAATATGACCCAAATAGAACTCCTAGAGATGAAAACTACAAAGTCTGAGAAGAAAAACACACTGAATGGGAACAACAGCAATTTAGACACTGCAGAAGAAAGAATTAGTGAATTTGAAGACATAGCTATAAGAACTATCCAAAATGAAGGACAGCCTGAAAAAAGCATCAAAAGGGAGGAAAGTAGAAAAGGTGTGAGGGAGGGAGAGAAAGAGGGCGATATGGGGCATTTTCAAGCAACCTTATGTATAATTTGAATCTTGGAAAAAGAAGGCTGGGGATCAGTAAAAATATGTTAAGAAATAATGGCCAAAATATTTCCAAATTTCATGAAAACTATAAATGCACAGATCCAAGAGACTCAATAAAACCAAGTACAAAAAATATAAAGAAAATGGCACCAAGACCCATCATAATAAACTTGTTCAAAAACATTAATAAAGAGCCTTAAAACAATCATTAAAATAAGACATGTTACATGCAAAGGAACAAAAATAAGGAAAGCAGTAGAATTCTTGTTGGAAGTAACGCAAATAAGATGTGGAACAACACTTTTAAAGTACTACAATTAAAAAAAAAATCTAGAATTCTATACCCAGTGAAAGTATCTTTCAACAATGAAGATGAAATAGACTTTTGGGACATACATAAAAAGGCTGGCAGCAGACTGGCACTGCAAGAAATGTTAAAGAAAATTTATCAGGCAGAAAGAAATGACACCAGATGGAAATATAGATGTGAACAAAAGAATGAAGAGCAATAAAGTTTTATTGGAACACAGCCACATTTGGTCATTTACATAATGTCATTACTTTCATGCTTCAACGGCAGAGTAGTTGTGAAAGAGGCTGTATGGTCCACCACAAAGCCTAAAATATTTATTATTAGGCCCTTTATAGAAAATATTTGCTGCCCCTGTATTAGACAAATCCATTTCTATGTATAACCATTTGTCCTCTTTTTTTTATCCATATATTTCTGTCCCTATCTTTTTCTATATATGCAGGGAGTGGTTTCTGGGATGATGCTCACCAAATATTGTTTATTTTTGAGACTGTAGATGGGAGGTGATCTGTTCTTTTCCTTTTTTGCTTTCATGTATTGCTTAAACTTCAAAAAGAAGTACATGTCATTTTTATACAACAAAGTCATTATTTTTTAAATGTAGATTAGCTGCATTACATAAAAATTTAAAATATAGACAAGAAAAATAGGAACTTCATGTTCACACCTAAGATGACTGCTATTCTCATTTTAGAGTATTCACTTCAAGACTTTTCTTAATGTTACATAGTTTAGTTGTAATGCACATACAACTTGCTATCTTAATTTGTTTTTTTCACTTAATTTAAACATTTCTTCATGACTACATTGTTTCACAGGCATTTGTTATTGTTGTTGTTGGGTGCCATCAAGTTGGTTCTGACTCACAGTGACCCCATGCACAACAGGACGAAACGCTACCTGGTCCTGCGTCATCCTCACAATTGTTGTTATGCTTGAGCTCGTTGTTGCAGCCACTGTGCCAATCCATCTCGTTGAGGGTCTTCCTCTGTTTCACTGACCCTCCACTTTACCAACCATGATGTCCTTCTCCAGGGACTGGTCCCTTCTGATAACACGTCCGAAGTATGAGACGCAGTCTCGCCACCCTTGCTTCTCGGGAGCATTCTGGCTGTACTTCTTCCAAGACAGATTTGTTCGTTCCTCTGGCAGTCCACAGCGTATTCGACACTCACAGGGATTTACAGGCTGCCTATGTTTGATGAGATGGATGCTGCGTTATTTTTAAGATGATTTCACTATTGTTGGATGTTTAGGTTTATTTCCAATTTTTACTATTATAAGCAAAGTTGCAATGAAAGCTGAATAAGCTTTTCTACATTCTGATTATTTTTCTAGAATACATTTTTTCAAAGTGTGATTCCTGAATCAAAGAATTTTAACATTCTTGTGTCTTCATACATATGGTCAAGTTATTTTACAAAAGATAGACAGTGATTTACATTACCAAAAGCAAAGGATAAAAATAACCTAGTTTCAGGCTAACACTGAAAACAGTACATTTTTAAAATATTTTGTTTGTTAGTTTGTCATTGAAAATATATACAACAAAACATACACCAATTTAACAACTTCTACACGTACAATTCAGTGACACTGATTGTTCTTCAAGGTAAGCAACCATTCTTATCTTCCTTTCCTGAATTGTTTCTCCCCCATTAATATAAACACACTGTCCCCTAAATTTCTTATCTTTCAGTTGCTGTTGTCAGTTTGATCCCATATATGTAGATCTTAAAAGAGCACAATGCTCAAGGCATACTTTCTTTCCTAGTCAAGCTAAAGTACTGTTTGGTTTTAAGAAGACTTCAGGGGAAATTTTTGGTTTAAGGTTTAAAGATTATTAGGGCAATAGTTTTGGTCTTCATCTAGCATCCATGGCTCCAGAATAACTGGATTCCACAAGAATTTCAAATTCTGTTCTGCATTTTATCTGTTTTGGTTAGGATTCTTCTGTAGAGTCTTTGATCAAAATGTTCAGTAATGGTAGCTGAGTACCATCCAGTTCTGGTCTGATGGCAAAGGGGGCAGTTGTCCACTGAGGCAATTAGTCATGCATTCCATTCCTTCTTATTTCTGATGTTACTTCTTAAGTTGTTGATTCAGGTGAACAGAGACCAATTTTTGTAACCTGGATGGCCACTTGCAAGCTTTTAAAACCCCAGGAGCTACGCGACAAGCTAGGAGATAAAATAGAAGCATTAAAAACCACATTAGGCCATTTAACTAGGATGTCCCATGTAACAATTACCCTAAACCTCCAAACCAAGAAGCCAAATCCTCTGAGGTATTTGGTTGTGCCTAAGAACCTCAACAACTGCTCTTTTGTTGTTGTAAATATATCACACAATTTTTGCCAATTCAACTTTTTACAAGTACAATTCAGGTACAACTTATTGATAGCAATTACATTAATTGGCTGTGCAGTTATTACCCTTAATCAATGTGAATTTACTATAAAATGAAATCAGTGCTCCATAAGCAGTACCTCCCAGGCCCCTTTCCCTCCTGCCACTGGTAACCACCAATAAATTTTGGTCTTTTTTTACCACAGCAGTGTGGTTGGTTACTGTTGTTGCTGTTAGGTGCCAGTGAGTCAGTTCCAATACATGAGAACTCTACGTACAACAAAAAGAACTACTGCCCAGACCTGAGCCGTCCTCACAGTCGTTCCTACGTTTAAGGCCATCACTGCAGCCACTGTGCCAATCTATCTCACTGACAGACTTTCAGTTTCTCACTGACCCTCTTCTTTACCAAGCATGCTGTTCTTCTTAAGGGACGGACCCCTCCTGATAACATATCTAAAGTACATAAGATGAAGTCTCACCACTCCCCCTTCTAAGGAGCATTCTGGGTGTGTTCTCCCAAGACAGACCTCTTCATTCGTCTGGCAGTCCGTGGTATATTCAATATTCTTTGCCAACACCATAATTCAAAGGTATCAATTCTTCTTCAGTCCTCCTCATTCGCTGTCCAGCTTTCACATGCATATGAGGTGACTGAAAACACCACAGCTTGGGTCAGGCCTACCTTAGTCCTCAAGGTGACATCTTTGATTTTCAACACTTTAAACACGTGTTTTGCAGAAGTCCCGCCCAACGCAATAGGTAGTTTGATTTCTTGATTACTGCTTCCATGGGCATTAATTGTGTATCCAAGTAAAATGAAATCCTTGACAACCTCAACCTTCTCTCCATTTATCATGATGTTGTTTATGGTCCAGGTGTGAGGATTTTTTTTTTTTCTTTATGTTGACGTGTAATCCATACTGAAGGGTACGGTCTTGGATCTTCATCAGTACATGCTCCAAGTCCTCTTTGCTTTCAGCAAGCAAGGTCGTGTCATCCGCATACCCCAGGTTGTTAATGAGTTTTCCTCCAATCCTGATACCCCATTCTTCTTCATATAGTCCAGCTTTTCAGATTATTTTCTCAGCATACAGATTGATCCATCTGATATTAGCAATGATATCCCATTCCTGGTTCCACGTCCTCTTCTGAATCTGGCTTGAATTTCTGGCAGTTCTCTGTCCATGTACTTGCCGCACCATTTTTTTATTATCTTCAGCAAGATCTTACTTCCGTGTGGTATTAACGATATTATTCAATAATTTCCACATTCTGTTGGATCACCTGTCTTTGGAATTGGCACAAATATGGATCTCTTCTGCTCAGTTGGCCAGGTAGCTGCCTTCCAAATTTCTTGGCATAAACGAGTATGCGCTTCCAGCATTGCATCTGTTTGTTGAAACATCTCAGTCAGTATTCTATCAATTCCTGAACCCTTGTTTTTCACTAATACCTTCAGTGCATCCTGGACTTCTTCCTTAATACCACTGGTTCTCAATCATATGGTACTTCCTGACATGGTTGAAAGTTGACCAAATCTTTTTGGTTCTGTGACTCTGTGTATTCTTTCCATCTTCTTTTGATGCTTCCTGTGTCGTTCAATATATTGCCTGGAATGACAAACTGAAGAGGAATGGCATTACATTTATTGTCAAAAAGAACATTTCAAGATCTATCCTGGAGAACAATGCTGTCAGCGATAGGATAATATCCATATACCTACGAGGAAGACCAGTCAATATGAATATTATTGAAATTTATGCACCAACCACCAATGCCAAATATTAAGAAATTGAAGATTTTTATCAACTTCTTAGACTGAAACCGGTCAAAAATGCCATCAGGATGCACTGAGAATTACTAGTGACTGGAATGAGAAAGTTGGAAATAAAGAAGGATCGGTAGGTGGAAAATATAGATTTGGTGATAGAAATGATGCTGGATATTGCATGACAGAATATTGCAAGACCAACTAACCTATTTATTGGGAATACCTTCTTTCAACAACATAAACAGCGATCATACACGTGGGCCCTGCCACATGGAATACACAGGAACCAAATTGACTACATCTGTGGAAAGAGATGATGGAGAAGCTCATTATTATCAGTCATAATGAGGCCAGGGGCTGACTGCAGAACAGATCATCAACTGTTCATATGGAAGTTCAAGCTGGAGCTAAAGAAAATTAAAACAAATCCATGACAGCCAAAGTGCAACCTTGAGTATATTCCACCAGAATTTAGAGATCATCTCAAGAACAGGTTTGATACACTGGGCACTAATAACTGAAGACCAGACAAGCTATGGAATGGCATCAAGGACATCATACATGAAGAATGCAAAAGGTCATTAAAAAGCCAGGAAAGAAACAAAAGACCAAAATGGATGTCAAAAGAGACTCCGAAAGTTGCTCCTGAACCTAGAATAGCTAAAGCGAACTCAAGAAATGATCACGTAAAAGAGCTAAACAGAAGATTTCAAAAGGAAGCTCAAGAAGACAAAGTATTATAATGACACGTACAAAGACCTGCAGTTTGAAAAAAAAAGGGGAAAAACACTCTCGGCATTTCTCAAGCTGAAGAACTGAAGAAAAAATTCAAGCCTTGAGTTGCAATACTGACCATGTAAGAGAAATGAAATCATTCATAGAATGGCTTCACGTTCTGGTAGCACTTTGCCCAGTAATTGGTATTTAGTAGCCCTGGCCAGCTCACCATCAAAAATGGGTTATTTCGTTGATCACAACACCTTGAGAAGAGCTCCTCAGCTCTGCCCTGAAAAGCTTCCTCCTGTCTTTGTTTCCTGCCCGTTCCTAAGCGTCTCATCCATCCTTGTGCGTTAAGTCTTACGTTCACTAACAAAGTAAAGAAAATCGAATCTCCTGATGAATTTTAAACACAACAAGTTCATCATCAAGTGCCAGGAAGTTGGATGAGAACAAAAATGTCTGTCCTAGAAGCAGAAGAGGAAGGTATATGGCAGCTCAGCCCACAAGACATTGTTTTCAAAGGAAGGGTTAATATCTTTCCTTAGATCCAGCCATGAGCTACACCAAAGAGCTCCTCACGGCATGAGATGGAAAGACATTTCTCTTGATGTTGCTCAAATGCAACTTTTAAATTTCCCTTCAGAGGGATCTCTAGGCAGACAAGCCGACCTTCTACAGGGGGATCAAAGAGAAGTGGAATCACAGTGGCCAGGCCCTTTCATCTGGACGGACAACACCTGTGCTGGGTACCTGTTGCTCCTAGGGGGTACAATGTTGAGAGAATTACATATTAACTAAGCACACTGGCTACCCAGCACAAGCAGAAGGTGGAGGCGGTGGGCGAGTGGAGCCTGGGGAAGCACAAGGAACACAGTGCACCTCCCAGTCTCTCAGGTTCTTTCTATCACATGTTCTTGGAAAGGGCTGCCCTCCCTGAGCAGGGACGGCGCAGAGGGGGCAGGCCACTTTCAAGGTGCTCTTTAGCATCGCCCTGAAAAGAACAAATCACTTAATATAGTTGGTCCAAAATACTGCATTTCCTTTTTAAAGCTTCTGGCTAATTTCATGCTCAAAAGGAGGGATGAGTGGATTGCACAGAAGTTGAGACAACTCACCTCCACTCTGGCTCGCCACACCTCCCCTTTCCAGCCTCACTCCAAGCTCCCAACTGTGTGCATTGTTTTTTGTTTTTATAATGTTTTACTGTGTTTTTGGTGAAAGTCTACATAGCAAATTAGGTTCCCATTTAACAATTTCTCTACATATTGTTCGGGGACGTTGGTTATATTTTTCACAATGTGTCAGCCTTCTCATTATTTCTGTTCTGGTTGTCTGGTTCCATTAATCTGGCTTCCCTGTCCCACCTTCCTTACCGTCTCATCTTTGCTTTAGGGTAAATGTTGACTGTTTGGTCTCTTATAGATGGTCTTTTAAAGGAGAACAGGACTCCCGGGTGATACTGTTCATTTTATGAGCCAAAGGTGACCTCCTTGTGTGGTTTCAGTACAAAGTTTAAGGGGTAGGTATCTTAGAGCAATAGGGTAGTCTTGGGGATTCCTCTGGTCTCTACCCATCCAGTGAGTCTAGCCTTATTAAGAATTTGAATTTTGTTCTACTTTTTTCTCCTATTCGATCCAGGACCACCTATTGTGTTTCCGGTGAGAATCGCTGGTAGTGGTAGCTGGGCACCATTTAGTTCTTCTGGTCTCAGGATAAATGAAGCTGTGGTTCGTATGGGCTATTAGTCCTGTAGACTAGTTTCTTCTTTGAGGGTTTGGTTTCCTTCTTCCACAGAAGGGGGTAGGAGGTGGGAAAACATCCGCTGGGATTCAGCCAAGATCGTGGACGCGTTTTATTTGTGAGCCACGGTAGAAATGCAGACTGACTTTACCTTTCCCCCAAAGATAATCAGTGTGGAGGTACAGCCATTAGGAATAAGCAGAAGGAGACTCACACAAACACAGTGCTGGTCACTAGTCACTGAATTTTAAGCTGCTTACCATTCTGTCACTACAAAATGAATTAAGACCTCATGCCTCACCAAAATTGGCTTTAAAAAAAATCCTAATATCCTAAAGGTTTCTGACTCGCCACAGACAGCCTAAAGAGTGAAATGGAGCATCTTGGACATTAAATACTATATCATACACGCGTATGTGTGTGTGCGTAGAATATGGCGCTAAATTTTCTAGCAGTTTCCACCAAAACTAACACTCAGAAGGATGTTTTCAAAGGCCAAGGTCACAAAATATGCTGGGTTGCATGGCACGTTTAGTAGATAAGAAGCCATTGGTCCATGATGCTGGTGTTGGGTGGCATCGAGTCGATTCTGACTCACAGTGACTCCACATGACAGGGCAGAAATGCCACATAGCATTTCCTAGGCTGTAATCTTTACTGGAGTGGATAACCAGGCCTTTTCTCCTGCGGAACCACTGGGTTCCAACTGCCAACCTTTTGGTTAGCAGCCAAGTGCTTAGCCATTGCACAACCAGGGATCCTTATTGGTCCATAATACTCCAAATTATTCAGAGTTTATCTTCTAAGTGATACGGGCACTTTAAAGGGAAAACCTAAATGACTAATGATGCAGGTCTGCAGTGTGATGGGGGGGTGGGCCCAGAATGCCACCTGGGCGGATCCTGCCGCGGCGTGAGCAAGGCCCATCCAGATGGCACGTTCAGTGAGAGGCAGCCAGGGGCGTGAGTCTGCAGGCAGAGGTCTGGGAGAGTCCTGCCCATTCAGCTACTGAGGGGGTGGCAGGAAGGGGCCCTTTGTCCTGGTGCTGTCTTTGGTTTTAGTTCTTAGAATGGCCACTGTGTTCCTTCTAAGGGAAGAGCAGGCTACCCAAGAAGACAATCCGAAGCAGGCAGTCATGAAAGGATTATTAAGGGTTATTAACCATCCCATTATAGTTGTTTTTCAGAAAAGTCTACTCTTGCTACATTTTTGTTACAATTTTTACAGCACTTCATCATGATTGGTTGAATCCCCAGGTTTCTTGTTCATGCATACGTATGTCACTCCCTATAAAAGGAGCAAATCTGACCTGGTTCAGGGAGCTGGCAGCCTTAGGTCACCAGAGCCTGCCTGTCTCCCAGTTTACAAACTGTGAATAAACCTTTCTGTCCTTCCAACCCTGTGTCTGGCTGACTTTAATTTGCTAGTCTGCTTGACAAGAACCTATTAGTTGACAGCTTCAAATCGTCTACTACCGGTCCTTGGGTCCTTTCTATCTTGTGAAAAACCCAGGTACAAGAAAAAAAGGGAGGTGTGTGCAGCTAGCTTACCTTTTACTCTGAATCAAATTTCTGATTTATAACCACCCGAGTTTTGTTTATAACTTAGAACTTACACCTTAAAATGTACTTGAGCACAATGTCCATCACCTTCCTCTTGAATAAACGTGTGATGGCATGAGTGTTCCCCACAAAGCCCACTGGTGCTGTCCTGGCGTGTGTTGCTAAGCGACTCAGCCCAGGAGCTGTGTTCCCAGCTCCCCTAGAGAACAATGTTCTAGACAGGTACCACAGGTGCACAGAGAAGCTCAGGAAGCCCCACTTGGACAAAACCAGGCTCCTGCTGAGGGAAGCAGCCAGGCCCGAGAGAAGCAATAAACTACATGTCGCAGCAGCTGAACAACGCCCAGCACCAACATCCGTGAGATGCCCTGCTTCCAATTAGAGCTAAAAACAACACAGGTGAATTGTTTATCCACTAGAAGTTACACATAATTTTGTTTCTTGTTTGTTCTAACACAGATATGGTAACTTTGTAAACTTTTTGAAAAATAATCCCCACTTAATGCATTTCACAGAAGCAGATTCCACAGAGCTACGGCTCTGATGAACAGAACAGTATGAAAAACAGAGAAGAAGACCTTGTTCCAAAAACAGCACCTCATACAGAAAACACCCCAAAGCATTTAAAAGTTCTCTTCTCTGGGTGATGTTTATCTGTGTGGATGGTGAAATTCTTCATGAATAAGACTAAGATATTTTTATCACTAGTCAGAATTAAAAAAAAAGGGGGGGCGGGCAAAAGCTTCCAAAGTGTAGTTGTTATAACGCGACATCCAGGCAATAACTTGGAACGACAAAGCTAACTGTGAACGCAACGGAGAAGTCAGCACAAATACAATAATGCATAATATAATTTACTCTTAGCTCCTTTTGAAAACACAACTCTTGGCCCCCAATCACATTCCTACTACAGAATTCCTTTTGTACCTTTCTCCTAGCTATGGGAATAAAATAAACCACTTAGATGACATTCAAGTGTCTGTAAAATATATACCAGCAATAATTCCTGGTGGAAATGTGGCAGGTATTTATATAAGAGGCAAAGTAGGAAGCATTGTAAAAAAAGGCCAAGCTGCAGTGTGTTTATTTTTAGAGGCCTCTTCCGGATGAAGTCACATGGCGAAAGGAAGGAAGCCGGCTCTTGCTCAGTTTCTCCTTATCCACATTGTGAGGTGCCAAGGACCAAGTGCTAGATGAAAACGTGTTTTTGAAAAAACAGCCCCACACCAGGAGCCCAAAAGGTCACTCTCACCATAAAATTGGGGTTGAGAAGCTGTGTGCTCTTCACTGCAAAGGCTGCATTATTTGGTTTGTTTTTTTCAGGATTGGGTTGGGGGAACCCCAGGGAAGACGGAGGTCTATTCTGTTTTCTTCTTCAAGTTTCTGTTTTTGTAAGGCTGGTTCCAGAAATCCTAGTTGCTTCCCTGGGGAGCCCCAACTTAGTTTAGCTTGTCGCCCTCTTCAATTAGCAGAGTCACATATGGTAGACTGAGCCACGAGAGAAAAGCAGTCATTGGATACTTCTCTAACCTGCTCCCTCAAGCCCCCGACAAGCACATTTTCTTCAACAAGTAGGTCTCCCTGTGATTTCCCACTTTCAAGTTGAGCTTCTAGTCGCATGAGCACCAAGCCATAAGCAAGGGACTGCACGTCCTACAGAACACAGCTTTCCTCATAGTTCTTGAGAACGGAGGCTGTGGTTCAGATTAAGGCCGCCTGATGAGTCTGGCTCACCCACTAAGCTCGCTGACAACCTGGGGATGCTCTGGGGGTGTCACAGCCCTGCGTTCCCCTCGGAGGCAGACAGCACCAATCCAGACGCCTCTCCCCTGGTCTTTTTTTTAATTATTAACTTTTTATTGTGGTAAATATGTATATAATACAACATTTGCCAATTCAACATTTTTGACACGTATAGTTCACATGTATAGTGACGCCCATGACACAGCTACATCAAGTGTGCCTTGCCACCATCACCAGCATCCGTTGCCAAATTTCCCATCGCCACTAACAGACAGTCACTGCTTCCTAACGACCACCTCTTATCTCTTGGTGCTCTGTGAACTCTGAACACATTGTCAGGAAAGACCAATTGCTACGAAAGCACATGTTTGCTAAAGTAAAGGGTCAGTGAAAACAAGGGACACCCTCAACGAGATGGACTGACACAGTATCCCAACAACAGGCTCAGACATACCAATGATTGTGAAGATGGCGCAGTACTGGGCAGTGGTTCGGTCTGTTGTACCTAAGGTCACCGTGAGTCGGAGCCAACGCAATGGCAGCTAACTAACTAGGCACTACTATCTACCCGGCTGGAAAATAATCCTTGGCAATTTGCTTTCAGAAGTTCTAAATTAAACAGTTCACAAAATAAATTTTTACTTTATTGGGTTAGTAGCTCTGAAAAAAAGGAGTCCTGGCGATGCAATGGGTACGTGCTAGAATTCTAACCAAAGGGTTGGTGGTTCAAACTCACCCACGTCTCCATAGAGGAGAGACCTGGCAATCTGCTTCCATAAAGATTACAGCCAAGAAAAACCTATGTGGCATTTCTACTCTGTCACGTGGGGTCGCTACAAGTTTGAATCAACTCCATGGCACCTAACGACAAGTTTGAAAAGAGTCATTATATGCATCTTAAAAAAATGTTATTTTATGCAAAAATGATTCCCTATTCAAGGCTGGGTCTGTGTGCTTTGTGAAATTCTTAAGCCCAAAGCTGGCCGATCAGAACCATCTGTGAAGCCTGGGGCTCAGCATCACTCAAGAACATGTTCAAGTAGGCAACTGGGAGCTCTGGGTCCATTTTGCCTTCTAGATTCTAGAGCAGATTAAAGAATGAAGACATGTAAAAATGGAAGGACTGCCATTCCACCCTTCTCTAGAGACCTGGAATCAGTCAAGGATTTCATTCTACTTGGATCCTCAATCAACGCCCATGGAAGCAGAAGTCAAGAAATCAAACAACGTATTGCATTGGGAAAATGTGCTGCAAATGACCTCTTTAAAGTATTGAAAAGCAAAGATGTCACTTTAAGGACTAAGGTATGCTCGACCCAAGCCATGGTATTTTCAGTTGCTTCATCGACATGCGAAAGATGGACAATGACTAAGTAAGACCGAAGAAGAACTGATGCCTTTGAATTATGGTGTTGGTGAGGAATATTGAATATACAATGGACTGCCAGAGGAACAAACAAATCTGTCTTGGAAGAAGTACAGCCAGAATGCTCCTAAGAAGCAAGGATGGCAAGACTTCATCTCACATACTTAGACATGTTATCAGAAGGGACCAATTCCTGGAGAAGGACATCATGTTTGGTAAAGTAGAGGGTCAGCGAAAAAGAGGAAGACTCTCAACGAGATGGACTGACACAGTGGCTGCAACAATGGGCTGAAACATAGCAACGATGGTGAGGATGGAGCAGAACACGGCAGTGTTTTGTTCTGTTGTACATAGGGTTGCAATGAGTCAAGCTGACTCGATTGTACCTAACAACAACTAGAGATCAATATTCTAGGAAGCCCAAATCTAAGCCGATCAACACTGTGCTAATCAATAAACAGGACATGAAGTTCACATGCAGCACACCTTGCTAAGTGACATAAAATGTGGAGAATGACATTAAGCAGCTGAGGTTGGGCTGGTGCTCCTGAAACAGGACGGCCTCCCTCTTAGCTTCTCAAATAGCAGAAGGCCACTGGCCTTGAGAGCAGCCAACAGGACGTCCAGAGAGGGAGAGACAGAGAACTCTCCTCCTGCCCTGGAAAGTCCTGGTGGACCTTTGTCCTGGCTCCGTCGGGCCTTCCTCCAGAGCAGAATGGCAAGCAGGCAAACACAAAATGGATTCTCCTACTTAGCAAGGGTGGCCAGTCTGGAATCAGCTTGAGGACCTCAAGCTTTCCTCAAGGAAGAAATGTATTTATTTCCTCTAAAATTCACACTTGCTGCCAAGTGCTCAAGAAGTTTTAAAAAGAATTCCAGATTCTTCAGCAATACTGTTCACACTCATGGTTTCTGCTAATACTTACATGAAGCAAACAAATTACTGCAGCTGTTACCCAATATGGGGGTAGGAGGGGTGAGGAGAGGCACAATTGTGGATGAAGACAGACCATTTGGAGCACAAAATATGCTAGTAAATGTTCCTGATGCCCCCATCCCCCTCCCCCGCTTTTTTTTTTGCGCTAGTCTGTCCTACCTAATTGGTCTATGTTTAGACTCGAGTTGAAGCACTCAGCTGGTTCCACCTAAGTGCAGAAGAGCAAACAGCAGCGACAGAACCCCAGACGAGCACCGGGGGAAAGAAGGTAGTACAATTTTCCACAGCCAACAGTGGTTATGCTCTGTCCATCCAGTAAAAAATCTCCACTCTACCAAGAAGGTAACCTAAAATCCCCCTGATTTGCCAGCAGCACTTACTCCGTGCCAACAAGAGCTATAGGAACACATGGGAATCAGAAGGGGGGAAAAAAAACCTCTTTTCTGGGAAGATGATTATAATCAAGACTGGAAAGAAGGTAATGAGTTGAAAATAATTGCAAACATCAAAAAGCACAAGGGATTTATTTAGAGAATGGACTGGGAAAGATTTAGCCCAGGAAAATTTCTGGAAGTGCAGCATTTAGAAATTACTAGAAACCACCAACGCTGATTGGTGTAGGAAGGAATCAGGAGAGAAGATTAGACACACCCACACATTTGTATATACTCTTTTCTTTTAACATAGTTTTTTTTTTTTAATCATTGTTGAAAGTACATGTAGTAAAACATACACCAGTCCAACAGTTTCCACGGGTACAACTCAGGGACGTTGATTATATCCAAGCTGTATGACCTTCTTGTCCTCCTTTTCCGAACTGTTCTTCCCCCATTAACACAAACTCTTTGCCCCCTAAGCTACCTTTCTGACCTTTCAAGTTGCTATTGTCAATTTGATCCCATATAGATAGGTCCTTGAAAGAGCACAATGTTCAAAGCAAACATTCTTCACAAAATAAGCTAACCTACTTTTTGGTTTAAAGAAGACTTCAGGGGTACATATATTCTTTATCAGATAAAGGAACCTCCTTTATATACGTAGTTTGCTGAGAGTTTTTATTATGAATGGATGTTGAATTCTGCCAATGGTTTTCTTGTAAGCACTGAGATGATCATAAGGTTTTTTCCTTTTTTTCTGTGACTGTGGAGAACTGCATTGATTGGTTGTTGAATGGTGAACCAACCTTGCATTCCTGGGACAAACCTCACTTGGAACATATTTATTTATTTACTTTTATATTACTGAATTGAATTTCAGACATTTTATTAGGATTTTAACAACTGAGCTCATGAGAGATACTAGTTTGTAGTTTTCATTTCTCGTATTCCTTTGCCAGATCTTGGGATCTGGGTTACGCTCATGTCATAAAGCAAGCTGTAAAATATTTTCTTATGTTTCTCCTTGAAGGAGTTCTTAAGATGGTATTACCTCTCCTTTAAATGTTAGATAAAATTCAGTAGTGAAGCCACATGGGCCTGGAGTTCTCTTTGAGGGAAGATTTTAATTACAGATTCAATTCTTTAATTTCAATTTCAATTCAATTTCTTTAACAGATATGCTCAGACATTTTATTTCTTCTTACATCAGTTTTGGTAAGATTTTCAAAGAAATATGTTCATCTTATCTAAATTTTCAAATTTGTCAGAGTAAAGTTTTAAATAATATCTTCTTCTTATCTTCTAAGGAGCCCCCATGGTGCAGGGGTTAAATGCTCGGCTGCTAAGGAAGGCTGGCAGTTTGAACCCACCAGCCATTCCACAGGATAAAGATGTGGCAGTCTGCCTCCATAAAGATTCATAGCCTTGGAAACTCTACAGGGCTGTTCTACTCTGTCCTACAGAGTTGCTATGAGTCAGAATTGATTCAGTGGCAGTGGGTTTGGTTTATTATCTTTTCACACTTGTTGAATCCCCTTTTTCATTTCTATTACTCATTATTTGGGTTTCTCTCTTTCTTGATCAGTCTTACCAGGGATGTTAAAACATGTTATGAATCTTTCCAAACATACAATTTTTGGCTTTGTTAGTATCTCTATTATAGTCTTTTCTGTTTCACTGATATGTGCTCTTAGTTTTATTGATACTTTCTATTTTCTTTAAGATCTACTTTGTGATATATTTATATACCTATACCAGCTTTTTTGAAGTTAATATTTGCACAGTACATCCTTACATTGCATTTAAGGTGTGCTTCTTTAGTCTACAGTTGGACAATGTGTTCTTATACAGTATGGCCAACTCTGACTTTTAATCCAAGTGTTTATTTAGTACACTGACATTTATAAAGGAATTACTGATATGACTGGATAAGTCTACCCTCTTGCTATTTGTATTCTACTTACTTCATCTGTTACTTTTTCCTTTTGTTTCCCTCCTTTTGAATAAATCAAGTACATTCATTATTTCGTGTATTTACTTGTTCTTTAGTTATATATTTTTTCCAGAGATTGACTGCCTTGAATGGGTATTTAACCACTTTACAACATAAGGACTTTACAATACTGTAATTTCATTTACCAGCACCGGCTCTCTCCTTTCTTCTTCATCTTACTTTGTTTTACAACAGGCCAATGCACAACCACCACTCAAAGACACAGGGCCTGTGGTCTTCCGGAGAGACACAATTAAGAACAACAGGAAACGTTTGTATGTGCCATCTGCTTCTCTTCAGGCAGTGTGCCCACTCCCACCTGCACAGTTCTCCGGGCAGCATCAGAGATGGAAACTGTCAGGTAAGGAGGGGGCACAACACACATACAGAGCTCCCAGGAGCTGCCCACAAGAGAGACAAGAAACCATGAGACTTGTCCTCTGTCCGAACAATCTTAGAATCTATCTCTAAGTGTTGAGGCAGGACACAGGTGAATACAAAGGTAAGGGCTGCATGTCCCAGCACATGCAAAGTGCTGACAAGAGGAAATGGAGCTGACTGGAGAGAAGATGCCCTCAGGCGTGGGGGTGAGGCCAAAGGCAGAATGTTCCTCTGAGGCAGGGCCCAGCAAGGTAAAGGGCAATGACAAGGCAGGGGGAGGGTGACAACAAGCGGAAAAATGGAAGCTGGAGTGGTGGGTATGTTCAAAGGACTCTGGAAAAAAATGTCCCCATGTCCTGTGCCATTCTCACGACTGTTGTTATGCTTGAGCCCTTGTTGCAGCCATGTGTCAGTCCATCTCACTGAGGGTCCTCCTCTTTTTCGCTGACCCTCTACTTCACCAAACGTGAAGTCTTTCTCCAGGGACTGATCCCTCCTGATAACACGTCCAAAGTATGTGAGACATAGTCTTGGCACCTTTGCTCCTAAGGAATATTCGGGTTGTACTTGCTCCAAGACAGATTTGTTCGTTCCTTTGGCAGTCCATTGTATATTCAATATTCTTCACCAATTCCACAATTCCACGGCATCAATTCTTCTTCAGTCTTCCTTATCCATTGTCCAGCTTTCCCATGCATATGATGCATGGGAAAATACCACAGCTTGGGTCAGGCACACCTTAGTCTTCAACGTGACATCTTTACTTTTTTTAAAGAGGTCTTTTGGAGTAGATTTTCCCAATGCAAAGGGTCTTTTGATTTCTTGACTGCTGCTTCCATGGGTGTTGACTGTGGATCCAAGTAAAATGAAATCCTTGACAACTTCAATCTTTTCTCCTTTGTTCATGATATTGCTTATTGGTCCAGGTGTGAGGATTTTTGTTTTCTTTATGTTGAGGTGTAATCCATGCTGAAGGCTGTAGTCTCTGATCTTCATCTGTAAGTGCTTCAAGTCCTCTTCACTTTCAGCAAGCAAGGTTGTGTCATCTGCATAACAGATTGTTGTTAATGAGTCTTCCTCCAATCCTGATACCCTATTCTTCTTCATATAGTCCAGCTTCTGGGATTATTTACTCAGCATACAGGCTGAATAGGTATGGTGAAAGGATACAACCCTGAAGCACACTTTTCCTGACTTTAAACCACGCAGTATCTCCTCATTCTGTTTGAATGGCTGCCTCTTGATCTGTGTACATGTTCCTCACGAACAAAATTAAGTATTCTGGAATTTCCATTCTTTGCAATGCTATCCACAGTTTATTATGTTCCACACAGTTGAATACCTTTGCATAGTCAATAAAACACAGGTAAACATCCTTCTGGTATTCTCCGCTTTCAGCCACGATCCATCTGACATCAGCAATGAGATCCCTGGTTCCAAGTCCTCTTCTGAATGCAGTTTGAAATTCTGGCAGTTCCCTGTGGATCTACGGCTGCAACCACTTTTGCATGATCTTTAGCAACATTTTACTTGTGTGTGATATTAATAATATTTGATAATTTCCACATTCGGTTGGATCATCTTTCTTTAGAATAAGTATAAATATGGATCTCTTCCAGTTGTTTGGCCAGGTAGCTGTCTTCCAAATTTCTTGGCGTAGGTGAGTGAGCCCTTCCAGTGCTACATCCGTTTTTTGAAACATCTCAATTGGTATTCTGTCAATTTCTGCAGTCTTGTTTTTTGCCAGTTCCTTTAGCGCAGTTTGGACTTCTTCCTTCAGTATCATCGGTTCCTGATCTTATGCTACCTCCTGAAATGGCTAAACATCAACCAATTTTTTTTGGTTTAGTGTCTCTGTGTATTCCTTCCATCTTCTTTGGATGCATCCTGTGTTATTTAATATCTTCCCTGTGGAATTCTTCAATACTGTAGCTCAAGTCTTGAAATTTTTCTTTAGTTCTTTCAGCTTGAGAAATGCTGAGCATGTTCTTCCCTTTTGGTTTTCTATCTCCAGGCCTCTGCACATGTCATTATAATCCTTTACTTTGTCTTCTTGAGCTACCCTTTGAAATCTTCTGCTCATCTCTTTTATCTCATCATTTCTTCCTTTCGCTTTAGCTACTTGACAATCAAGAGCAAGTTTCAGTCTCTTCTGACATCATTTGATCTTTTCTTTCTTTCCTGTCTTTTTAATGACCTCTTGCTTTCTTCATGTATGATGTCCTCGATGTCATTCCACAACTCATCTGATCTTTGGTCATTAGTGTTCAACGTGTCAAATCTATTCTTGGGATGGTCTCCACATTCAGGTGAGATATACTCAAGGTCGCACTTTGGTTCTCATGGACTTGTTCTAGTTTTTTCCAGTTTCAACTTGCACTGGCATATGAGCAATTGATGGTCTGTTCTGCAGTCAGACCATGGCCTTGTTCTGACTGATAATACTGAGTTTTTTCATTGTCTATTTCCACAGATATAATCAATTTGATTCCTGTGTACGCCAATTTCTGCAGTCTGAAATTGATCAAACATGCAAGCAGGATGTATTGGCAATTACTGGTGATTGTAATGTGAAAGTTGGAAACAAAGACGAATGATTGGTAGTTGGAAAATATGGCCTTGGTGATAGAAATGATGCCAGAGGTCACATGACAGAATTTTGCAAAACCAAATAGTTATTGTAAATACTTTTCACCAACATAAATTGCAACTATACATGTGGACCTCTATTGCAATAAGTTGTACACCTGTAAAAAGCTGAAGTGGCAAAAAGTTGTGGGATACATATATTTACAAGAGTGATTAAAAAAAACAGAGTGGCTCCTGAGGCTGCATATATACAACCAAACACCTCATGGAATTTGGTTCCCTGGTTTAGAGGTTTGGGGTCGTGGTTTTATGCGACATCCCAGTTAACTGGCCTAATAACACATTTAGTGCTTCTGTTGTACCTCCTAACTTGTTGTGTAGTGCCTGGGGTCTTAAAAGCTTGCAAGCGGCCATCTAAGACAAAACAATTGGTCCCTATTCACCTGAGGAAGGAGAGTCAGAAATAGGAGGAGGCTATGCCTCCATGAACTGGATGGTGCCCAGCTACCATTACTGAACATTTTAATCAAAGATTCCATAGATTCCATCAGGGCTCTTCACGCTTCCATAGCACCTAGTATCCTATAGTTCTCATGTTTTCAACTTAATCCAGGTGTGATTTCCCCAACTAGAATGTAAGCTTTCCCACCACTGTGCATGTGGTATCTATTACAAGGTTTTGTATGTACCAGCACTGAAAGACTTCATCAACAGAAATAAATTAAAACTCAGAGGAAGAAAAAGTAGAAATCCAATAAAAATTTAAAAACCACCTTCTTTTAAGAAGAGACTTAAAAAAAAAAGTCTTCTAGGGATAGGGATACCAAGAAAGTTCCATAAATTAAAAAAATAAACCTAGGGTTCTTGTCCTTTTCCAATGCCCTTTGGAAACAACAGGCCTGACCCTATCTTGAGTATAAACTGGAGCTCTGTGAAATTCCAGCAATGCCTCTAGGCAAGGAACCGTAGAGATGAGAGTGCCACTCACACCCAGAGGGCACCGCACAGATCATGCTCAGCCAGCTAAGGGGGGACGGTGCAAGGGTGTCTTAGTTATCTAGTGCTGCTGTAACAGAAATGCCACAAGTGGACGGCTTTAACAAAGAGAAACTTATTTTTTTATAGTCTAGTCGGCTAGAAGTCCAAATTCAGGGCGTCAGCTCCAGGGGAAGGCTTTCTCTGTTGGCTCTTGTCGGGGGACAGCCCCAGCAAGGAAAGACCCTCACTGTGCGTCCTGGCAGATAATCTGAAGAACTGACACATAGCCCTTTCCAGATTCATGTTTATTCAGGGAAACTTACACGGGCAAGCAGCTGCTCTCTCCAGTGGTGGCCGGCTGGAGTGTTTTCCGCGCCGAGCCCAAAGAGGCAGAGAAATTTAAAGAGGAACAAAAACAAAAGATGAATGCAGCTGTTTTTCTAAGACCCAAGCGTTAAGCATAATCAAACTCGAGCGAGGGCGGCTTCTTCTCACGTGCTCAAGGCTAACAGGAGTTGTTATTCTGGGATCGAAAGCCGAGAGTTGTTGTTCTAAGACCCAGGCCAGTCCTCATTGGCTTGGAGCCAGTGGGACAGCTTCCAGGACCATAGTCAAGGGCCTGCCTTGACCATAGTGTGGCCATGATGAACTCTTGTCTCCCTACAGCTCTGGAGGAAGGTCCTTGTCATCCATCTTGCCCCCAACTAGGAGCTTCTTGTTACAGGAACCCCAAGTCCAAAGGACGGGCTCTACTCCCAGGGCTGCTTTCTTGGTGGTATGAGGCTGCCTGCCCCGCCCCGCCCCGCCCTGCCCTGCCCACTCCCCTCTGCTCACTTCTCTCTTCTATATCTCAAAGGAGATTGGCTCAAGACACAATCTAATCTTGTGGATTGAGTCCTGCCTCATTAACATAACTGCTGCTAATCCCACCTCATTAACATCATAGAGGTAGGATTTACAACACAAAAGAAAATCACATCCGATGACAAAATGGTGAACAACCACACAATACTGGCCTACCTAAATTGATACACATATTTTTTGTGGGACACAATTCAATTCAGGATGAAGAGCAACTCTTCAAGTCCATCAACCATCCCATAGTTGGCTAGTTCTGGCCATAGAAGGGCACAAAAACCACAGTTTGCTTTGTGTATTTGACCAGGAGAGGACGAAAGCACAGAGGCTCAACTGTTGCTCACGAGAGAAGGCAATTGGTGCCACTTCAGTGAACAAATGGAAAATGAAGAACTCACTCCGGGCTTATTCCCCATGCCTTGCAGTTATCTACAAATAGCCACAGAGTGCTGGACATCTTATGTCCTAGAAAACTCACCAGAGAATAAGAAAGAAAGCAGAAGTTCCCAAGAGATCAAACACAGAGGTGCACTTCTGTCTGCGTTAACGAGGTGGAATACTGAAGACCTTAATTGGAGTTACAGACACATCCTGGTGTAAATACTGCCTAGTTGAGGGGAACAAGGTGCCATGAGGTTACCTGTCAGAGAGAATTCACAAAACAACACAGGGGGTGGTGAGGCAATTCCAGGGGTACAGTCCTGTCCAGGGAGGGGTATCCTAGGGGCACAGCAGGATGAGCACTCTAGTGAACCTGCCCAGGTGCTGCAGAGACACACACATCTCCATGGGCTGCAGCTAGCAGGTGGAGAAGCCAAGGGAGGCCAGCAGACACAGACTGGCGAAATGGGAAGAGGAAAAAAAAAATTCAGGAATTCTTAGTTCCTGAGAGGGGGATGCAAGAATGGTAATACGGTGAGCAGCAGCAGAAGAAAACCCCAGCTACCTCTCTCCCACACGGACTCAGATGTGGCACCTGAAGAGCCCTTGCTGGAGTTGTGTGTCCTTTGCTCCAAAGTACCTTGCCTTCCATCCCGGCCCCATGGCAGGGCTTCTACGCCCATCTCCCCATGCCCCTCCTTGCTTCTCCCACTCAATCTGGCTCCGTGTTCACCCAGGCTCTTGAGCTCCTCAGAGGGACCAGCCTCTTTCCCTCCGGCGACACCCGCCCCTCCAGCTTTGCATCTTCAGATGAGCTTCACAATCCAGTCCTAAGCACCCAGCTCCTGAGGTTCCTAAGTACCGTTACACTTGCGTGTGACAGTGTGTGAGTGTGAATGTGAATGTGTGCGAGAGAGGGGGCACCTCAGCTTTCCAATCTTATCACCATGCACTCCTAGCTGACATGTCATTCAGGGTCCGGACCTGCTCTTCCTCCTCACCCTGCCTTTCAGAGCAGAATGCATCTGTTCCCAAAGCTTTTGTAGCTCCTGAGAAACTCCACCACAGGCTCCTCTGATCCAAACCACCACACCTAGAACTGTGAGGGCACAGTGCTTCAGAGGTCGGATTCTCACAGTTCTCACCTCCCATGCAGGAGAGCCAGGTTCGATTTTCAGTCAATGAGCCTCATGTGCAGCCACTACCCCTGTCTGTGGAGACTTGCGTGTTACTCTGATGCTGAACAGGTTTCAGCAGTGCTTTCAGACTAAAACAGTGCAGGAAGAAAGGTCTGGTGTTCTACTTGCAAAAATCAGCCAATGAAAACCCTATGGATCACAATGGTCTAAACCACAATTAATAATGGGGATGTGGGGATGATGCTGGACTGGGCAGCATTTCATTCCATTGTGCATGGCATCTCCATGAGTCAGGAGCTGACTCGATGGCAGCTAACAACAACAACAACACACGTATAATTGGGGGATTAAGCTAGCTGACTGCAGAACCACCCAAGACCCACTCTGTAAACCAAAGAGCCCTCCTCCACACCCAGCAGCAGAAACCCTATCCCCTCCTTCTCCTGTCTGGTCTAAGGCCAGTCTAGAATATCACTGACACCCACTCATTCCTTGGACCCGAATTCCCTGCCTCTGTGCTGATCCTGTTATAGCTGGACCTTTCACCTTTCTCTCCTCAGCATCTTTACAGCTGAGGCCTCTCAGCACATATGTGATCCTGTGCTCTGAAGCCCCGGCCATTGCTTTCACCTGAGCAAATGGCACGATGCACCATTCCAGTGCAGGGTGGAGGCCTGCAGCTGCCCATTGCCAAACCCTGTCCCTGCGGCAGTCTCAGCTGAGACGGGGCGCTAGCTCACTTGCATGGAAAACAGTGCCAGCCAAAAAGCTAACGATGCAGTCACGTAGCATGCCCAAGATGCAGTCACTGCTTGTACCAGGGGGTGGGGAGAGGTAGGAAAGCTTCTTGGAGGGTGAGGAATGTTCTGGAAGAGAGGCCAAAACATGCTAGACTGAAACAAGATAAAGTAACTAAGGAAAGAAACCATGCAATGGTTAATTACCAGTTTCAGAGATGTCTGGTCCCCCCCGCCCAAATGGCTTCAGAATTATTTACAGAAAATCAATTCGAAGGGTTAGAGATCTGAATAAAATCTCCACCCACATCCCACCTTAGAGTACAGCACAGGGGGGTAGGGGGCAGGAACCTGTATCCTACCAAGTACAACTCGAATCTCACATGAATGTAAGGGCATTGGCCCAAAGTTGGAACAAATTACTAAACAAGGAGGCAGCAGCAAGAGTGTCTATAAATTGACAATGTATTTCTTTTACAATTAAAATTAAAACAAACTTAGCTTCTGGAAATTAGGAACAACCAACAAACAACTCTCAGTTAAAATCACCAGCTGTCAATGGAGGCATTCTACTCTACAGGATGAAGGAAAATGTTGCTTACGTTAAAGCCAAGAAATATATAACCATGTTCCTCCTTTTCTCCAATTCATCAACAACAACAAAAAAATTTTTATTATTTTTTTTAAATCCCACAAATCCCCACTCAACTAAAGCATGAAGAATTCACTTCTGAAGTACAGTCTTAAGATAGAGAGGGCAGAAAAGGAAAAAGAACAGAACAATTTAAACGGGAATGTAAATGGACAATATGTAGAAGCCCTTCAGAAATGCTTACATCAGGTTTTCTCAGACTGCACTTGGGAGAAATAGAAGCCCCTGGTCTTGGGCCTGAAATGAACAACACGCTGAAGTCTGATGTCAATTTAAATGCATTGAACACCAGAAAAATGCCCCCAACCAAGGCTTCAAACTTGTACAGCACGTTTCCACTCAACCCAACTAGATTGCCTGTCACATGTGACACGGCTTGTCAAAAGTTATCCTTCACTGCTCATGGGCAACACCGAGGGTCAAAGACCAAGTATAATGGTCCAACCCACCCCCATTGTTTTCCTTCAGAGTAGCAGATATTGAACTCTAAAATGACAAGACAGAGCAGGTTGAAACGGCTGCCAGGAAGCAGAAGCTGTCCAAGGCCGCTGATCTGAAGGAGAAAAACTAGCCGAGCTGTGCGTGTCAGGCTGGGTCGCCCCGACAATCTTACACAAAGGGCTGAGCACTCACGGGCCCGGGCAGCAGACTCGCGTGTGCTGACCAGTGCAGGTGGTGCCAGCGAGGGCGGCAGACGGTGTGCGTGCCGAGGGGCACCTGCTAAACAGGAGAGTGAGATGACATTCGTGTAAGAAGTCCACCTGTGTGGTGGGTTACAGGCAGGGGGGGCACTGAGCACGAACTTCTGCTGTGTGTTCCCTTGGGGACGAGGGGCATCCAGGGTGTTCAGGGCAAGTGGAAACGGACAGGGAGGACGGAGCCCTGGTCACGCCACAACCCCAGCTTCAGTCCCAGGACTCCTGGCCTGGGAGTGTGGCCGCGGCAGAGGCGTATGAGGGATCCGCCTGCAGTACCCGTCTCTCTGGAGGATGTGCGTGTCAGGGGATAAACCAAAAACCAAACCAAACCCGCTGCCGTCGAGTGGATTCTGACTCATAGCGTGGGGGGTTGCTAAACAATGTACATGGTAAATAGTTTAGATTTTTTTTTTTTTTTTTTAACTGGAACAAACACTAATTCATAGAGTGGGACAGAAAACACATGATTTTCAAGATCCAATACGATGCTTTAAAGACACAGCAGGTTTAGGGGGTCAGCCCAATTATGTTCCCCCATCCTTGAGAGGTAGCAGAGAATGGGGAGACCTGGGGGGACACCTCAGACACGGGCTTTCCTGCCCCTGCAAGCAATCTAGATCCGAGAGGAAAGAGAAGCTGTCCCTAAGTGCCAACCGTGGGATTTCAGAATTACCAAGGACAATGTGGATCAGTTATGCCTTCTCCATTCTGTTTTGCTTCTTCATCACTAGGTAGCAAGGAGCATGTGTTCCACCTGATTCCTTCAGAATGACCTTCCCCTTGGTTTTATTCCACATCAGTCCTCCGGGACCCATCCCTCCTCTGCTGGACCCAAGATACTAAAGGAGGCGCCATTTCCACTTGAGTCGTCCAGAACAGACTCACAAAGGAGGCGCCATTTCCACTTGAGTTGTCCAGAACAGACCCACAAAGGAGGCGCCATTTCCACTTGAGTCGTCCAGAACAGACCCACAAAGGAGGTGCCATTTCCACTTGAGTCGTACAGAACAGACCCACAAAGGAGGCGCCATTTCCACTTGAATCTTCCAGAACAGACCCACAAAGGAGGCGCCATTTCCACTTGAGTTGTCCAGAACAGACCCACAAAGGAGGCGCCATTTCCACTTGAGTTGTCCAGAACAGACCCACAAAGGAGGCGCCATTTCCACTTGAGTTGTCCAGAACAGACCCACAAAGGAGGCGCCATTTCCACTTGAATCTTCCAGAACAGACCCACAAAGGAGGCGCCATTTCCACTTGAGTCGTACAGAACAGACCCACAAAGGAGGCGCCATTTCCACTTGAGTCTTCCAGAACAGACCCACAAAGGAGGCGCCATTTCCACTTGAGTCGTCCAGAACAGACCCACAAAGGAGGCGCCATTTCCACTTGAGTCGTCCAGAACAGACCCACAAAGGAGGCGCCATTTCCACTTGAGTCGTCCAGAACAGACCCACAAAGGAGGCGCCATTTCCACTTGAGTCGTCCAGAACAGACCCACAAAGGAGGCGCCATTTCCACTTGAGTCGTCCAGAACAGACCCACAAAGGAGGCGCCATTTCCACTTGAGTCGTCCAGAACAGACCCACAAAGGAGGCGCCATTTCCACTTGAATCTTCCAGAACAGACCCACAAAGGAGGTGCCATTTCCACTTGAGTCGTACAGAACAGACCCACAAAGGAGGCGCCATTTCCACTTGAGTCGTCCAGAACAGACCCACAAAGGAGGCGCCATTTCCACTTGAATCTTCCAGAACAGACCCACAAAGGAGGCGCCATTTCCACTTGAGTCGTCCAGAACAGACCCACAAAGGAGGCGCCATTTCCACTTGAATCTTCCAGAACAGACCCACAAAGGAGGTGCCATTTCCACTTGAGTCGTCCAGAACAGACCCACAAAGGAGGCGCCATTTCCACTTGAGTCGTCCAGAACAGACCCACAAAGGAGGCGCCATTTCCACTTGAGTCGTCCAGAACAGACCCACAAAGGAGGCGCCATTTCCACTTGAGTTGTCCAGAACAGACCCACAAAGGAGGCGCCATTTCCACTTGAGTTGTCCAGAACAGACCCACAAAGGAGGCGCCATTTCCACTTGAGTTGTCCAGAACAGACCCACAAAGGAGGCGCCATTTCCACTTGAATCTTCCAGAACAGACCCACAAAGGAGGTGCCATTTCCACTTGAGTCGTACAGAACAGACCCACAAAGGAGGCGCCATTTCCACTTGAATCTTCCAGAACAGACCCACAAAGGAGGCGCCATTTCCACTTGAGTTGTCCAGAACAGACCCACAAAGGAGGCGCCATTTCCACTTGAGTCGTCCAGAACAGACCCACAAAGGAGGCGCCATTTCCACTTGAGTCGTCCAGAACAGACCCACAAAGGAGGCGCCATTTCCACTTGAGTCGTCCAGAACAGACCCACAAAGGAGGCGCCATTTCCACTTGAGTCGTCCAGAACAGACCCACAAAGGAGGCGCCATTTCCACTTGAATCTTCCAGAACAGACCCACAAAGGAGGTGCCATTTCCACTTGAGTCGTACAGAACAGACCCACAAAGGAGGCGCCATTTCCACTTGAATCTTCCAGAACAGACCCACAAAGGAGGCGCCATTTCCACTTGAGTCGTACAGAACAGACCCACAAAGGAGGCGCCATTTCCACTTGAGTCGTCCAGAACAGACCCACAAAGGAGGCGCCATTTCCACTTGAATCTTCCAGAACAGACCCACAAAGGAGGCGCCATTTCCACTTGAGTCGTACAGAACAGACCCACAAAGGAGGCGCCATTTCCACTTGAGTCGTCCAGAACAGACGCACAGGCCCTGGCTGGCTCCAATCTCCCTCTATGGTGATATTCCAAAATAGCTTGTTGCGTGGTTTCCCTACCCCAGTGTGAATAGAGATTAAAAAATAAAACGATCCTATGCTTTAGACAGTCTACCCCCTTAGGAAGTCTGCGGCAACGCGTCTGAACTCAGTTATAATCTGGTGTGTAACCGCTTTAAGCATGGCCCAAATAATGCTAAAGGATGTCACACCGGCTCCGGCCGGAGCCACTCAGGGATAGAGTCTGCACAGAGGATGAATGAAGTCCTCAGAGAGCAGGCCTGGAGTCAGCGACCTGGCCTCTGGAACACCTAGGGCAGGCAGAACTGGACACGCAGAGCTGGACACACAGAGCTGGACATGCAGAACTGGACACACAGATCTGGACACGCAGAGGTGGACACGCAGAACTGGACACACAGAGCTGGACACACAGAACCAGGGCACTAAGAACCGGACATGCAGAACCAGGGCACTCAGAACCAGACATGCAAAACCAGGACACACAGAAACAGGGCACTCAGAACCGGACATGCAGAACCAGGGAACACCGAACCAGGACATTCTGAACTAGAGACAGAGAACCAGGTCACTCTGAACCAGGGCACACTGAACCAGACACGCAGAACCAGGACACGCTGAACCAGGGCACTCAGAACCAGACATGCAGAACCAGGACACACTGAACTACACACACAGAACCAGGACACGCAGAACCAGGACACGCTGAACCAGGGCACTCAGAACCAGACATGCAGAACCAGGACACACTGAACTACACACACAGAACCAGGGCACGCAGAACCCAACACAAGGAACCGGACACACGGAACCAAGACACACGGAGCTGGACATGCAGAACTGGGACACGCAGAACCAGGACACACTGAACCACACACTCAGAACCAGGGCATACAGAACCAGGGCAGGCGGAACCCGACATGAGGAACTGGACACACAGAACGTGGACACACGGAACCAAGACACACAGGGCCGGACATCCAGAACCGGGACACATGGAAGCAGTCATGCAGAACCAGGCTGCAGGTCCTTGGCAGCTCGATGCCACGATGGAGCTCTCCCTTAACTAGAGGTGGTCTGACTTTTAAATCACCTGTGATGTCATGGACACCCTGGTGGCATAGTGGTTAAGTATTACGGCTGCTAGCCAAAAGGCTGGCAGTTCGAATCCACCAAGCGCTCCTTGGAAACCTTATGGGGCAGTTCTACTCTGTCCTATAGGGTCGCTATGAGTCAGAATTGACTCAATCGTAAGGGTTTTTTTTTTTTTTTTTTGGTTTTTTGTGACGTCATTCTGAAACAGTGCGCTGGTGAAATACAAGTGCCTGACTTGGTTAAGAGTTAAATCCCCAGCTTTGTGATCAGCATGGCCACTCTGGGAGCAGCTCGGGTTCACAGGGTCACTGCCCAGCAGGGCTGTGGGGAGAGGACTCTTCAGGGGCCAAGGCTGCTCGTACCCTGCTGCCGACCGGGCACGCGACCACTAACATCCCAGGCCTTCGCCTTATCGGGCGTAAAATGGGACGACAGTGACACATTCTAACTCAGTACGGAGACCGAGGAAACACGTGGAAGAGCTCGGTGGGGAAGCTGTGGGGGTCTGCTAGACCCCCTTTCCAGGGCCCATATTAAGTCTAGCCCCCGGGGCTCATAGCCACACCCCTCGCTGCTGCCTCACCAGATGTGGCCCTTGGAGGGCAGCAGGGGCCAAGGCCTGGCTGGAGTGGGGATAATAGGCCTGGCCCCCAAGCCTCAATCTGGGGTGACTCAAGGTTCCCCAGCCCCAGAGCTCTCCAAGAATGGACTGAGACTCAACTGCAGCCAGTCACAACACACGTTACAGCTCTCCTGCCTGACCACACCTTCCCCCTGGCTCACAAGGGGCAGCTCAAGACAACCCCAGTACCTCATCTGCCTGCAACACCCCATCTGGATCTGGGTCCGGGGATCCCACCTAGGACAGGTCCCTCGCTTTTATGACTGATGCATTCATTCATTCTACGTACAATAAAGACTGAGAACAGCACACACTAAAGGCTGAAAAGGTCAAAGTTTAAGACAGGACTAGAGGCATAGTGAACTGCTGGCCATCATCCTGTCAGCTGGGACTTTCATATTAATTGACTAATTCATTCATTCATTCATCCAACAAGTATATCCTGAGCACCTATTATGTGCCAGGCACTGTTCGAGGCCCTGGGGATACAGCAGGGAGCAGTCAGAGTGTCCGTCTTTCTGGAGGTTATATTCAGTATAAGGAGACAGGCAAACAGATACATCAGTACATCATATGCTAGACTGGGGGTGTGCAAACTTTTTCTTCAAGGTCGTTGCTGTTAGCTGCTGTCGAGTCTGCTCTGACTTATGGCTATAACAGAACATAACATTGCCCAGTCTTGTGCCATGTCCGTGATCATTGTTGGTATGCTCCAGTCCATTGTGGGGGCCACTGTATACTGTGAGTGCCTTACAACCTAGGAGGTTCATCTTCCAGTACTAAATCAAACAATATTAATATTCCCTTGTGATCCACAAGTTTCCACTGGCTAATTTTCAGGTGCAGGCCACCAGCCCTTTTTTTCTAGTCTATCTTGGCCTGGGAGCTCTGCTGAAACCTGTCCACCATGGGTGGCCTGCTGGTATTTCAAATACTGGTGCCATAGCTTCCAGCATCACAGCAACACCAAGTCACCACAGTACGAGAGACAGAGAGACAGACAGACAGACAGACAGACAGGTAAAGGGCCAGATACAAATCATTTTAGGCCTTCAGGTCTTTGTTGTGACTATTCAACTCCCTTGTTGTAGCACGTACATAAGCAAATGTTCATGGCTGGATTCTAATAAAACTTTATTTACAAAAACAGGTGGCTACCCTGTAAGCCATAGTTTGCCAACCTCTTTGTGAGACGGTGAAGAGCAGAGCAGGGAAAGTAGATGAGGAGTGGTGAGGGGTTACTGCTGCATGCAGGCAGAGTACTGAAGACAACGAGGGAGCCAGCCATGTGCATGGCTGTGGGATGAGTGTTCCAAGCAAAGGAATCAGTGCACACAAAGGCCCTGAGGTAGAGCATACTTGGCAAGTGCAAGGAGGGGCAAGGAGGCTGGCACAGCTGCAGCAGAGTGCTCAGGGGGAAGCTGGAGGAAATGAAAGGCTGATCTGAGAGCAGTAGGGTTGGGGGCTGATTTGATCCCATGAGCCTCGCAGGCTGTTCTAAGGCCTTTGACTTTAATACAACGATGGTGGATATTTACCAAGAGTAAACTGAAACTATTACAAGATCATAGCGTCTGGAGCAATCAGTATAGTTACTGTTAAAAATATTTTCATAGATTCTAAAAAGTCTTTGAAAATTCTAATTCACACACAGAATACATGATAACTCAAACTGGGATATTTAAATAACCCAGAACATATTCCAGAACAATAGTTTATCATACAGTAAAACTTGCGAAAGCCAGAACCTGTGTAAGGCAGAAACCTGTCAGAGAAGGCAACTCAAATATTTTCCGTGAATAGAGAGTGACAGAAAAGTGATAAGACTGCACTCATCAAAGGAGGAAAGCTTGTGAGATGTGGAAAACAAGGCAGCCCGTCAAGTTCTGGCTCTCACAAGTTTCACTGTATGTCAACAACTACAAAGTACCCAGTGTCCAGCTGCTGCTTTCTACTCTCCTGCTTTCAACAGCAAAACCCGGGTGGACTAGAAGCCACTTTGAGTCTCAGTGTGTCTGTCCTTTGTCTTGCTGGGACACTGCTGAGCCTTCTGAGGCCTCGATGAGACATGGCTTCTGTCTCCAGTCTTGTGGCGGCCACCACCCTGGCACGCTCATGGAATGGAACCTCCTCCTTGTGCCTGGGACATTTCGTACACCAGTCATGAGACACGTGTCCAAGAAGGCACCATCACATTTTGAAAGCACTCAAAAGAGTCTCCTTCTGTGGCCAAGAGCTCTGAGCGCAGAGGGACCACATCTTGTTTAGCCTGGTCCCTGCTAGTAGCTGGCGAGTAAATACTGGATGAAAGTATCCACCTAAAACCGAACACCTAACGTGTACCCTGGTGTTTGATGCATCATCTCTGGCAAGAGGTGGGTTCTCCTTGAAAAGAAGTGGGTTATCTCCTACAGAGCAGCTTGTAACCCAGCTGCTCTCAATCCTTTGTCACACGGGGGTGACCTGTACCTTCCTGTTGGTTACCCAGACGCACGGCAGCCACCCACGTGCACATCTACACAGTCAAGGGGACCTGCAGGCCGCCGACTTCACCTGTTACAGAACACAGGGCACGGAGAGTGTGGGTGTTCTCCTCCTGCACCGTGGCCCTTGCTTGCCTTTCAGAATCACTTGCCACTGGTATTGTTGCTGCTGTCACTGCTGAGCACATGGCCCACAGTCACCCACTCAGTGCCACTCAACCCTGGCCTGCCCAGGAGAGGCCCAAGGGGGTGAGAAGAGAGAAGGACGTCTCGGCTACTGGCTGCCACCAGCTTAGGACAGGAGAGAGCAGGCCTCCCAGGGGGAAACCAACCCTCGCCCTAGCTAAGCATGCTTTCTTTCATTTAAGTTACTCCTGTATCTTATTCTAAAGCAAGCTGCACAGGCAGAAGGAGCTCAAATCTACACTTAGCCTTTCAGATGAAAGGAAAGGGGAAGAGAACGGTGCATCGGCAGACGGACAAGAAATGGGTCTCGCTTCTCCTAGCTTTAAAAGAAATGTCTACACACACACCCCACAGAAAAGAGCTGAGATAATTATTGTACTTACTACTGTCTTTATGGAAAAAAATAAAGAATAGGCAAGAAGGTGAAGAGACTACTGAATAGAAAAACTAATTGGAGAGCATATAATTACATGCAAAGAGATTATGCCTTATTTTAATATAAATAAAACTTTGTAAGTGCAAGATAAAAGGCCATGCCTCAATACACCAGTTTTCTAAGAGAGCACATCCAATTCCAGTGATTCTCATAATTTCAAAACAATGCTTTATTTTAGAAGTCTTATTATTTATACATTTTACAATGGATGAGAGCAGAAGGGCTCAGCAGTCGTGATGCAGAGGTTGCGTGGGCATGGATTTCTCTCCCTTTTCCCTTCTATTACAACCTAACTCCGTGACGAGCTTCAACAGAGCACTCTGCGTAGGGGCTACTGCCACACTCTGCTCCGGGCTAAACATTCTTCTGTGTATGTACTAGTAAATTCAGCAGCCTCTTTAACATCTGAGAACGAATTACTGACAAGTCATTTTTTGCTCCACGCTGCAAGTTAACGTGGCAACCCTGGTTTTTTTCTATTATAAACATGTACTATACCCCAGCTCCAAGTCGTTTGGATGCTGATACAAGATTCATAATGGCTGTCAGAATCTGCAATTTTTCCTTTTGTTTTATGAGGTCAGGCAATATTACATGCACTGATATATTCCATTTTCCCAGCTGAAAACCTTCTCATTTGAGCCCGACAGGTTGAGGGAGTCATGATTTTGCAACCTCGCATGTGAAACACAGTACGAGGGGCAGGTGGCTAACCCCACACTCTCCTCTTGCTCTTGTCCACTGGCAACAGCAAATTAAACTGTCAAAAATGGAATTGTCCTGTCATCAACAAAGCTATAGCTTCCCAAGAATTGCAACATCAGATACAGTTCCAATTCTGCATTTCCCTGCATCTGTAACTTCATCAGAAGCTCGCATTGGACCCTGGTGAGAAGCTGTCCAAAGGACACGGGGGCTGTGAATTCCTTCAGAGCCTTGGCATGGCATTTCAAAGACAGAAATTAATGAACAATTCTGGCAATTTGTAATATATATAAAAAGGGTGTCCAGTGCAGGGCCCTGACCTTCAGCAGGACCCACTGAAAGGGCAGAAATGCTAACGTGGGGGTGACATGCCTGTGAAGCATGGCGAAAAGAAATTATACATGAGTTACTTTGCAAAAAGCAAAGACAAAAAGCAACCCCTGGCAACATCCGACCCACTTGAAAATTACTGAACAGCCAGAGTCAACTGGCCTAGGTTGCTATTAAAAATGTTTAAGATCAGGAATAAAATAAAGCCTCTTCTTAAATGATTTTTTGATGTAGAGTAGGACTTCAGTCTACGTTAAAATCTTATTTAGGCAATCCATTTTCATCTTAGGTATCATCCAAAACAAATGGAGCACCTACCAGGTAATCCTGCCCCAGGTGTCACTTCAACAGAGTATCTGATGGCATGCCTCCTTCTCAGGATTGAAACGTGTTTCCAATTCTCCCTTCAGGATGATATACTATTGCCACTTCTGCCTGCCAGGTCCGCCTGGTTTGCATTTCCAATGAGTCACTCCCTTACAAGTTGACCAAAAGTCAAAGCTACTTCTACCTGCTAGCCCTGCCCTGACCAGGTGATGTCCTACCTGGGAATCTGTGCTCAGCAGGTGTACATGAAGTGCTGAAATGCCTCCCCTAACCTGTCACCTCAGCTTGCAAATGGGCTTTTCTGCCCTGTTTAAGAACACCATGAAGTCCTGAGTTTGGCTGTTATTAATACCGCAATCAAATATTGTTATAGATTACCCCCATAAAAATTCATTGCTTATCAATCACGGTGCTCGGGACAGAAAGTTAAATTGAGACGAGGAATCATTCCATAGCTTAATACAGTCAAAATGACTCAATAGCCCTTTATTAATTCTCACTTAATATCACTTCAAATTGCTGCCATTATTATCCTACCATAGATGAAAGATTCTGTGTAATTAGTCTGTATTAAGCCCTTTTTATTTATAAGGAGCCAAATAAACAAACCCACTTTAATTACCTGGGCTCCACAATATTGATCTGACCATCAAAATTTAATCTGACTTTATTTCAAATTTCCATATGATGTGTATTTAAACGTGTTCCAGCAATAACAATTTTGCAGGCACAAATGACTTTTCATTCAAAGTATGTAAATTACCACCCAGGCTGGGCCGCCTGGCATCGGTGCCCACAGCATGTTTGCGGGGACCTCGGGGCCACGCCGTGCCACACTCCGCTCCTGAGGACGCCAGGAAAAGCCACCAATTACCAAAAGAGACAAAAGTCAACGAAGACAGGGAGTCTTCTCCCTCCCGTGCCGTGTCTGCTCCCACTTGGGTACACGGTGTTAACGACATACAAATCTTGAGGTCATTAAGTATAAACAGGCACAGAAAGGCAGACAGGCAGGATGCGAGGGGTGCCGACGTCAGCATTTCAAGTACCCTCCTAATCCCACAATGCAAGTTTCGGCGTTATTGTCTCAATTTAACTTGCATTAGTACCTAGCACCTTGATTACACTGCTGGGTGGTAATCTTCACCGGCACATGCCATCATTACTTATGTCAAGCCTCTTGAGTTGTTATGAATACTACGTTGTTTTACGAGAGAGCGGAAATTAGTGCCAGCCCTCTAGAGTTTTGGGTGCTTAACACTGAAGCACTGCGAGGGCCTCGCAAATCCCACAACAAATCCTGTTTAGTGCCACATGGAGATAAGGACTTTGCAGCAACACTGGAGCATAAATAACTCATGTCCCTCTTTATTTGTAAATGTCAAAAAAATTCCCCACTCTTTAATGTTGCTTTTTCACAGGAACACGGCAGACCTGTCCCTTCAGCCCTGCAAGCAGGCACACCAGTTGAGTAAGGCGTTCCGAAGAGGGCTGCAACGCCAGGCTAACACACAAAACAAAGGCACGTCCACAACGTGTGTTTAAGGATTAGCGTCCAAGGCTGTTTTGGGTGTATTTTTAATAAAAATGAACTTATCGAATCCAGAGGAAACATGTAGAAGTAACATGAGCCTGCCCTCCAGAGTGCAATAAAGTAGGAAAAATGTTGCCTCACATGTATTGCATTTTCAATGTTTTTTTAAATATGATCCACTGTGTTGTTGAGAGGAATGATTTTCTGGTATTGTGGGGATTTCTGCATTGTCTGTTTATTCTGTTTACACAGCAAATGAAACCTCCCATATGAAGAGGTGGGCTCCCCGGAGAGCAACGCAGATTCGGAAATGATGTACAGATGGGACAGGGCCCATGAAGGGGGAAAATAAATTAATGTGCCCTCAACAGTCACATCTGGAATAAACGAGGCCAAATAAATAATTTTGACATTAAAAGAAATTAAAGATCTAGTACTGCAAATAGTAGAATAAGTTTTTTTTGTTTGTTTTTTAATATTATCATTCATTTATTATACATTTGAAATGACATTCAAATAAAATAATCAACATATGCAGACCCAAAATGGGGCTTGGGGTGCACACTGTCTCTTTTCCTCCCTCCCTTCCTTTTTCCCTCTTCCTTTCTCCTTTCCTTTTCTTTTCTTCTTTCTTTCCTGCTTTCTTTCTTCCTCCCTGTCTTTTTCTCTATTTCTTTCTCTCCTCTCTTTCAACAGTTAAAGTTTTACTCCCACAAAGGAGTCTCTTCATCTTGCCTTTTAAGCTCTTAGTTTTGTTTAGAAACAATAAGATGTACTAAAGTTTTGCATCTTGAACTTGCTCCGATTCAACCTGGGAACACATTAAAGGTAAATCTCAGAAGTAAACGGACCCTCGCGAGGCTGTGTTCGGCTGGGGAACCATGGCACAAGTTGAAGGGGTCAGTGCCAGCGCTGGGACTCCATTGAGGTCCTGTCTCTGACCCTTGCCATCTTTATTTATGCAGCTTGAGGCAGACTAAACAAAAGGGGAAGGAGCTCTCTGGCAGCATCTTTTGGAAGGCTGGAGCAAGGGCTGCTGCAGATGGCACGGGAACGAGGAAGGGCTTGCACAGCACAGCCTGAAAGCCAGGAAGGCCAGCTTTGGGGTGCAGGCCAGGGTACCCTGTTTCTCCCTGGAAACCTCAGCGTTTCCCATCAGACTGCACAGTGCCACAGGGAGCACTCCTGTCATTAGGCACACGAAGAAAGTGGGCTCATCCACATGTTCTCAGATGAAGCCAATTTTGAGAAATGGCTTCTGACAGCCCCATAAAACTTGCATGAAGTGGCCAAATGGGCGGGTGACACCCACCGGCTGACCAGGAGCCCAAATCTGAGAAGGTGACACGTTGTACTCCTGCTAAATTCTATCAGCGAAGCCCTCTGGAACCAAGGCAAATTCACTGTTACCCAGTCTTTTCACCGTCCACTGCATATGTAAAGATTTTTTTTTTCCAGAAGATAAAATATTTTTCTGAGTGTAACAACAGGCATGACTTATTTCAGAATTAAGTGCTAGGCTCTCTGGTGCTCTGGGAAATGTAAACTACAATTTTTACTCCAAATCCACAATCCACTTCACTAGCTGGGGCTCTCCAAGGCCCCAGGCAGCCCCTTAAGATGACGAGCGTCTTAGAGGGCACTTTGGTGAGTCATGCAAACCAGGAGGGGGCAGGACACCATCGTTGCTCTCCCCATTTCAGAAAGCCGGTAAACTGATTTATAAACTGCTTTGGGTAGAAAATAAAAACCGAGCGACCAAGGCATAGTGCTGACTTTTTAAAACCCAGCCCTGCCCCCCAGCACCTGCAGACACAGGAAACCAAAGCAAAGAGGTCAGCTTCCACCCAGCCCTCCAGCCTCCCCCTTGCTCAAGTTAACAAAGATACCCAAGACGTCCATGCAGAGCGCAAGTTCTATCACTGGTCCTTGTAGTTAGAACAGCACTGTTTCAAACTACAGAATGATCTTAGTTTTAAATGACATAAACGTAATTGATGGTTTCAATACAGCACTTAAATAAAAGAAAGTTTTATTCTGCCCAGTGTAAGTGCTGGTATTTTTTTGTATCCGACAAGCTGCCCATACAAGAAGCAGTGCGCCTAATATTCTTGCCAACAAAGGCATTTGAAATTAGCAATTGCTTTTAGAAACTTTAATTACAATTTTAAAATGCTATTTCTGCTCTATAATAGATTCCAATTGTTTCAGTATTATCTGGCTTGCAAATAAAATCTACAGTAGATGACAATATTCCCAGGATTAATCACTCTTGAAATTCTAATATGCTCTTGAAATACCAAATAAAAAAGACAGCAATGTTGTTGACGTACTGAAAGCTTCTTGCTTTTTGCAGTTTGCTATTATTATGCATATCCAGGTAGAAAGTTAATTAACCCAAAGCTTAAGCTAATTATGATAGCAGAATGCTATCAACCCAACGCGCTCAGTCAGACAGCTGTCCGGAATTTCATTTGCTAATCATTTGTCTTTTGGCTGAGCATATGGTACATTTTCATGCTATCAGAGGAACAACAAACAGCTGAAAATCATTAACTAAAAACAATGTGCATAAAATCAGAAGCAGTTTTTTATACAGCTTTGTGTCAGACAAAAAGCCAGATCCTTGCCCTATAAAAATTAATGATTATTTTGGTTCTCGTCACTTAAAAATTTTAGCTGATAGTGCAATAAATATGTCACGAGAATTTCAGTTGCATCCCTTACCTGTTTATATGAGTTTGCAAAATATTCTAAATTTACAAAAAGGGCATTTTAAGACATAGGTTTGGGGCAAGACGGTAAAATCTGTTCCTTTGGATGCCTCGACCCTTCAGACGAGCTTCTGAGAAGTAACCTCTTTGTTTTCTCTTTGTGCTGATCCTTGGTACCAGCATGCTACGATATTAAAGATGACTTCTTTAGTTGCAAAGTAAAATGCATGAAATGTATTTGCACACATTCCCGCAGCAGTATGTGACATTTCTGAGACCATCCAGAAATCTGTGTAGACACCGGGAAGCTACATAAATCATGGTAAAAAGTTCACCTCTGTGTCGAGATGGAAATGGGAGGGCGGAGGAAGACAGCGGGGTCCAGGTAGCTGGAAGGGGCACACATGCACACAGGGGCAGTGATGGGAAGGAACTCACCTTCCTCTCCAATATCTGCCTCACAGCAAGGGATCCTTCGCATCACAAAGTCTTAATTACCTGGAGACTGGGAGGAAAGGTGGGCAACACTAGGTCCATTTCATCTGTGCGCTCATTTTGGCAGGCATGCACTTGAACGTCTGACTCCAACAGACAGTCATGAGTTCAGGCGGCACGACACGATAAACTTACCAGCAAATCTTAACTTTCAGTGGCAAACCTGCTTTGATAAGATGGACATACAAATTAGTTTCCAAACTGATCTCCAGATCTCTCTAAGTCTACTGGGCTCTGAGGTCAGGTACTTATATTCATTTTAAGGCATTGTGCGCTGGAGGCTTTAAATTCAAATCTAACACGGAGATTTTAGACGGCGTATCCTCTTACACATAACTGACTGGCAACGTGACATTCACAACATTTTTGTTCAAATTGATGTTGCCAATAAGAACTTATTTGTTTTCAAAAAAGCAATAAAAAAGGAAGATTCAAAATATATATGATTCCATATCACACTTGCTAACATAAAAATTACAATGAAATATTTCTCCCCAGACAAAGACTGGGTCATGCGATTAAAAAGGTAACATAGCTCTATAAACAGAAAATAAACTTTTTTTTTCCTGGTGGGGAAGGCTGAGATTTAACTTTTCGCATGATGTGACATGTGCAACTGTCGCCAGCCAAAGGCTCAGTAGAGCCTGATTAATTGTTAGTCTGCGGGGATTTTTGTTGGTCACGGACCAATGAGCTCCGGGGAATTTCCGTGGCTGTAATATACTACTGTGACAATACCCGGCTCTGTTTTTATTACAGTGGCCACTCAAATAGCAAGTCCTCCAATATCACATCTTCATGCTGCCGTGAAGTGTCAAGAAGCCTTGGATGCCAACCGGGCCTTCCTTCAAGACTGGACGTGTGGGAAGACATTTCCTTGATTGTTTCCCCAAGATCTTTTGCTATTTATTTTGGACCAAATGAAAGTGAATTAACAGAGACACACCTCCTTTTCCCTACCCCAAAGAAATCTAGCACACTAGCCGCCAGGACTGGAGTTTTGTCCCTGCTGGGCAGTATTGGGATGAGAACTTATGCAAAGTTCCAATAACAGGTGTGGGAGCTAGGAAGCCAGACCAGGCCTGAGGTGGTTCTTTATTTAGTTGTCACAACGCTGGGAAGACTGGAAACTCGTCTTCCAAGGATGGCTCTGAAACCACCAAGGTCTGCCCAAAAGCTTAAAAACACCTTAAGCTACAGGAGAATCAAGTAACCAAAGCACTGGAAAACGTCGATTAAGCAGAAAATGTAAAGAAACCAAACCCAAAGCTACTGCATTGCTTTTCACCCTTTTTTTGTCATTCCTCAGCTTGCACATACCAAGTCTTGGGAGAAAAACAAGGTTTTATACGGGACCAAATTTCTTTATTACTGTTTGCAAACTGAAAAGTACCTCTGCTCGCTACCCCACTGGGAAGACTGAAGCTGAACCTATTATTTTAGTCATAAAGGTTTAATCACTTGCAGTTCAAATGTTGACGCCTCTTCGCAACGCGGAGAATTTCTCTCATCTAAGTTTCTGAGTTTAAAAAAAAAATGTGTTCCAATGAAAAATGCTGCCAACAAGGAAAGGCAGAAGGGGGCTACTTAGAGCTGGTCCTTACAGCCGCTGCCTTCTCTTCCCAAAGGCTACATACTCAACACTGATATTGATATTAATATTAATTTGTCATTAATACTAATGTTTCACTAACCAACCAGGAGTATTTTGAAATATCCAATTTCTCTGGATAGTGAAACCTCAGGTTCTGCTATGAAAAATGTTTTCTAATTATTGCTTCCCAGTAAGCCAGCAGACAATGCAGCCAGGTTTCGTATTAATTCAGGAAGCTCCTACTTGTAGGGAACCTGGACACATCTGAGTCATCCCATTCCTTCACTTTAGGGCACCCTGGTACCAGCTGACAGCCAAACAGGCTGCCATGAGGGCAGCCAGCTGGGGTGGTAAGAGGCAATACAGATGTTTACCTGATTTGATTAATTTAATTTTGAAACAAGTAATCCAACGGAAGTAATGGGTGTTGTTCTTGCTAGTTCACTGAACAAAAAGCAGGCTCACAGACTGCCTGTCAACGTCCCTCCTTCAAGACAAGGCTCCTCAGTGGGCACATCCCACACAGCACAAAGAGGTCCATGTATGGCTGTTAATTGCATTTTGCACTTCTGAATGATGCATTCCCCTAACACTGTCCTTTAATTTTTATAAGAGGAACAGGAAGTGATTTCGACTTGTTACCTCCAGCTCTACCCACTAAAGGGTCTTCCGGTACACGTCCCATGGTCTGCGTCACATGTGGCCACGGGCCAGAGGTAAGAACACTGCCCACAGCTGCAAACCAAGTCAAGAGGCCAGCTCATTGCAACAGTCCTGTGCCAGACGGTGGTCATGGGTGGGTGGACAGACTGGTCTTTTGGAGAAGCTACACGCAAGCAGCAGATGTGTGAGTGTGTCCATGGACATACTGCTGAGTTAGGCGGGGCCCCTGCAGGACACACACCAGGCGTCCGAGGCCAGGCTTTATCTCTAGACATAAATGGGCAACGGCAGCACGCAACCCCCGAAAGAGAAGAAATGCAAGGGTGCTAGCAGAGAATCAGACCAAAAGCCTCTGGGGGCGCCCCATGAGCTCGGGGCCTCTACCTGCGCCAATCAGCACAGCACTATACCCCATCAGACCACGAAAATTAAGTCACTCTATCACCCACTGCTGCATGTGAACTGCTGTAGTGTTCATGAAAAACAATATAGAAATGATGTATTAAAACATCATAGTTATAGGCACGTATCTTTATCCCAAAGATATGAGAGATACCCCCGTTCCAGTAAACAAAGACATGTTTGTCTGTGCGTGCACATATGCATGTATGTTTACTGCAGTATTGTGTGTGGAAGGAGGCAAAAGCGGATAGGACCCTGGCTGGAAACTCCTTGGTTAGCCCTAAAAAAACCCCGATGCTGTTGAGTCGATTCCGACTCATAGCAACCCTACAGGACAGAGTAGAACTGCCCCATAGAGTTTCCAAGGAGTGTCTGGTGGATTCAAACTGCCGGCCTTTTGGTTAGCAGCTGTAGCACTAAGCCACTACTCCACCAGGGTTTCCAGGTTAGCCCTACTTTGGAATATCACGCATCTAGGAAAAAGAACTGAGTAGGATGAGAAACCGCTGACTTAGAAGGGTAATCAATGAGAAAAGCAAGAGGAGCCAAGACGGAGGAAAGAACACTGATCCTGATCCCACATGTTTAAAGCAACACCAACAATCCGTTTTTGTATGTGCTTATACACGACCATCTTGTAGTGAAATAAGAGTGTGTGAATTAAGCCATTAACAACTGCGAGGGGAGAGGAAAGAGGAAGAGTAGGAGGGAGATGGGGAGATGGAAACAAGTAAGCTGGGGTCAACAGGACTTTAGAAAATGGTGTCCGACTATTAGTTAGAAAGAGAAATGAAGTTCTGATACATGGCACAAACTGGATGAACCTTGAAAACATGCTGAGTTCATAAATCCATCACAAAAGGACAGACACTATATGATCGCACTTGCATGAAACGGGCAAATGTATTGAATTATCTTTAGAAACGAGGATGATGGGACTCTGATTCACTAACTTTGGACACGTCACCAGGAAAGACCAATAGCTAGAAAAAGACATCGTGATTCGTCAAGGAGAAGGTCAGCAAAAACGATGGACACCCTTAATGAGATGGACTGACACGTGGGTACAACAATGGACTCAAACATACCAAAGATTATGAGGCTGGTGCAGGACCAGACAATGTTTTCTTTCTGTTATGCAAAAGGTTGCTATGAGTCTGAGCCGACTTGAAGGCAACTGACAACAACCATGTAGACCAAAGCTTATCAGCGGTTACCAGGGGTAGGACGAGGGAACAAGGAGAGCTTGTCTTACGGGGCACTGAGTTTCTGCTGATGGTGGTGGAATAATCTGGAAAGGGGTATTGGTGATGGTTGCCCAACATAATGAACATGATCCATGTCACTGTGCTGTACACGTAAAAATTGTTGAATTCCCAAATGTTTTGTTATGTTATTTTACAATGAAAAAAGTGATGTCCCTGTAAAAATAAGGCAGTTCAGGGTCACCTGCTTCATTTATGACTGGCCTCCAGGGCTACCACTGCCCACACCACTGAGAGAACCTCTCTGCCACAAGTGACCTGAGACGGGACCAAGGTGAGTCACCACTCTTTACTTTGCAATACACAAGACAAGCCCATCAAACGCCCAACAGAAGAAGAAACTGAAATTACTGGGTAAGAGGATGATTTAGGATTGGCCAAGGATTCCAGGCAGAAGTATTCTCGCTGTTGTTATTAGGTGCCATCAAGTCGGTTCCAACTCATAGCAACGCTGTGTATAAAAGAACGAAACACTGCTCAGTCCTGTATCATCCTCATGATCCTTGCTGTGTTTGAGCCCATTGTTGCGGCCACCATGCCAACCTGTCTCTTTAAGGGTCTTCCTCTTTTTCACTGACCCTCTACCACGCATGATGTCCTTCTCAAATTCAAAGCAGAGACCAAATACAGCTTAGCTTCACTACTTAATAATTTGGAACTCACATTTTGATTTCCTTCTTATAGTTTTAGATTCTTCCAAATTTTGCTCCTTCTAGAGAGCAGTTTTAAACATTAAATTATTGAACCAGCAGCACAACTGCTGGGGAACATAGGTCATAAGGATAATGAAATCTGACTCATCCACAGAGCCCACTGGGTACCAGGACCCCATCAGCTGCTCCCTGGGAATCCTCTCACTGCTCCATGAGGTACACACTCTTCTCCCCATTTCACAGATGGGAACTGACAGAAAGATCTGGTAAGCTGCCAGGGGCTCCACAGCAGAGATGTGGCAGAACCAGCATTCAGCCCCGACATTCTGGCTCCTGTGTCTGGTCTCGGTGAAACACCATGGCTTCCTGGCACAGCAGCAGAGTCCTGAACATGAGCAGGACCAGAGAGTTTGCCAACCTGCACCCACTGGTGAGAAACCACCAGGCTGTGGATAAGGCCAGGGCCCAGGGCACACAGTTGGCATTCTGTAAATATTTGCTCCGTGAATCAAGTCTCTGGACACTGTCACATGGCCTGGCTGTGCAGAGCAGCCGCCATGGCTGAGAATCTCTCTGCCATGTGGGGCCATGGTTGGCCACCTCTAACCCTGGCTCCACTGGGCAGCACTTGCTGAAGCGACTCAGAACACGTCCGTCACTCTCCCAGACAACGCCCCACCATTTTTTTTTTTTTTTTGTGACTAAAATACCCCAGAGTATTCAGTCTTTGTTTCAACCCCATAGAACGGGGGTCAGTAATCTTTTTTTGTTAAGGACTAAATGGTAAATGTTTTAAGCTTTCAGGTCACCTAAGGCCTCTGTTGCATATTCTTCATTTTATTTCCTTACAGCCCTTAAGAAAATGTAAAAACCACACTCAGCATGCTGGCAGGACAAACACAGGCTGGTGGGCTGGACTTGGTCCACAGCGGCCCTGTGCTGACTTCTCCATGGGAAAGAGATGGAGCCTACGTGCAATTAAAAAATCATGCCATTTTGAGGTTTCGCTAATCAAAAATAAGCAGTGGGGGGACTGGCTAACCAGTATTGCCAAATTTACATAGATTCCTTCTTATAAAAGAGGGTTCAGAAAACGTGTATTTTCCCCACAATAAAATCACAAAAAGGTTTCAAAGATCTTCAAAACGAGATGATGAAGCTGCTCTCTGTCTCTTCTGTCTTGGCCCCTCTCACGGAAAGTTGGCAGTAAGAACGATGGAACTAAACTTGAACTTTCTCTCCACTCACCCAAATTTGAGTGAACGGAGCTCAACACATTTGACTCAATTCTGACTGTAATGTCTCAGAGGTCCCTAAAGGTTCTCAACGGACGCCGAGAGTTTTTCAGTCGTAGCTCTGCAATTTCACGCGAGGTTGAAATCCAGATGAACTTTTAACCAGAATGCCAACCGTAACAATGGTGCCATATGTAAGGAAGGTTCCCGCACAGTCTTACAGCACAGACACACGCGGCACCCTGGGATGTGAACTTCGTGACATCCCACACTGGCATCCCTCTTGCTACTGCCTCTCCATCGTGGACAAAATGAAGACAGCTACCACCCTTGAGTGAGGGATCTCCCTACAATCTATAGAACAGAATACTGATGAAGGTTTTGGGTTTATGTTAGGACTGGCTGCAGAGATCCTGGCCTCAGCTCCCTAATCTCCTTCTCCTGCCCACCCACACACACTGCAGCAGGATCCGACATGCCTCTTTAAAATGCCAAGCACCTCCACAGAAGTCCTTACTCTCTTTCCTGGCTATAATCCACTATAGAAACAGGACTGTGGAAGACGAGAGTCGATGTCAGGACATCAATGTCACCCCTGAGGTCAGGGTTACACCCTGAAACTCTGGTTGCTCTGCTGCATCATCAAGAGGTGCCATCACCTGAGGCAAAACACTTCTACATACCTTGACTTACAAAGCGCAGACTGCATCATAGTATTTTTGTAACCAGTAACCAAACCAGTCACTGTGGAGTAGACTCCAACTAACGGCCACTCCATTACTAATGACGGCTACTCCACCAGAGCGGAGCTTTCGCTGGGCGATTTGTTAGAATTAGCTCATCAGGCATTTCTTCCGAGGCGCCGCTGGGTAGCCTCCAACCTTTCGGTTGGCAATCGAGCTTGTTAACAGTTCACACTACCCGAGGACTCCGTTATTTTTGTTGCATACGAGTTCGTAAGGCACGGAGGTACTCGGGTAACGAGACAAGGACTTCCTCTACTCCTCACCGGGGTTCTCCAGCAGGGCAGCTCTTCTGCATCCACTGGGGCCCATCGCCTCTCCCTGTGAAAAGCACTCACTTCTCTTGGGGAGACATCTGGGGCAAGAGAGTGTGTGCCAGGCCTGAGCTAAAGGCTAGCAACCAATACACAGACTCCCTCCCAAGATCATTTTGGTTAGCTAGGTTTTAATGTATTTACAAGCATTTAATGTATGAATACAGAAATGAATGTGAAATGTGAATATTTAGTTAATGAACATGATAAATGAAAGAGGCAATAACTTTCCATATGAAACTTGCGGGGGGGTGTGTGGATAAATTAGATGAATACAGAAGTCATGGCATTATTTATACAACTGCTTGAGGGCACCTGACAGATAACACAACGCAACAAGGGTTCGACAAGAAGGTCAGAAGCTAATTTTAGCACGCAGGAGGAAAGGACATGGGGATGTTCGATGCCCAGTGTATTCAGATGTTCGTCCACCTCCAACTGCTGTGTATGCGGTGGCCCCTGGCTGTAACTCTACGTGCACTTTCTGCCTCTACTTTCTTTAAGTACAGGTGTGTCTCAGCTTCCCAGTGCTGCTATAACAGAAGTACCATAAGAAGATGGCTTCAACAAACAGGAATATACTTTCTCACAGTTCAGGAGGTTAGAGGTACGAATCAGGGTACCAGCTCTAGAGGAAGGCTCTCTCCGGCGGGAGGTGGGGAGGTCCCTATGTCTTTTCAGCTTCTGTTACTGGTTCCTTGGCAATCTTCACACGGCCTGTATCTTTCCCTCTGTTTGTCCTTCCTCCTCTGGGTCTCATCTGCTCTTTTTATATCTTAAAGGTGATTGGCTTAAGATACACTCTCCCATTGATAGAGCCTCATTAACAAAACAAACAAAGTCCTATTCACATTTGGGATTATACCCACAGGTATTGAAAAACAAAAAACCAAAGCCTTTGCCCTTGAGCAGATTTCAACTCACAGCAACACTACAGGACAGAGTAGAACTGCCCCATAGGGTTTCCAAGGCTGTAGTCTTTACAGAAACAGACTGCCACATCTTTCTCCCAAGGAGCGGCTGGCGAGTTTGAACATTCGATCTTTTGGCTAGCAGCTGAGCATTTTAACCACTGCACCACCAGAGTCCTTAGGGGTTAGGATTTACAATGCATATTTTGGGGAACACGATTCAATCGTAACACAGGTATGCAAAGGCGTTTGTTTTATTGTGATTGTACCCACCCAGACCCCGCATAAGTGCCCCCACAGACAAAACTTGATAGATACTTTTTAAAAACTAGAATTAAAGTCCAAAATGGTCCCTGCATTCCTGTGCTTGAGTGTAAAGATGGTGCGACTTCCTGACAGCTCATTACGAGCCTGATTCTCTCATTTTTATCTGCAAGATAATCAGATAATTTAAAATCACTGGGTGCACCAGCACCAGGGGCCTTGAAAGGTTAAGTGAGAAGCTGAGCACCTGAAGCAGTGGTCCAAACTCACACACAGGGTCACAGACACCTCTGAGAATGTGGGGAAAGCCGGGAGCTGTGGCCTAAGAAAGTGCCCAAATGCATATAAGAACTAAAAAACCAAACCAAACCCCTCGCCGTTGAGTTGATTCTGGCTCAGAGCGACCCTACAAGACAGAGGAGAATTGCCTCATAGGGTTTCCAAGGAGCGCCTGGGGGATCTGAACTGCTGACCTTTTGGTTAGCAGTCGAGCTCTTAACCACTGTGCCACCAGGGCTCCAAATGCGTGTAAGAACCAAACTCCCTGCCACAGAGTCAACTCTGGCTCATGGCAGCCCCAGCTGTTACACCGTGGAAGTCAGCTCCACAGGGGTCTTGGCTGTCATCTTCACGGAAACAGGTTCCCAGGCCTTTCTTCCACAGTAACTCTGGGTGGGTTTAAACTACCAATCTCTCGGTTAGTAGCCAAGGCAAACCAACTGTGCCACCGGGGACCTACTAATTCATGCATATATTCACTTCTTATCTGACTCCAGGTGATGTGGAGATCCCGCTTGAGACCACCCATGGACCGAAGGTTAAGAAACTAGGGTGCGGAATAAGTCTCTGGGAGCACTGATCAGACCCCTTTGTTTTTGTGGGTCCGCCACCAAAGGCCAGGTCTGCACAGCCTAGTTCCACATCACACGTGTTATCACAGTGTTTAACAGAGCAGGCTTCTTCAGGAAACTGCAAAAACATGGAAGAATGTATTCCCGGAAAGATTATTCTTTTAAGTTCTAGCTGAGGAAAGAATGTCTCAATTTCAATTAATGTTAAGATGCCCTGAGCTTGGTGGAGAGGAATGGAGCGAGCCCGCGGCCCTGAAGGCACCAGGACTCAGCGCTTTGGGTCTATGCCACAGCACTTCCTGAAGCGCCTTTGTGTTTTCTGGCTGTTCTGCCTTAACCTTCCTCTAAAAGGACTTCCGGTGGCTCAGGTGGTGCCATTCTCCCCAACTTGTGTGGTTAACTTAATGCTGGGTCACAGGGCCCAGGAGGCCCCCGGAACACTGGCAAAGTCATGACGAGGGCTGGAGGGACACACACAGGTAGGAAGGGTCCTTGAGGGACATCATGAGGAAGGACATGCTGCTCCAGCCCCCTCTGGCCTCTGGCGGTTTTGGATGTGGTCCGGCACAATGGTTAAGAGTTTGGCTGCTAATCAAAAGGTCAGCAGTTCAAATCTACCAGCCGCTCCTTGGAAACCCTATGGGACAGTTCTATCCTCTCCTACAGGGTCACTGTGCGTCGGAATTGATTCGATAGCAACAGGTTTTTTGTTTTGTTTTGTTTATCGGTGTGGGGATGGCATGTCCTGGCAACACTCCACCAGATATCGCCCAGATGTATCATTAGTGGGAGAATTTGCCCACTGCATAGTGTCACCAGAGAACATTTACAGTCTTGTCAACTAAGGGGTAGGGAGTGTCAGTGGTGGGGAGGTCCACCTTCTCTGGGGGCAGATAAGAATCACTGGGGTGTCAGAGGGCTCCATGCAAACAGAAGCCCCTCCCCCCAAGATTCTCAGCTCTGCTGCCTTTGCCCCATTCCTGGGGTGGGTACCGTTGGTATTTTTTTAAACACTGGCTCAGACAGGAACTATGACACACATATTCCTTTGAAGTGTTCAGTAGGAGACAGTGTGAGAGCCAGAGGAGTAAGTTCATTCCTTCCAAGAACAACAGAAAAGGCATTCGTGTATTGCCAACAGCTGATCAAGACCCAGCTTTCTAAGGGGATCCTCTCTGAGACTTTCAAAATACACATCAGGGCTCCAAAGAACACAGAAGAAAAGTTTGAGCATATCTAAATATGTCACAAGAAACTTAAAAAATCCATGTGCTTTTTAAAATATATTTACGAAACTTCTCATCTGAGCTCTCTTCGCCTTCAGCACAGGGTTTCTCTCCTTGCTCGGAATCAAGGCCGCTCTCCTCGGTGTTGACAACTCACCTTTAAAGAAGGAAAGCCCAGTGGGACTAATCTGAGCAGAACAATTTCTGGTATTTCCTGAAGCTGAAAGAGGGCCCGGCTACAGCAAACATGACTTTGTTTTTAAAAGTAGCTAAGGGGGACGCGCAAAGCAATTCAGCTAATGCAGGCTGAGGAAAAGTAAGAATTGGTGTATTTCTTGGGCCCTTCAGCAATATAGGGATGGGACCTTAGAAGTCTTTGCCACAACACTTGCCATATTGCGTTAAAGAGATTATTAAGGGGAGGGGGTAAGGTACAATATGATCCCCAAAGGAAGAAACACAAGTGCGTCTCCAACAGTTGATCAAGACCCAGCTTCCTAAGGTGAGGCTTCCAGATCTTTTTTCAAAGAACAAATCTATCTGTGCAGTGACCATTATGATGTCCAAGGCCGCTGGAAATTCTAAGGAAGCCCACCATACCTGAGGAAGGAAACATGCTGTGCTGATAAGCCATCACATACAAATGAATGACTAAGAGTTGTCCTGCGGCCCTTCCCTCCGCTGATGAAAGATGCAGAAAACTGAAGATGTACAGGAGATTCCTGCCTTCCTTTTCACAACACCAGCACAATCACAAGACCTCGATTCAACAGCAAGCTTGGCTCCCTGTGGCCAGAATGCTCCTCTCTGCCAACGTGTCTGTCAAGGGCTGTGGTTTCCAAACTTTCTGGTCTCAGGACACCATCACACTCTTAAACATTACTGAAGGCCCTAAAGAGCTAATTTTTTTTTTTTTGTCGTGTGGGTTATATCCATTACTTACTGTAATAGAAATTAAAGCTGAGAAATTTATAAAATATTTATTGGGTCATTTAAAAATACTTATGAACTAATCTCATACTACCACAAATAACATATTTTTATGAAAAATAACGGTATTTTCCAAAACAAGAAGAAATCTAGTTAAGAGTGCCATTGTTTTCACATTTGGGGGACTGACTCTACTGGTGGCTGGCTAGAAGACAACCAGCTGGGTTCTCCTATCTGCTTCTGTCTTCCATTTTGATACATTGTTTCCATTGAAGTATATGAAGAAAACTCTTTTCAGATGATTGTGGTTATTTTTCCTTGATGCTACATCAGAATTCCACAAGAGAAAAGTTTCCTACAGCACAGTTACAATGTCAGATCTCAGGCTTCCTCAGTGAACCTCTTACACTGTCACGCTGAAATCCATCAGGCTATCTGCACTTTGGATTTTTCTTTTTAACCCAAACATAATTTTATAACATTATGCATTGATCATTTGGACAATATTGATTCACTGAGCTCTGCAAAGCCTCCAAATAGTTACACACTTCAGTATGTATACTATAAAAATTGACATCAGTTAATATACCACGGTCAGGAGCCCTGGTGGAGCAATGGTTAAGCACTTGCCTGCAGTTTGAATCCACCCAGCTATTCTATGGGAGAAAAAGCCCTGGCGATCTGCTCCTACAAAGATTATAGCCTAGGAAACCCCATGGGGCACTTCTACTGTGTCTTACAGGGTTGTTATGAGTTGGAATTGACTCGCCAGCACACAACAACAATATACCACTGATGTCATCACCAAAAAACCAAACTCATTGCCATCGAGTTGATTCCAACTCACAGCAACCCTGTAAGGACAGAGAGGAACTGCCCCATGAGGTTTCCAAGGCTGTAAATCCTTATGGCGTGTTTTGTCACATCTTTCTCCCATGGAGCTGCTGGTGGATTCAAACTGTTGACCTTTCAGTTACCAGCTGAGTGCTTTAACCACTTCGCCACCAGCACTCCTTAGAAAAGTTTTAAAATATTGGGACGCAAGCTCATGGTGACCGACACAAGTTTTCCAAGATTCTAATTTTCACTTGAAAGTTCAAATTTTATCATTTATCACTGGCAACAAATACTGCCAGCTACTTTCCTTGAAGTGAGAGGCCCACTTTGTTCACGTTTGAGAACGTCTCTGCCAAAAAACACAGCTGGCCTGTCATCTCTTCCTTCAGTGGTAAAAACAGCATTCCGTGAATAAAGCGGCTACTTTAGCTGGCAACACAACTGCGCCAGCTCTTCCTGGACAGGGCCGTGCTGTGTGGTCTGCAGCAGACACGCTCGAGGGGCACTTCCCATTTCATCACCCAGACATTGAAAAGATAGGTACTCAGGTCAAGACTTAATACAGCCGATCATTTTATGGCTTCAACATGTGCGTTCTCAAATGAATTGTGTGTGCGTGTGTGTGTGTGTGTGTGTGCGCGTTTGTGCTTTGCTTTTTCTCTGCAAGTGTGTAGCAGTAAAGAGCACAATGACTGCTGGTATGGTTTGCTGCTGCTCTGGCCTCGATTCAAGCTCAGGTGCCAGCAGCGTCACCCACCATTACTGGTGTAAATGTCAACACTGTGAAAAAGGCAAACAAGGTCTCAGCCATGTTACGCAAGTGGTCCTGACCTCACAGACCTCCTGAAGGGGTCTCGGGGAACGCTGAACTTTGAGAACCTCTGATGGAGACCTCAGGCTTTGTTCTGATGGAGACAGGTGACAAACAGCAAGGGGCCCCTGGCCACCCCAGTCTAACGTTTACTTATTTCACTGCTTTCGTGTAATTCAAGATCTGCTTCAAGAGGGCTGCTTGCAAACGTTTCATAACACAGGACATATGCATTTGACATTTTCAAAAACTAAGCGAAAATGGCTGCTAGTTTCCTTTGAAAAGTGCCTGCTCACCGTGCCCACACCAGCTATTGCGCAGGCTGGCATTCTGCTTGGAGGACTGTTGCCACCAACGCAGACCAAGCCCCTGTGCCAAGAAGCCATTCTAGCACGCAGCCAGGCCCCCTGGAGGCACCATAAATGCTTGCCCGTGGACAACACTGAGTTTGGCCAACTTGTAGCCTTATTTCTAAAGAACAGGTTCAACTAGTATATCATTTTCAGACACTTTGGGGCTAAATGGCCATTTTGTCTGAACTGAGGGCCCTTCGGATTTGCTAAGGTAACTGGACCACCTTTCTTATGTTGGCTGGCAAAAGGGAGGCAGGAACGGCTCCCAAAGTTTGTTGGAAGTGCTCTGCACCAACATACTCCTCATAAGGGGTCCCCTTTGGTAATAAAATCAAGGTTCTGATTGCCAGTACAAGATTCATAGCATTTAGAGTGCCAGTAAACTGTGGGCTGTGAATCTCCCAAATGCTTGTATACCCCATCTTGCTGTATCTTATATACTGATATCGGAACTTTTATAGGGAGTTTCTAGCCTCTCGGAGTTTTTCATTAGACTCTGAATGGCAAATGACATACTTTTCAAAGTTTACGTTCTTTTTCTTGGCTAGATCCACAAAAATAAGATTCATATTTTCTTGCCTCTGCCAGCAATTCCATGGCTAGAAACTATTCACTGCAAAATTGGAATAGATCGTATTTTGCTCGGATATAGATTCACGAAATATAGAGGGAAATTCGTTCACATCGTATCTGGTCTCTTTCTTTATTATTAAATTTTAAATAATGCTGAGTCAGCCATCTGATGAGTCAAAATCTCAACTACCAGTATCCAACCCAAGTAGAAATACGTGTTCTAGGTCATATTCAGGGAAAATTCTCAGAAATGCATCGTTTACTAAATGTGCTTAAAGCCTTAAAGTGCGAAGTGAGCTTTGTCTTTTGTATTGACTGGTACAGTAGAAATAATAGCTGTGTTCCTGAGGAAGGAAAAGACAGTAGGCTGAGCTGAAACATTTAGGCGAAGAGGGAATTAACAGGGAGTCCAGGCCCAGACACAGAACCACCAGCCGCCTGGCAGTAGTTTGGGTCCTGACCAAGGAAGTTTGGCCTGGCTGAGCAGCATCCGGGGCTCAGTTTGTTTAACACAGTAAGTTTAGGTACAGAGTCAGATCACTCAAGAGGTGACGTCTACCTTCCAGGGGCAGGGAGGGAGGCCCTGGACCAGGAGCCTAATGGAAGATGGAACTGAGCAAGTCAGGCACCCACCTGCTGGGAGGGATGAGAAAAATGACACAGAGGGCGCGGGGACTGGAGCAGGAGTGGGCACCCAGGGGGCCAAGGCTGTACAGACTACAGAAGGCTGGTCCAGGGGTGAGGGCAGAGGAGCCCGGAAGCTGCTGTGGCGCCAGAGGAGCTGTGGTCCCCTTGCCCAGGAAGGGACTCTGGCATGGGCTCCCTGAGCCACGGCAACTCTCAGTGGCAGGCATCATTGTCTTTATCTGACTTGGGAAAGTCACTAGGAAAATTTCCAAAGACAAGGTTTACTATTCATGCCAAAAATAAAGAGCAGTTTCAGTCCTGAGTATTTAGTTCATTTAGTAGAGACCACCAGGAGAAGGACATCATACTTGGTAAGGCAGAGGGTCAGCAAAAGGGAGGAAGACCCTCAATGAGATGGACTGACACAGTAGCTGCAATAATGGGCTCAAACACAGCAACAATTGTGAGGATGGAGCAGGACTGGGCAGTGTTTTGTTCTGTTGTACAAAGGGTTGCTATGAGTCGGAACCAACTTAACGACACCTAACAATAACAGCAGAAACCATCAGAAGCTCATAAATCTTGCCATTTTCTTCCATTCCATGAAAGTAAGAATCTCGGCAAGAAGCCAGGTTCCACGTGAGTTGGCCTATATAGCTGAGGAGCTCACGGGTGAGCATGGAGGGAGGGGCTAGGCTGCTCTCATTCTCTGTAAGACCAGGTGTGGGCAAGACACCACACTCAATGCATGAAACCCTCAGTGTCACGAAAGCCCTACCACGGACGGATAAAATACGGGAATGGTGGGCTGCTCCCACACCATACCGAGGGTCTGTTCAGAGGATGTCAGGTGGCAAACAGCTTGTGCCTGAGGGCCGCAAGACACCTACCCTCCTTTAGAAGACTCCACGTCTGCAGCCCAACTGTACAGGGTGCTGGAAAGGGAGAGAGGCAAAGTCATGGAGATGCCAGTCAGAACCACAATGAGACTAGGGTGGCTACTATCAAAACCACAATGAGACACCACCTCACACTTCACACCCACTAGGGTGGCTACTATCAAAACCACAATGAGACACCACCTCACACTTCACACCCACTAGGGTGGCTACTATCAAAACCACAATGAGACACCACTTCACACTTCACACCCACTAGGGTGGCCACTATTAAAAAAAAAAAAAAGAAAATAATAAGGGTTGACAAGGACGTGAAGAAACTGGAACCCTCATACATTGCCGGTAGGAATGTAAAACAGTATAGCGGCTTCAGAAAACTAAAAGTTTCTCAAAATGTTAAACATAGAGTTAGCGTATCACTTCCAGGTATATACCCGAGAGAAATGAAAACGTATGTCCATGTAAAACCTTGTACACGAATATTCACAGCAGTATTAGTCATAATAGCCAAGGTGTGGTAACAACTTAAATGTCCACTAGCTGAGGAATAAATGAGCAAAACGCAGTGTATCCATACAATGGACTGTCATGCGACCAAGAGAAGAGTGAAGTTATGATACACGCTACAACACTATAAACCCTGAAAATAAACATTACGCTCAGTGAAAAGAGCCAGACCCAAAAGACCACGCGCTCTGTCATCCTACCTAAGTGAAATGTCCACGATGGACAAAACCGCAGAGGCAGACCGAGGAGTGGCTGCCTGGGTGCACAGCTCTGTGACTATTAAAAACCACTGAGTTGGACACCTTAAATGGGCAAGTGTTAGGGTATATAAATTATATCTCAATAAAGCGGCAAAAAATAAAAATAAATGAATTTAGAGCTTCTCGTAATTTTTTTTTTTTTTTTTTACATATAAAAAGCAGAACGGGAAAAGTAGCAGCTGCCACACATGCTTTTCCCCATGAAACTTCCCAAGTTTTAAATCTTGGCGACTAAGGTAAGATACAGTCTGGCCCCAGGGGGCAGGCCACACAAACATCACCTGCGTGCAACATCACGCTCAGGTGTCACGGCTGACAATCTCAGGGCAAAGTCAACCCCAGCAACCCCATCTTCCAGCCTCACTAAGAACATCCTTCACACAGGCCTCTCCCATCCACTTGCCTTGCTTCTCCCTTTCCAGCCCTGTCAGCAGTTGGCCGCCCTATGCCCATGGCCGCCCTACGCCCGTGGTCGCCCTGACGTCCCTCTCCATCAAAGACAGCCACACTCTTTCCTTACGGCAAGGAAGGAATATTCCCCTTCTGTCTCTGCCACCTTGAGTTCCCAACGTAGTACACGCCAATCATGATCCAAAACATGTCTAAACTTTAAGAAAATAGGAAAGTATTTGCCTTTCAAAAACATCCGACGGGTAAATAATTAGCTTTGCTTGTCCCTGTATAAATTTCCAAGGAACCCCTAAAGATTACCTCTAAAAGCAAGGGATTCGGTCCTCAGATGATAATGGGTATTCTGCTGTCTTTATTTTTATGTTGATTTTAGAGTAATTGTTTACTGTTAGACTGGTTAAATGGTTAGCTATGTGAAATTCCATCTGATGTTAATTTAACTTATTACTCCAACTGAAATCAAGTACACCCCAGGCAGTTTTACAGATGCTTCCAGAGCGCAGCTTATTCTGTTTGTTCCTTGTTTGTGGAGCCACCAGGCCTTCTTCCTCCCTATTGTTACAGAAGGAAGCAAGGCAGCCTAACAGAAAGATGGAAGATTTTCTCCCTCTAGCTTGTTCGTCTTTGGTGTTGGCAATCTGTCTTCTAGGAGGGAGACAATGAAGCCGATATTTAGGGATATCAAGTGATTCAGTGCTAGCATCTCTCACAACCATGATCAATATTCTCACGTTTTTAGTACTGTTTTCAGTCAGAAACATCTTTCGTCTAAAAACTAAATAATTCTCCTTTCGGTCAACAGTCTCCGCAGTCAGTATGAAGTCAGCAACCTTGGCCAGGAACGTGGCTGAGAGCAGAGCCATCTTCCCACTAAAGGCCCACAGTAGGCTGGTGCAGTGAAATCCAAGTGCTTTTCCCAAGACGGAAAACTGCAAAAAGAATTCAAGTGCACGTCGAGCGAAAAAAGTCAGTCACAAAAGAACCAACATTGAATGATCTCACTTGTATGATATAAGCAAATATACAGAAACCAAAGACGGTTAGTGGTTATGCGGGTGGGAGGAAGGAGGAAAGGGGGAGTTTTTGCCTAGGGGGCAATGAGTGTATCATCACCGTGGTAGAAGGGTCTGGAAAGGGATATCCAGAATGGCCGCACAGCTTAAAGAATGCAATCAATGTCGCTGAATTGTACCTATGGAAACTGTTGAGACAGCATACGTTTTGTTATGTGTACGTTTACCAAAATAAAATACATACATATCACACACTCAGGATGGAAGCCATCTGAAAAAGAAAAAATTAAATGCAGGAAAAAGTAATCACAGGACAAACTTTTTAATTCTGAAGCATAACATCACCTGTCCTGTCAACATGTTTAACAACTCGTCTTCCTCCCCACTGCTGCATTAAAAAAAAGTCACAGCTCACGTCAGCATTCCCAACTGATACACACCAACCTCTTCAAAGTTAAGCCATAAATACCCATCCGTGGCTGCGCAGAAAATGTTTTCAAAGGATAAATGTTGTCAAAAGTAAAAGTTAGCAAACAGATCCAGATGAGAGCCCTACCTGTCCAGTAACCTTTCGCACCTGCCTGTTCCCACCACAAGCAGAGACTAAAATGTTTCCTGCTGTGCTCACAAGAACTGTAACATCAGGGACGGTCACTTCTGAGCTACTTCAGTGGCAACAGGTCACTCTCTCGTCAACTTATTAAAATCACTGAAATTCTGCACAGATGCGGCGGCACAGGGTCGAGGCGGGGCTGCCTCGCAGGGCCTGGGCGCTGGCTCAGCAAGGGCCCCGGTACGTCGTCGACACCCAAGACCTGGTGGAGCATTTACCCGCTCACGCCACAGTCACGGGAATCCTGAACATAAACGGGGTGAGGAGGCATCAGCCATATGCAACCAGACAGCCGTTATAAGCAGACTTGTTTTCAACACTCTCAGGCTAAAACAGCATGGACCAGGTCACTAGCAGGTCTGGACTGTACGTGAGCACACGGAAGCCCACCTTGAGCCCTGCCTGCCCCCTGCTCTTCTCAGAGCCTCACAGACAGCCAAACGCTCCTGCAAAACGCGTGCCATGCATTATACATCCAACAGGAAACTGGTTGACTCCATTTTCACATTTCTTAAAAGTGAACGATCCAGGTTGTTTAAAATAAATTACTGCTTTAAAATATTTAGCCAGGTAGTCCCACTGAAATGGTTATCTTTATTTCTGGGGGCATCTGGGCATGGCTGTGGAACGTGTTCACACCATCATCACAAATTAATACCCAGCACTATTATAAAGGCCCTCTCATTCTGCAGATGGCAAAAGCCATTGTCCTGTACAGACTGTGGTACACACATGAGAATATGGAGTCTTGGTGGACTGCCGGGAGGGAGGCCGGGAGGGAGGGAAGAAGGAGGAAGAGAAGGAGGGAGGGGAAGGAGGAGGGAGGGAGAGAGGAAAGAAGAAAAAATTAATAGTCTCAGCCCTTCTTATTCTGAGCACCATCAGCACGTTGGCAGCAAAACATACCCATTTTGACCAAGATACACTGAGATTCTGAGCACCCGTGTCTTCACTGTTGCCTCCTCAGAAATCACAGCTGGGTTAAAATTAGAACTAGGTGGGAATGACATGAAGGCGATGTATGTAGGAAGCTTGACCTATTTGGCTCCAAGACCAGCCATTATCTGAGGTTGTGAAGACCTGAAGAGGGGCTCCTGTTCTTCAGAACTACCCCCAGAGGAATAACAGGGTCCCTCACTTAATGTGCCTTGCTTGTAACTCTCCCAATTAAATGAAGACTTAGAACACCACGGCCGGTAAGCTAGCTGTCCTAGAGAGGAAGGGGAATCCAAGCCCCATAGGACTGGGCCGAATAAGCTTGGCTGGCATGCCATGTTACTGACATGCTCCCTGCGTGACAGGTCACATTAAATACCGTCCGGTCTTAAATCCGCAAGGCAGCTGTACCAGCAACGATCACCCAATAATGCAGCTGTTTACCTTTCTGATCTTACAAAACAGCATCGTTATTTCCTCGCACTGGCGCCATGTGTTAATACTATCCGTGACTGAACAAAAATCAACCCAAGAGTGAGCTGTGGTTGCTGTGTCCCACTAGAACTCAAGGAAGACACCCCGCCTCAGGACGATGGGGCTCCATCAGCGACTGTGTCCTACTAGGGCCCAAGGAAGACTCCAGCCTCAGGACGATGGGGCTCCATCAGTGACTGTGTCCCACTAGGGCCCAAGGAAGACTCCAGCCTCAGGACGATGGGGCTCCGTCAGCGACTGTGTCCCACTGGAACCCAAGGAAGACTCCCCGCCTCAGGACGATGGGGCTCCATCAGTGACTGTGTCCCACTAGGGCCCAAGGAAGACTCCAGCCTCAGGACGATGGGGCTCCGTCAGCGACTGTGTCCCACTGGAACCCAAGGAAGACTCCAGCCTCAGGATGATGGGGCTCCATCAGTGACTGTGTCCCACTAGAACCCAAGGAAGACTCCCCGCCTCAGGATGATGGGGCTCTGTCAGCAACTGTGTCCCACTAGAACCCAAGGAAGACTCCAGCCTCAGGATGACGGGGCTCCGTCAGTGACTGTGTCCCACTAGAACCCAAGGAAGACTCCAGCCTCAGAATGATGGGGCTCTGTCAGCAACTGTGTCCCACTAGAACCCAAGGAAGACTCCAGCCTCAGGATGATGGGGCTCCATCAGCGACTGTGTCCTACTAGGGCCCAAGGAAGACTCCAGCCTCAGGACGATGGGGCTCCATCAGTGACTGTGTCCCACTAGAACCCAAGGAAGACTCCCCGCCTCAGGATGACGGGGCTCCGTCAGTGACTGTGTCCCACTAGAACCCAAGGAAGACTCCAGCCTCAGAATGATGGGGCTCTGTCAGCAACTGTGTCCCACTAGAACCCAAGGAAGACTCCAGCCTCAGGATGATGGGGCTCCATCAGCGACTGTGTCCCACTAGAACCCAAGGAAGACTCCAGCCTCAGGACGATGGGGCTCCGTCAGTGACTGTGTCCCACTAGAACCCAAGGAAGACTCCAGCCTCAGAATGATGGGGCTCCGTCAGTGACTGTGTCCCACTAGAACCCAAGGAAGACTCCAGCCTCAGAATGATGGGGCTCCGTCAGTGACTGTGTCCCACTAGAACCCAAGGAAGACTCCAGCCCCAGGATGATGGGGCTCCGTCAGTGACTGTGTCCCACTAGAACCCAAGGAAGACTCCAGCCTCAGGATGATGGGGCTCTGTCAGCAACTGTGTCCCACTAGAACCCAAGGAAGACTCCAGCCTCAGGATGATGGGGCTCCATCAGCGACTGTGTCCCACTAGAACCCATGGAAGACTCTGGCCTCAGGATGACGGGACTCCCTCAGTGACTGTGTCCCACTAGAACCCAAGGAAGACTCCAGCCTCAGGATGATGGGGCTCCATCAGCGACTGTGTCCCACTAGAACCCAAGGAAGACTCCAGCCTCAGAATGATGGGGCTCCGTCAGTGACTGTGTCCCACTAGAACCCAAGGAAGACGACCCGCCTCAGGACGATGGGGCTCCATCAGCGACTGTGTCCCACTGGAACCCAAGGGAGGCTCCCCGCCTCAGGATGATGGGGCTCCGTCAGTGACTGATTCCCACTAGAACCCAAGGAAGACTCCCCGCCTCAGGACAATGGGGTTCCGTCAGCAACTCCCAGAAATGTCAGTACATCAACTGAGGAGTCATAGCTCTCGATAAACCAATGTTTGTAACAAATCTACGCAGAACAGAAATGTGCTGGGAAGGGGCCCTGCATCTCCCTGAGCAGTCAGCATGAGCATCTGGGCAGTGTCCCCTTGCAGCTAGCTCACAGAGAGAAGAAACCAGGTCCATGGACCCAGCAGAGAGGCTGCCGGCTGCAGCACCCACCCCTCCAAGCAGGTGTGGGACGTGTGCATGTATGTGGCACGGTATGCAGAAGCAGAGGGACCACCCAGGCTAATGGGATGCTTGTCCCTGAGAACCTAGCACGCCTCTACCCCACGAAGCCCGTGGGCATAGCAGCCAGCCCCCCAGGTGCAAACCTGCCACAGAACTGACAGGGTGTGAGACTGGAGTCAATTGTTGCCTCTCCCCAGGCCTCAGCTTCCATCCGAGGTGGAGCGTGACCACAGGAACCATCCTCAGGGCTACAGTCACAAAGGCACTGGCTACTCTTACCATCCCACCAATGGCTTCACTTCAGACCCTGGATGAGGTAGGTGCTTCATGGAGGACACCACTTACCCATTAGTGGAAAAAAAAAAAAAAACTGTTGCCATTGAGTAGATTCCGACTCATAGCGACCCTATAGGACAGAGCAGAACTGCCCCATAGAGTTTCCAAGGAGCGCCCGGTGGATTCAAACTGCCGACCTTTTGGCTAGCAGCCATAGCACTTAACCACTACGCCATCAGGGTTTCCGCCCATCAGTGAGGGGGCTCTTACTTTTTCTCCGAGACAGGAACACACTCCATGACTTAAAAGCAAACCCCTAGCAATTAAAAACTTAGACCTGACATAATGATACCCACCCCTTTTGCTTGAGGTCGGTGCTGTTTGGTGCCATTGAGCTGATCCTGACCCACAGCAAGCCCATGTGACAGAGTAGAACTGCCCATGGGTTTTCTTGGCTGTAATCTTTATGGGAGCAGATCACTAGGTGCTTCTTCCATGGAGCCACCGGGTGAGTTTGAACCGCCAACCTTTCAGTGAGCAGCTGAGTGCCTAACTGTTGGTTTGAGTTGGGAGATGTCAAACATTTCCTGCTCCGCAGCCAAACCACTGCTTTCACGGCCACTTGCCAACTACTTGCCAACACAGAGGGTGTCTCCACGTACCAGCCTGGACAGTCCAGGCAACTCCTCAGATCCAGCTGCGTGTCCACACGCCAATGACCACACTGTCACCTGTAACGTCACACTTACCATGGCCCCACCAAGAAGAGTGCTAAAGGGCAAAGGGAAGAGCAGTTTATTTCCACTGTCATCCCCGCAAGGCAGCGCGTTCAGAATGCTGTGATGCAGTTAAGCCACCCAATCACAACCTGGTTCTATGCCCTCCATTTCACTATTACAGCAACACCCCAGGAGCCCCAACCCTGGCCCCCTCAAACACTCCATAACGTCCTTAAACGTTATGGCCACCAAGCCCCGCCCCTGTCCCTACATTACCTGCTAGCACGGTACCTGGGTCTGAATGTACGTCTAGTCCTCAACTACATTCCAGGCCTAACATGAAGTAGTAAGGCTACTTCTGGAACTCAGAATGCATTTTCAAAAACAAAGTCAGGTCCCCAAGCTGTGTCAGAAATGACTGTTGTTCCAAGATCTACTTGGGTCAAGGGCCAAGGTGGTTTCGATGAACCCTGCTGTTGTGAGCTGCTATTAAACCAGTTCCTGACTCACAGTGACCCCTTGCCCAGGCCCAGGCACGAGGAACAAAACACTGCCTGGTCCTGCTCCGTCCCCATGACTGGTTACAGATTGGACTGCTGTGATCCGCAGGGTTCTCACTGGCTGATTCGCAGAAGTGGATCTCCAGGCCTTTCTTCCTAGTCCATCTTAGTATTAAAGTTACGCTGAAACCTGTTCAGCATCACAGCAACGCACAGGCCTCCACTGACAGACAGACGGCAGCTTCACGTGAGGGCCACTGGCCGGGAACTGAACCGAGGTCTCTACCCCGATCTACAACTACCCCCACATGGGACTCACTCAGTGTTAACTGGCCACACGTTTCTGCAGGAAAACTAGCTCCGTGCCAACAACTACAGGGGGCCTCAGAGAGCCTCCCCGCTGAGGGAGGGTTTCAGGGAAGGGCATGCCCATGTTGGTGCTCCACAAGCCAACTCGCAACTAGCTCTGTGCGTGTGTGAGAGAAGCAGCCAGACAAGGCAGCAGCGCACATTCCATACTCGCCCCACACTGCCAGCCTGATTAAACAGAGCCCTGGTGGTGCAATGCTCAAGCCCTCGGCTGCTAAATGAAAGGCCAGCAGTTCAAACCCACTAGTGGCTCCACAGGAGAAAAGACCTGGCGATCTGCTCCTGTAAAGATGACACCCTAGGAAACCCTATGGGGCAGTTCTACTCTGTCACATGGGTTCGCTGTGAGTCGGAACCGATGTGATAGCACACAACAACAACCTTAGTTAGTAGCAGTGAGCTTGCTTTGCTTAATGTGGAGTCCTTGTGACACACACTGATTACTGAGGTGGCTGGCAGTGTCCTGGGGGGCTCCCAGGGTTCCTGGGATTGCGGGCAGTACAGGGGCATTCTGATTCTCCGGCCTCCTCCTGGAGGCCCCTTCTGGCTCTGTCTGTAAGTCCCCCAAGGCCCTGGGAAACAAGGGACAAATGGGTGACCCACTTTTATGCACAACTCGGGGTCACTAAGTTGAGGGAGGGTTTCAGGGCCCCCATTCACAAAGGACAGTACGTAAGCGTTCTGAACGGTTTACCTCCTGGATTTTGACATCTTGTGACTTTCAAAAGGTCACAGATGTCCTCTGGAGAGATGAAATTGCTGGAAACCTGGGACGCTTAATAAATGGGATGCTTGTGCACTTAGAGGAAAGTAAAAACAAGTACCTGAGAACGCCACGCACCTGACGTCCTAGGTAAGGCTCCCTCCCCACACCGCTGATGGCCAGGTGCAAGCCTGGTGTGCAGAGGACCAGGTGCAGCTCTGAGAACATTCCGGCAGCCCTGCTGCTTCCTCTGGAGCCTTCCCACAGCCTGGCACATCCCCCTTTATCACACCAACTCTGTCTGATGAGAAAGAAAACTCAAACATGTAGGATAACTTTCCCCAAATCACAGAGTGAGTCCAAGACATGCCCACTTGACGGAGAAGATGACGCTAGACCCCGGGTTAACACGAACCCAAAATCTCTTTGAACGAAGATGTCCTTCTGCGCCCCCCTAAGGCCTTAAGTCCATTTCCTCAGACCGCCCTGCAGCCCCACAGGACCACCGGGGCCTGGCCTGGGCACAGGTGACCAGAGAGAGGCTCTGTGGCTGCCAGCCCACTGCCACATGGAGCCAGCCTAGTGAAGACGGGGGTGTCATGCGATGCTGCACTAGCTGTAACCGAGTCACTGCGTTTCCAGGCTGGGGATATATAATTAGGAACCAGAAACAATGCTATTTTTCTTCCATTTTGGCAAAGGCTTAGCTACTCTTAGTTTATTTTAATTCAATGTCGAAAACTGATAAGGTTTTTAAACTGTCTTAACCTGTTAGATGAGGAGCCCCTGTGGCTCACTGGTTAGGTGCTCAGCTGCTAACTGAAAGGTCGGGGATTCAAACTCACCAGCCACTTTGTGGGAGAAAGATGTGGCGGTCTGCTTCTGTAAAGATTACAGCCTTGGAAACCCTGTGGGGCAGTTCTACTCTGTCCTTCAGGGTTGCTAAGAGTCAGAATGGACTCAACGGCCATGGGTTTGCTTTTGGCTAACCTATCAGGTAAGTAGTCCCTGGGTGGAGCAAACAGTTAAGCACTCGACTACTAGTTAAAAGGCTGGACATTCAAATTCACACAGAGGCGCCTTGAAGACAGGTCTGGAGATCTGCTTTCAAAAGTTCACAGCCTTGAAAACCCTATGGAGCGATTCTACCCTGCACACCTGGGGTCGCCATGAGTTGGAATTGACTGGACAGCAACTAACAACGATAATAACAGCCTGCGAGGCCAATATAATAGAAACTCCTAGCAAGTTTCAGTATTCTTGGGACAAAAGCAAGCAGAAGGATTTTCTAATACATACAGTAAGTTCAGGCTGCAACATGCTTAACTGGGTGATGCCCACAAACTCATGAATGGCGAATGTCAACAGCCCTTTAAAGTTTCTACAACGCCCAGAGCGAACACATGATGTTGTTGTTGTTGTTAGGTGCCATCCAGTTGGCTCTGACTCATAGCAACCCTATGCACAAGAGAACAAAACACTGCCCGGTCCTGCACCATCCTCACAATTGTTGTTATGCCTGAGCTCATTGTTGCAGCCACTGTGTCAATCCACCTCCTTGAGGGTCTTCCTCTTTTCCATTGACCCTGTACTTTGCCAAGCATGATGTCCTTCTCCAGGGACTGATCCTTCCTGACAATATGTCCAAAGTATGTAAGACACGGTCTAGCCATCCTTGCTTCTAAGGAACATCCTGGTTGTACTTCTTCCAAGACAGATTTGTTCATTCTTCTGGCAGTCTGTGGTATATTCAATATTCTTCACCAGCACCACAATTCAAAGGTGTCAATTCTTCTTCAACCCTCCTTATTCATTGTCCAGCTCTCATATGTATATGATGTGACTGAAAATACCATGGCTTGGGTCAGGCGCACCTTAGTTTTCAAAGTGACACTTTAAAGAGGTCCTTTGCAGCAGATGTGCCCGATGTAGTGCGTCATTTGATTTCCTGACTGCTGCTTCCATGGGCGTTGATCGTGGATCCAAGTAAAATGAAATCCTTGACAACTTCCATCAACTGCCTCTTGATCTACGTAAAGGTTCCTCATGAGCACAATTAAGTGTTCTGGAATTCCCATTCTTTGCCATGTTATCCATGAACACACGATAGACTTTTAAAATTATTTGTAGCTAAACTGATACAATTTGAGAGAAGCAGAGTGAGGAGAGAACACGGAGAAAAACTATTAAAGAAAAAAATGCATACTAATATTAGCTACTTTTCTGTAAGTTCTTATTATGGAACGTGGCGCAGAAGTAGAGTGGATTGCCTGAGATGACACAGTCCCTGGGCAGCCGCCAGGGTTAGAACTCACAGCCTGGCTCCCTCTCTCTAATGCACTGCCCCCCCCTTCATGTGTCAGTCCTGTTGGGGATGACAGTTTTGGATAAAACTGTAAGAGATTCAAGACAAACGGAAGGAAAGGCTGGCTTGATGTAGCCATAAAGCAGCAAAACATTAACAAGTTCTAAAGTAGGAAAGAGTCCCTGGGTGGTGAAGATGATTAATGTGCTCCGCTGCCATCCAACATGTTCGCACCTCGGAAGAAAAGCCTGGTGATCTGCTTCTGAAAACTCAGCCACTGAAAACCTTACGGAGCCCAGTTCTACTCTGACACATGTGGGGTCATCATGAGTCAGAATCCACTTGATGGCAACTGGTTACTGTTAAGGTGAAAAACGTAGAAGAAAACGGCGAAATCCCCGAGGTCTACAATAAAGACTCTGAGGAACTGTGTTATGAATAAGCCTGAGGGCGTCTAACACTGACCAGGGCAAGCATGGGGCATGTGGTGTGATCTCCATCAGCGACAGGTAAAGCTCAACCCAACTGTTGGTTTGTTGAAAATTTGGTCCATGAAATTCTCTAAATGAAGATAATACCTAGACAACTAGTTTACTGAAGTTTAGAACATGAACAACACCGTGGTCTGGGATAGATAGACTAGTAACCACAAACTTGACTGATCCGTACACTTCAGGGAGTATGTTACTGGGGTACAACGGTCAGGGAGCACTTTCCCTCTGGTATTCCAGGGCAAAGCTAAGCACGGACTCAGGCCTTTTGTCTCCTTCAATATGATACAGAGCTGCTTCATGATATAAAAATCCAATTATCAAAATTACAAAACAACTTAATTACAAAACTAAATAAAAAAAAATGATGGTCTTAGAAGATTTCTTAAAATAGATATTAAGAACACTAGGTTTTTACTCTTCCTTAAAACTATTCATCTGCTAGATAATGCAAAATAATAATAATAATACGGTGAAGGATTAGAGGATAAACAACCAACAAAAAGCCAGCAGGCGGTTTTATCCTCTTGTCTTTGTAAAACATGTGTAGCCAAAAAGTTGAATAATTCAAAAAATATTAAGGATTTTGGCTAAGCATTTGGCTGAAAATAAAGCTGCATTCCAACAAAACTCCTGAAAAATATAAAATGCATTTCAAATAAATAAAAGGTGAAAATGTGAAAAACAAAACAAAAAAAATGGTAGAAAATAAATATAGACGACTTACCAGAAACAAAAACAAAAAAATCTTGAGATACACAAGGCATTTGAAAGCATGCTAGGACACTCAGAAGCCACTGGCAACAACTTAACAAGCTGGCCACAACCGTGCCGCTGTCAGTTTCTTAATTCTGACAAACATGCCATGGTTACGAAGCTGGCAATGCTGGGGGAAGCTGGGTGAGGGGCGCATGGAAACTCACTGCACTATCTTTGCAACTTTTCCTTAAATCTAAAATTACTCCAAAATAAAAAGTTAAAAACGCTCAGACTACATAAAAAATACATAAATTTTTCAACAAAAACTTCCATGGACAAAATCAAAATAGAAATGACATCTTTCTTTAACATGAAAAAAGTTTCCATAAATCAGTAAGAAAAAGACAAAATAACCCAACAGCCCAATAGAAAAAAAAAAAAAAACATTTCACTGAAGAAACACAAATGACCAATAAACCTAAGGACAGATGCTCAACCTCACTCAGATAAACACAAACATTAAAACAAAGAGAGGGCAATCTGAAAAGATCTAAATGTTAAATTGCAATTCTAAGAATGTAGCCTACGCAGACTTGCAGAATTACACGAAGATGTTATATGTCGGCAGAGGGAAGTTCGTGATTGTATTGCTTGAAATAGCGTCAAACCAACCAAGGGCCAAAACAAAGCAAAAAAGAAAAGAAAACTGGAAAGACTCTACACGTATATTAACAGGAGACTGTTTAAGTGGAAAGAGACGCTGGTACCTCGTTTTGGGTACGTCTTGAGTCGACTCCGGATCCTGACAATCCCATGTGTGTCAAAGCAGAACTGTACGCCATAGGGTTTTCGATGGCTGATTTTTTTGGAAGGAGATCATCAGGCCTTTCTTCTAAGGCACCTCTGGGTGGACTTGAACCTCCAACCGTTCCGTTAGCAGCTGAATGTGTTAACCGCTTGCACCACCCAGGGGCCCCTTCGGTACATAAATATACAATAAAACACTACATAGTCCTCACACACAAAAAAAGCTGTCTCCATCATGCTGTGCAAAGCCTACCGATGGCACTGTCTATCCCAAGATTGTCATAATAGACGAAATTGTTACAAGACATTTCTCATATGAACACAATTTAATATTAATATCCACAGAACTGGAAACTGTTCTAATTTGCTTTGTCTTAATTTATTTCTATTCCTAAGCATCCGGAGTACAGTAACTTTGTAGCATATTCAAATATTATACTTAATTTGAAATTCCTAAAAACTGGAAAGAAATATTAAAATGATGGAAGAGAACAATGTCACATAGTCGACTAGTGGCCACCTGCTCAGAAGACTCATCTAGCACACCTAAATGAGGCTGCCACAGGAGGAGGACTTAGTGGACACGACCAAGGAAATTTAAACGGAGGCCTTTGGAAAGCCCATTGATTTAATTTAATTAAAATGCACCTAGAATTGCTAAATGGAAAAAGCCAGAACAAGGGCCTGTCATCGCACTAAAGGTTCTCGCATGCATTAAGAGGTTAATTTATATTTTGCTCTGATTCATGGATGTAAGAGTAATATTTATATCAGATATTCATAGCTTACTGAGATGATTGATATCAATTTCTCTTCATGATATGGCCAGCAAATAAAACACACAGCGGTTCTAACATAAAGAAATAACATGTGACAAGGTTCCCTAAAACATTTCCATTTTGGACCTCACAAGCTAAATTGCTTTTGCTGGCCCCTTCCACCTCTCAGCATGGTTGACAGACAAATTGATCGAAACATTGGAAAATAATATGCTTGCAAAATTTCTCTGGGTGAGTTTTCAGTCTTTTGAATTTTTCATACAAGAACAAAATGAAAGATTGCCTCCTTGATTTTTCCTCCATTATGCGTTCTCATCTCATGTACCAGAGGAACATACAATACTTCAAACAGCAGCGATACATTGTAAACAAAATGTGTAACATTTTTCATAAAACACCCAAGCTGGGCGAAGTTAAAAGACCGGGTAGCAGGCCTCTCTGCCCCGCAGACCCTGTTGTTCAATTATAATGAATTCATACATTTGAAGTTGCCTGAGGGTCTCTCATTAGACTTAGGGGTGTTCATTACAGGAAACATTGCTTGTATCATTTAAGAAGTAAGAAGGCTGGGTGATGTGATTAGAAATGTTGACAGTTGAGGTGTGTAAAGAATATGTCATTCACTCACATTTTCCAACTTCAATAATTAGGATCCCTCATTTTTTATGAATTCTTTAGAGCCCCCTTTGCACCGCGGATACAGGGACGCAAGAGGCGACACTCCAAACACCGGGCCGCACACACCGATGGCTTAACTGATTTCTGGCGTGACTTCTTCCTCTTGGGTGTGTTGCTGCCATGTAACAGGCAAACAGATTATACATACAGTATATATATGAAAAATTCTAATTATGCTCAGCCACATATAACCAAAGATGCAGAGAAAACATAAAAACATCCATGTATCACATAAACAGATCTTGTCTCCGACTTAACAACCGTAAGTGCTTCTACTTTCTGTTCTTCCGACACCCTGGGCCCTCAGGCTTGTAAAGAATTTTTAAATTAATGTCTGTAGTGTTAGAGGATAGGCACAGTCCTCATACATTTAAATCTACACCTCATGAAAATTCTTATTAACTAAATTTTTCCCTCAGTACTCGCAGGTCAAGAATCGATGCATAGTCAATTTTTTTCAGTCAGAATTAAACAAATCATAAAAAATGGCATAATTTTCAGCATCGCAGATTAGATTTAGTGGGCAATATCTGCCAGATATGAAAAACACAACTCATTATGCTGCACTAAAATAACTTTCATCGCAGTATTTTTATTTCATTTCGTCATCTTCACAGTTTTGATGAGTTCATGACAATATTTCACAAAATAACTTGGTTTCAAAATAGACTCCACAGGTCTGTCCCGCCTCCCGGAAGGTGGCCATGGTCCCCCACCCCAGCAGTGCACGAGGCTAGGCAGGCCCTGGGTCCATCTGACTGTTTGGTGACATGAAAACAGCGTGCTGGGGTCTGACAGGCTCTTGACCTGTACCTGTACCTGTGATGACCCGCACAACTATGCCAACAGAAGCCAGGAAACAACAGTGTTTGACTTTCTTTTAAAACAAAAATCTTTGTTAAGAATGCAAAGGAACAAAACAGCCCTCTGTGCCTACTCTAACAGTCCCCAGGGGGCACAGAGGGTGAACAGGTGAACAAGCTCGGCTGTTACAGCAAGGTTGGAGGTTCAAGTCCTCCCAGAGATGTCTCGAAAGAAAGGCCTGTCGATCTACTTCCGAAAAATCAGCCTTGAAAACCCTGCGGAGCAGTTTACTCAACACACCTGAGGGCACCATGAGTCGCAATTCACTCGAATGGCAACTGGTTGACCGGTCCCTTCTCAAAACCTTTGACTCTTGTGCCATTTGGACTCTGGTTTAATTATTAGATGACGAAAGGAAGGCCAATGACAACATTCAGTCAAAGCACACGTGGGCCTGGCCAGCAGTGGCTCCGCAGGCATGGGCGTGGCTATGGGGACAAAAATAACTTAGTAAAATGAAAAGGAAATGTCCCCATTTCAAGAAAGAAGATGCATTTTAGGCTAAGCTCTAGAGTCAGTCTAAACTTGATTCCCAAGAGTGACGTTTAGGCAGGCAGAGAATGAAACTCTCCTGATAAAATCAAGAAGGAAAAAAAAAAATTGTGAATGTTTTGTTGCCCTTCAAAGCAAAAATAATTTATAATCCACATACAGACGTAGGGTGCAGCAACCCCTGTAGGGATACACAGGTGTGGCCCCGTAAGGACCTTTGTAATCCACATACAGACGTAGGGCGCAGCAACCCCTGTAGGGATACACAGGTGTGGCCCCGTAAGGACCTTTATAATCCACATACAGACGTAGGGTGCAGCAACCCCTGTAGGGATACACAGGTGTGGCCCCGTAAGGACCTTTGTAATCCACATACAGACGTAGGGCGCAGCAACCCCTGTAGGGATACACAGGTGTGGCCCCGTAAGGACCTTTATAATCCACATACAGACGTAGGGTGCAGCAACCCCTGTAGGGATACACAGGTGTGGCCCCGTAAGGACCTTTATAGTCCACATACAGACGTAGGGTGCAGCAACCCCTGTAGGGATACACAGGTGTGGCCCTGTAAGGACCTTTGTAATCCACATACAGACGTAGGGCGCAGCAACCCCTGTAGGGATACACAGGGTGGCCCCGTAAGGACCGCGTGTCCACAGCTGGTCTGCTGAACGCAGAGCTCCTCCCTGACCTTGCCCAGGCTCCGCCCAGCACTTCTCACCCCTGCGAGTCCCCTCCCCTCCCCCAGGGAGCACGGAGCCAGGCCGGGAAGGAAAGGCAGCTTTTACCAGTGTGTCCAAGGCCCCCGAAGTTGTCAGCTCTGGGCCCAAAGTAACGGTTTTCTCACGGCTGAGACCAGGTGTGAGAGTCATGGTTGTCATTAGCTGCTGCGAGTCTTCTCTGGCTCATGGTGACCTCATGGGCGACAGGTGAAACGCTGCCTGGTCCTGCACCACCCTCATAATCACCAGCGTGTTTGAGTCCACTGCTGTGGCTAAAGGGAGACAGTAGGGTGGCCACGTAATTTATTGTCCAAGTCAGATTCCATTTCAAGTAACAAATGACGATGTGAATCATGAGGCCAAGATAGCAGTAGTGAGTGGAACTGTTCCAGGCAAGCTGGGGCAAATAGTCTCTGATTTAGAAACATCCTCTGTAAGGCCTGCCTTTCACGTGGACGATACGTGATGTAGTTATTGAGCAAACCTTGCAGAATGTCTCCTGAGGGAACACGTGTGTGGGTTCATCTTGGTCACCCACTGTCTAACACAGACTAGGAGGACGACAACAAATGCTATTATCACTGTATCTGTCTCTCCCCCTCATTCAAACAGAAGAAGGAATACTACATGGTTTAAAACCAGCAAAGGTGCGCGTCAGGGCTGTGTCCTTTCACCACACTTACGCCATCTGTATGCTGAGCAAATAACCCAAGAAGCTGGGCTATAAGAAGAAGAGCTCAGCATCACGATTGGAGGAAGACTCATTAACAACCTGCATTATGCAGACGACACAACCTTGCTTGCTGAAAGTGAAGAGGACTTAAAGCACTTAACTGGTGAAGATCAAAGACTACAACCTTTTATATGGATTAAATCTCAACATAAAGAAAATAAAAATCGTTAAAACTGGACCGACAGGCAACATCATGATAAATGGAGAAAGGATTGAAGTTGACGAGGATTTCATTTTACTTGGATCCACAACCAATGCCCATGGAAACAGCAGTCAAGAAATCAAATGACATATTGCATTGGGCAAATCTGCTGCAAAAGATCTCTTTGAAGGTTTAAAAAGCAAAGATGTCACTTTGAGGACTAATGTTTATCTGACCCAAGTCATGGTATTTTCAGTCGCCTCATATGCACACAAAAACTGAACAAAGAGAGAGGAAGACTGAAGAAGAATTGATGCCTCTGAATCAAGGTGTTGGTGAAGAATACTGAACGTACACACCACGGACCGCCAGAAAAACAAACGTGTCTGTCTTGGAAGAAGTACAGCCAGGATGCTCCTTAGAAGCTAGGATGGTGAGATTTTGTCTCACTTACCTTGAACATGTGATCAGGAGGGATCAGTCCTTGGAGAAGAACATCATGCTTGGCAAAGTAGGGGGTCAGTGGGAAAGAGAAGACCCTCAACGAGCTGGACTGGCACAATGGTTGTAACAATGGGCTCAAACATCACAGAGACTGTGAGGCTGGCATGGGACGGGGCGGCCTTTCATTCCGCTGTCCGCTGGTTGCTATGAGTCAGGGCCAGCTTGATGGCACCTAACACCACCACTCCTACCCCTGCTGCTGCTGCTGCTCCTGCCGTCAGGGACCTCATCTCAAGGCACGGATGTTCCAGACCCTGGGCCAGGTGTCACACACACCATCACATCTGAGGCAAGAGGCCTACTTTAGCAGATGAGGAGATCGAAGCTCAGAGACAGTAAACAGCTAGAGTAACTGGCCAGAGCGAGGTAAGTGGTGGGGCTGGAGATTGGACTCAACAGTTCTAAATCCCATAGTCCCCCACCCTACAAGGAGAGGAGCGGGTTAGAAGACACCCTCAGAGCTTGCTTCACACTATAATAATGCAATTTAAAAAGCTGACTGTGAAAAACAGCCTCAAAATGTTGGTCATGTTTTTAAATGCAAGAAACGGTGCAAAGAAACAAGCAAACCAGTTGCCCTCAAGTCGACTCTGATTCACGGCGACCCTGTGCCTCCGAGTAGAACTGTGCTCCACAGGGTCCAGTGGCTGACTGTTAGGGAGCAGATTGCCAGGCTTTTCTTCCAAGGCACCTCTGGGTGGATTCAAACCACCATCATTTTGGTCAGCAGCCAGGCACTTCACCTTTTGTGCCACCCAGGGACTCCTAAGAAATGATATAACATTTTGAAAACCTAGATTCCCGGAATCTAGTTTGATCCACAGAATATGAGAGGACTGGATGAAGACATTTCTAATAGAAAGTTTTCCGAACGGAGGAAATGGCGAGGCAAGATCAGCGGCCTTCATAGGGAGGTGGGGAGATCAACAAGACCGCAGGCAGTGGGGCCTGGAGGTGGCCCGTGGCTTCGGCGCTCCGGAAACCAAGACCCTCTAAGGCAAAGCCTCCACGGCCCCTGGCGGAGCTGAGGAACTGGCGGCTCAGGGGACCTTCTCCCAGGGGCCTCTGACAACTGTTGACTTTAAAAGAGACTTCACTTTCTTTTACAGTCTTTCAGAATTGGTCACCCAGGGCAAATTTCTAGACTGTCTTGAGGAGTGTCTCAGACACGCTATTGTTCACTCTTCTAAGCTATCATATAATCAAGGTTTGGACCAAGACCAAGCGTTCTTTAACTGGGGGACGAGTGCAGCTGAAGGTCTGTGGTGTCAGCTTTGGAGATGTCTGGTGCTTCCCTTTCTCTCAAATCCCAGGACACCAAGTCCCCTTGCAGGACCTGCTGAGTGGAGCCTCTGAGGACGATGGTGCCAAGAGAGGTGAGCCTAGATGTCCCAGTGACACCGCTATTGTCCTGCTGCACACCTGCTCCCCTGTCGGGGTAGATGTCACCAAGATCATCCTTCAGGCCTCAGGCTTAACATTATAACCACCGACCTTGAAAAAAAAAAAAGGAAGGAGGTACATAAAAACTAGCGGCAGACGCCATGCAAAGTTTCATCTCTGAGTCAAGTAAATCTGGGGTTCAAACTCTAAAATGAAGACGAACTTAATGCGACGTCTGTACCCAGAAATGGCCAAAGGGCCCCAGCTCATTCCCGACGTCTGTATTTTAAACAGTTGGTTTGCAGTTCCTCAGGCGTTTATTTCTCTAAATTGTTTATTTGGCTTTAACAGGCCTTACAGTGCAGCCTGGCTTAATGCCGAATTCACGCTGCAGCGTGCAGCCGCACTAGCCAGTCGGGAGCGACAGAGCCGAGAAAACCTCTACAACTTGGCTTCCATATCTCTGAATTGGTATTTCAATGACAGATGTTTGTTGCGGCAAAAACCTCTGTCAGAACAAAATTAGGTGATCTATCATTTTAAGATATGGTCTTCATATACTGTTTACTCGAAGATATCACTTGCCTCAAGCCAATTTTGACCAAGAACATTTTGTGATATGGAAGTGATTTGTATATCATCATTTTTGTGATAAATGTAGCTCTTGAACACAAAATAACCTACCATAGCACAGTGTTACAGTTAGGACTCCACCAGTAAATCTGTACCAGGGCTTTTATTACTACTAAGATACTGAATCTAGACTTCACTGGGTTTCCTTTTTTTTTTTTCCTTGAATAAGGTTGCCACTTGCCTGGCTGCTGACTGGGAAAGGATTTTTAATCCACTCTTGGGGCACCCCAAATCTCACACTCTTACCTCCTTGTGTGAGTCTCTTTAGGGGTACTGGGCTTTCTTGGACAGCACCCCAAGATTTTCAGGGTGCTTTTTTTTTTGGTAGCCCTTCCCAAGCTGCCCACTTCTCTCAGGCGGCAGGAGTCTCAGCGAGCAGGGCCGTTAGCTATCTAAGGCCCACTTGCTCCTGGCCCTGATGAGGACTCAGGGATGGAGGGAAGATGGGGGAAGAGGGGAAGGAAGCGGTTGCTCTGTGGACAACAGGGCCCTCTGGGCAGGTGCTCCTTCCAGGTGGCCATGAGGGGTAGGGTAAGAGGCCCGCCTGCAGAGATGAGGTGGAGGGGGGCCACTCACACAGCTGACCCCAGGGTGGGAAGTGCACTGGCTGAAGCCCAAAGAGAACCATTTATTTCTGGAAAAAAAAAATGAAAACCAAGAAGCTCTGATGATCCCTGTCCAGGTGTCTAACACATGCTGCCCTGCCCAGGCAAGGTTCCTGACATAACGTCAGCAATCTGGAACCCATGGGGCTGCCGTGCCCCATGCAACAGTTAAGAGTTACTGTGGACACATGGGTGGCACTTCCTGGTACTGATCAGCAAGTAACTGTTTGCTTGGCTCATGGCTCAGTCTAGGACCCCCAAAGCTCAGGAGCCTATTACGGCCTCAGCTCAGCACTGTGGGGACCCCTCCCTGCATGGCTCTCTCCAGATCTAGACATGGTGCAGCTCTTCGGAGACCTGCAGACCCTGGTGGGGCCTCTGTGGGCAAGCGTGAGGGGCCTCGCTGTGGTGCTCAAAGACCAGCCGCCTCCAACCAGGCTGGACAATGAGATGGACACAAGAGATAGCAACACCCCGTGAAGCCCAATGATGCTTTAGTAGCTCAGGGATGGAACCCCAACATCTCTGCAGAGCTCAAATTTAAGCCGATTAAAGTGGTAAAAATCCAACAGAATACCGCCAAAGCCTTAAAGAACTTATTTTTTATGTTGAGGGCACTTCTAACAATGCCTTACATTTTTGTAGCAGTTTACAGTTTTCCAGCCAGTATTTTATTTCTGCGTATACCATCTTCTGCTTCTCCCTGTAACACTATGATGATTTATGCTGCTAGCTGCTGTCCAGTTGGCTCCGACGCCTGACAACCTCATGTACAACAGGGCCCATGCCAACTTCACCATCGCTGGTAGGCTCAAGTCCATAGTTGCAGCATGACCTCCGGCTTACTGCTGCTGAAAGTGTTCACTCTCCTTTTGAACTCCCAGCACTCAATCGTGTGAAAGGCGGGCAGCCCCAATCGGAGCCCTAGGGGATCGTGCTCTAGCCCCGCTGCCTGACTGCCCCCTCCCCAGCCCTGGACAGGTCAAATGGGAAATCCGGGGTCTGGGGAGCACAGGCAAGCTGAGAATGAGCCAGGAAGCAGGAAGAAGCGAAGAAGGAACAGAGGGGGACCCAGATCTATATCCCAGCTCGTCTGGGACATGGATCAAGGGTCCAACCACCGGGCCCCTAAGGTAGGGGTCACTAACACCACACCAGGGCCCACATCCCAGTAACCAGACACTCTGGGGCCTCCAGGATCATGACACACTAATGCTCTGTACCCCAAGATGAATGAACCCCTTCAAGTAACACAAAACCACGCTAGGATCCCACATCAGAGCCGCAGTCCACTGGGAGACAGGCACTGGCGTGGATTTCCTTCTGCTCTACCTTCTCAGGTGTTGGCAGGGCTCCACAGAGGTGCACAGGCTGACACGGCAGGAAGGTATGTCAGGCTTTACACACCGTGCCCAATACAGGTGCGTGTCTACACACCCTATAGTTAGGATACCTCTCCCATGTCCAAAGGAACAAGAAATGATCCTCGAGCACATCTCCTCAATATCATTATTCTACATTTGTTCTCAATGTATTTCTCTTTTTGCCATAAGACATAAGCAGCTGGATATACAGTAGCATGCTCGTTGTTCAACAAGATCTATACAGAGCTGATCAGAGAGGCCGAGGGTCCACACACCAGTTCTGCATTTTCTAGCAGATCTACCTCGTATTATTCAAACTGATGCTTTCATAGCCTCGTACATCAGTTCAGAGGGGAGACTGGATCTTTATATTCTTACTCTCTTTTACTTACCAGAAGCTGACACACACACACACACACACACACCAAGGCACCTAGGATTCTTTAAATTCCACACATACAGGAGGTCACACACTCTGTGTGATGGATGCTCAGCCACTCTGCAGCTGACTGTCACTCGGCCCACGTTCTGTTTCCACACTGAGCCCAGCATAAAGTTCACACACACGCCGCTGTTGGGTTTCCATTCCGTCTCACCCCAGGCCCGTCCCTGTACAGTTTACACTTCCACAGAAGCTGTTCAGGAGCTGCTCTTTTTGTCTTTATATCAGGGCAGAATGGTCTGTGTTTTCTAAAGGGCCCTCCGTCCTTTTTTATGAAGCTTTAATCTGCTGGAGAAAACACAAGGCAGCCTTCAGGTGAGTTAAAGCCTATTTATGGGAAGCCACTCAGGTGGTAGGAGCCACAGGCAGGAGGCCGGGGAGGCAGGGCCTAGGCAGGAAGCAGTCACAGAGGCAACAATCTAAAACCCAGCTTAGCTCCAGGTCAGCATCAGGCATTGAGCGCTTGGCAAGCCAGGCAGGCTTCCTGGAAGAAGCAGGGCTGAGAGATGAGAAGAATTACAAGGGGGTGGTGGAAAGAAGGTGGAGGAGGAGGAGATGGCAGAGACTCAACAGGGGAACTGGGGGGAAGGGGAGAAGAAGGAAGAGGAGGAGCCAGAGAAAGGGAAAAAGTAGAAGCAGAGGAAGAAGAGAAGGTAAGAGCCTTCAGAGATGCTTGAGGTGTTGCGTCCGCCCTATGCACTGCAAGCCCATGTCCACTTCCACTCCCAGTCCATCCAGTACTGCCCACCCATCCTCTACTTCACTGCTCACTCCCAGTCCATCCAGTACTGCCCACCCACCCTCTACTTCACTGCTCACTCCCAGTCCATCCAGTACTGCCCACCCACCCTCTACTTCACTGCTCACTCCCAGTCCATCCAGTACTGCACACCCACCCTCTACTTCACTGCTCTGCCCATTTCAGGTGCACGACGGGCAAAGCAGATGTCACCTTCTGCTGCGCATGTTGTGTGGAGGCAGCATCATAAAGCTCTCAATTGGTGGGCACTGCAAACGTTGAAGAGTCCATTCCCACCATTGCGAGGACAGTTCATTCTCCTAATGGTCAGACGAGGCCCTGAAGGGCCAGAGGGGCTTGTGAGCCAAGACTCAATCACATGCAGGGTGGTTTTAAGGCTAAGTATTTGTAATTGTATTGCTGTGCTCCAAAAACTAGCTATCTGTGAATGGCAGGGCTCCCGCAATGGGCAGCACAGTCAACACCCTGATCTTGCCTACACACCGGAGGCAGGGAAGCAACTGCCTGAGGAAAAACCAGGACTCTTATACGCTCATACAGCACCCAACCCCGTCGATTTCCACAACAAAATTTACCATTAAGAAAACACTCTCTTAGAATAGTAAAGAATTTCCAAAAATATGTTGCTGTTGTTGTTAGGTTCTGACTCACAGCAACCCCATGTACAACAGAATGAAACGCTGCCCAGTCCTGCACCAGCCTCACAACTGTTGTTACGCTTGAGCCCATTGTTGTAGCCACAGCTGCCCAGTCCTGCACCAGCCTCACAACTGTTGTTACGCTTGAGCCCATTGTTGTAGCCACAGTGTCAATCCATCTCATAGAGGGTCTCCCTCTTTTTCGCTGACCCTGTACCAAGCATGATGTTCTTCTCCAGGGACTGGTCCCTCCTGACAACATGTCCAAAGTTATCCAAAAATATGAAAGAGATGAAATCCTACAGAGCAGGCAAACTCAGGCGATTACAAGAGAGCTAACCCTGGAGGTGCATGGACTCCACAGGAAGCATAGAAACTCTCAGGACCCCAGCAAGGTCAGACTCACCAGTCAAGGGCACCAACAGTCGACTAAACCTGACCCACATAACCTGAACACCAGCAGATACTGCAGCACTGTGCTCACCTTTGTATTCAGTGCCGTGGGCCAGGCATAGCACACTGCAGACATGGAAATATTTGTAGAAAAGATGGTTAAAGGAGGACCTATTACATAATAATCCTATGCTTATCATATAATATTATATAATAAACCTATTATTATTCTGTCATGAACCCAGCACTGTTTGGGGTTCACCTGTGTTATTTCCAAGTTATTTATTCCTCCCTAAATATCACGACATTGGCATTAACTTGATTTTTAAAAAGAGACTTGTTACTGTTAGTTGCCTGCGAGCCAGCTCCGATCCCTGTAACCTTATGTATAACAGAACGAAACATTGCCCTGTCCCCAGAGAGGTTGTTCGGCTTGCTCAAGGTCACACAGCTGCTAAGAAGCAGAGGTGGGACTGGCCCAGCCAGCTCTTCCCAGACTACAGGTCCAGGATCATTCCCATCTCCAGGCAGACCCACGTCCCCAAACAAGGGTCACAAAGCAGATCCAATCCCACCCACAAGAGGAGAAGCAAGAGTGAGAAGAGAAACGTTAACACACAGTCCAGTTGACCCAAGCTTTCAAGATGAAGAATTTTACGTCTGCCACAAAAACGCCCATCACATTTAACGCGGTTATTCCAGGACGCTGTGTCTCTTTGCTCCATGTCCTCCGACCATAAACCACATCACCGCCCGTCACTGCTTGCACAAAACCAGGGTGTCGTGTCTCATTATAATCAGGCGGGCCGCTGACCATCAGACACCAGGAGAAAGCCAGGATGAACCAGGTGCCAGGGAGGGCTAAGGAGAGCTTGCCTGAACATCACTCCCAAACACCTTTTTTTTAAGTGCTCTATCAAGAGATTCACAAGATGCTTAAAACTTAAGCTATAGGGTTCAGAGGGGAATGGTGACAGAGTGTTGAAGGATTTCCATCATGAATGGCATATAACTTTTTACAACAAGTCTTGCTCCAGTAATAAAATGCCTTATTCACCCATGCCATTCCAAGTCAGAATGGAACGTGCTTGAGCCTACAGCCCAGCGCTGCTCACCAGAGGGGCTGCTAGCCTTTTATCCGCAGCTAACCTGCCCTGGGAAGACTGTCTCTTTGTGAAGTCTGGTGGAGGGTCCATATTATACAGCTCATTACAAGTGTTCCTAACTCTTACACAATGCCTCTGTAGACTCAACGGCGTGGCTAATGAGGTAGAAAGCTTTAACAACAAATCATTTACAAGTCCTGGCTGCTGTATTTCTAATGGAGGAAGTTTTTAATCATAAGCAAATGTAATCATTTATGTTAAGCAACCCATGGACCTGGTCAATGTAGCACAAACAGCCATTAAGCAAAAATTATGACAATAAGGAAACAGGATGGTAATATGCAGACTTAGCAGTTTATGCTATTTGTAGAGTCTAATAAACTTCGTCCCAGTAAAACTGAACCAAGACCTTCTACGTGCTTAATTCTCTGCTTAAGGGTGGGTCTGATGTCTCCCGAGACTTCTGCCATCATTCTAAACAAAGGCGGGAAATAATCCACAGGATAGTACCTTAACACGTGAATTCATAAGATTTTCAGAATGGCAACATGTGACATTTGGCAACTTGTTCAACTTCTTTGGGTTTCCGTTTCCACACCTGTAGAGACACGCATGACCCTAGCTGACGGGTAGGGTGCTGGGCTGGCACAGACGGGTGCTAGATGAGCAGAGCTGGCCCCTCACTTTGAGGTAATGACCACGACTCTCGGGCCCTGTGGTATAGCAAAGCCAAGTTTAAAACAGCTCATTAGGTAGGGACTCCCTCCTGAGCTGCCCACCTGCTGTCTCCCTCACTCATTCTCCACGGATTCCAAACTCTGTCTGCCCTGGAGCTACCACGGGGGGAGATATCCCAGCCCTGGGACCTTCCCCATCACAAGTCTGGTTTCTACCCATCTCCTCTACAATGAAGAAGTCACTGATAACAGAGTAAGGAAAGCTAGATGCAAGGAGGCTAGTTAAGAGGAGAACCACAGATCACAGAGAAGAGACACACTCCTGAATCTTCAAAAGTCCTAATGCTCTAACGAGAAGGAGACATTTCAAAGGACCCTGTCCTGTCCTCAGCCTCAGCCCAGAGACCGTGACCACGTAGCCCGACCATTTCCCTTCTGATGGAACGCGGTCTGATGGCGAGGAACCAGCTGTTCACAGGGACCAGCTTCAGAGCAAATGCTTAAAAACACCTGTTTCTGAAAAGAAAGACGTGGTCAGAATTCTGGGGCCAAGTCCCATTCAGATGTTTTAAGTGAAACTCAGGAGCAGCAACCTAGACAAAGGGAATCCAGAAAGAGACTTTTGCTCCAACAATATTGTGCTTTAATGGCTGAATGAAAATAATCTGTCAACAGGCCACAATAAAAGATGCTCAAGTGATGAATGCGTCACCGGCTAACCACTTAATAATTCATATACTTGCACTGAACTTTAACACGGAGTTGACAGGGCACATAAAATACTCAGAGAGATATATGTGAAATGGCTGACAGAGTCGCCAAGCACACAGTAGGTGCTCTGCTGCCTGGATGAATAGGAAAAGAAAGAGAGTGTTACAGACTGACTCGTGTCCCCCCAAAACATGTGTTGTAAATCCTAACCTCTATCCCTGTGGTTATAATACCATCTGGGAATGGGTTGTCTTTATGTTAATGAGGCAGGATTACTGTAGGTTATGTCCTGAGTCAATTTCCTACAAAACATAAAAGGTAAAGACTAAGCAAGCAGAGGTGGGGGGAAAATGATGCCAAAGCACATGAAGACCATCAAAGAACCAAGGAACAAGGACCTTCCGCCAGAGCCAGCAGAGATAAAAGGCCTTCTCCTAGAGCTGGCACCCTGAATTCAGACTTTTACCCTCTGGAACTGTGAGAGAATAAACTTCTCTTGGTTAAAGCCACTCACTTGTGGTATTTTCATTATTGCTACACCAGACCACTAAGACAGAGAGTCAGGAATCAGATTCTTGTTGGTTTTGTAGAACAGGGTCAAATAACATAGAAGGGTAGCCTGTAACAGAGAGTGCAGAAGAGACTAAGGAAGCCCGTCAGTATCTGCAGATAACTCGCACTGGGGGTGTCTGATCATCCACTGAGAAATGCACTATTATCTGCAACTACGGTAAAGCTGCACGCTGTATGTGGTAACTAGGAATGTCCATGACACGCCTCTAGAAGTACGTTTCCATAATACCACATCTATAAAATTAGCAGATGTTTTCCCTTTTTTTAAAGGTAAGGCATATTTGTTATGGACTGAATCATGTCCCCCCCGCAAAATAAGTGCTATGAATCCTAACCCCTATACCTGTGGTTATGATCCCATTTGGGAATGGGTTTTCTTTGTTATGTTAATGAGGCAGTCTGATGTAAGGTATATTTTAAGTCAATCTCTTTCGAGGTATAAACCAAGCAGATTAGGCACAGAGAAGCAAGCAGAGATGGGGGAAGACAGATGTCATGCCACATGAGGATCACTAAAGAGACGAGAACTGAAGCTGAAGAGACAGAGAGCTGACAGAGAGACAGCCTTCCCCTAGAGCCGGTGCCCTGAATTCGGGCTTCTAGCCTCCGTAACTGCGAAAAAACCAATTTCTGTTCATTAAAGCCACCCACTTGCGGTATTTCTGTTACAACAGCACTAGATAACTAAGACAACATTGCGTAAGATTTTCTGTATTATACACACATTTTCAAATTGCAAAGATAAAGCGGCTCCTTACATGATCTCAACACACATTGAAACAGCCCGGTTCCATAAGAAAGCTTGCACATTAGGTCCTGAAACTTCACCTCGGAGGTTCGGTGGCGTTGGTCAAGAGCGCCTCGTGTTCTCCTGTCGGGATGATTAATGAAGGCACCTTTTCACAGAATGTCACACTTTGCCTTTTTAACAACTGACCTTTCATAGAATACTACTGAACTCATAATTCCACTTTTGTTCAGTTTCTTATTAGTGGAGTTAAAATTAATACTTGTGGGAATGATGGCGGAGGTGATGCGTAGTAAATCTTGGAGCCCATCAACCTTCTGTGCCGACTGTCCCGGGGACAGTGCCTGCATCTGTCTACTTCCACAGCAGAAGGACTCACGGAAATCCGGTGTCCTTTCAAGAGACAAATTAGGGCAGTCTACAGATCTCTTTTGAGAGCAAAGATGTGTATTTTGAGAAAAACTTAAAAAGTTTGTAGGTTTTTTCCAAAGGACCTAATAAAATTGCTAATTTGAATCATAAATCGAAAAGAATTTACTCTTACTCAGTTTTCTGAAACATTCCTGATGACTAAGATGACGCATGGCACAGCACACTCTCTAACCCACATTCATCCCTCGTCAGTGACAATTTAATAACCCACCAAAGCAACACGGGACACCAAAGCCACCTGCCTTACAGTGGGATCACAGGGAAAATAAGCAGCTGATAATACCTCAAGAACTCACCCCTAAAATAGTAGAAAATGATGGGAAAATGGAGCCACAACAGAGGTTCCTTGCAATTATCCCTGGGAATAGCAAATTACTCAAGGACTCCATTTTTTCACCATGCCGGCTATTTCCATACTCAGACACATCTAATTTCTATAAGTCCCTTAAGAGCCCAGGCTAGTTTTAGCTTCAAAGATCTTATGGGATCCCAGGGTGATGTAAGAAGGGTATACCCAAAGGCACTGTCGTCGAGTCTCTTCCGACTCATAGCAACCCTATAGGACAGAGTGGAACTGCCCCGGAGGGTTTCCAAAGCTATAATCTTTACAGAAGTAGACTGCCACAACTTTCTCCCAAGGAGTGGCTTGGAGGGTTCGAATCACCGACCTTCTGGTTAGCAGCTGAGCACTGTTGCCACTGCACCACCAGGGCACCTTAAGAAGGGTATAGTAATTCAATTATTAATTCTTATTAAATGTTTGAGAAAAGTCATCTTGAATAAATATTGGAAATACCATATACAGGTAAACGTGCAGTCAAAGTCAACACAATGTGCCACATGATTTTAATAAAAAAATAATAAGCCTTGTTTTAATGGAGTCATTCACCTAAGGAAGGTTAACAACTTAGACAAACAAAATAACACCTAAGGGTAAAAAAGGATGCCTATGCATGGGTTCAGAGCCTTGTTCCAATGTAGAAATATGGGCCTGGTAAATGAAAATATCCTAGGAGAAAATATTCTATCGCTTCACCACCATGCAAAACGCCTTAGAAGACCAAACCACGCTCATCTGAATCCCAATAACACCACCGTGATGGGGATGAAATGGAGCCTGTGCCATCCTGGAGAGAGCATACAGGGTCAGCACCACGCGTGAGAGCTCCTAAGAAGGTTATCCGGGATGGAAATGGAAAATAAGAGAAAGTCGAGAGAAACAGGGAGATGGCAGAAAGGATCTGACACACTTCATGAAAGACTCCAAATGAACTGTATTCTCACAAAAGAATGAAAACGAAGACTATGAAGCTGGGTGTGACGCAGAGGCTCCGCGAGCACCTCTTCTAGGTGCAGAGCCGGGCAGCGATAATAAAAAAGACGCGGAACATTTTCACAGCGAAGTTCGCAATAATAAAACCAGTTTCCAATCTCGAGGAGGGAGGTTCAGGGAGAGGGTACACCATCACTTCCATTTAAAACGGGAAATTAGCTAACTCAGGTGAGAGCGGCACTTCCCCTGGTGGGCAACAGAGTCAATGACATCACCACAGCGACGGAGAGAGCCAGGGAAGGAGGCAGGGCCAAGCTATTTATAACTGGAAATAGACGCCAAAATCCTGGAGAAAGGCCACAAAATATTGATATTCTCCACTTCTGCAAAGATAACACCACATTCGTGAAGGAAAAACAGCCACAAATCTTCCCATCTGCATTCTATCACGTTTCCACTAAGCTCAGGGCTCACTGTACTATCAGATTTACCCCAAATGGGCAGTATTTCAACAAGGATTTCCTAGACAAGACCACCTCCAATTCCATCACAGCCTATTAACCAAGGTGTTATACACTTACATCTGATCATTCATCAACAACAGAGAAGCTTTCAATTTTAAAGAGATTCCAAAGCTTGAGCCTGAAAATACCCCACTGCATCCACGCCTGGTCCCAGGCTCAGTAAGACCTGGCTGTATCCTGGTGCCCACAAGGGTGATTCAGCGTTACAGCGATGGAGGCAAACTGGGGAGCCTCTTTCTGGAGTGCAGACAGAGGAAATGTCAAGCGTGCCTTTCAGAATGAGGGGAACAAGCCTATGAGATGCATTCTTCATTTCATATTGAACGGAGAGGACTGCACCAATTCACCATGAATGCAACTTTGTATTTGTAGATTAAGATTTTGAAATAGGAGCTCTTTTCAAATAAGAAGCTGAGAGTAACAAACCCAAGCACCCCTCACTCTCCAGAGCTGAAAACTCACCCCATGAAAATGGACCGTAAGAGGGAATTTTCAGGCTACAGGAGCCTATAACCCATTATTATAATTGGAAGAGATAATAATGGGCTCCTATTTATTCTATTTATCTAATTACGATGTTGGTGAAGAATATTGAATATACCATGGACTGCCAGAGGAACGAACAAATCTGTCTTGGAAGACGTACAGCCAGAGTGCTCGTTAGAAGTGAGGATGGCGAGGCTGCGTCACAAAAACTTCGTACGTGTTAACAGGAGGGACCAGGCCCTGGAAAAGGACACCATACTTGGTAAAGTAGAGGGTCAGTGAAAAAGAGGAAGACCCTCAACAAGATGGATTGACACAGTGGCTGCAACAGTGGGCTCAAACAGAGCAAGGACTGTGAGGATGGCGCAGGACTGGGCAGTGTTTTGTCCTGTTGTACATGGGATCGCTATGAGCTGGAACTGACTCTACCACACCTAGCAACATTCTACCTAACCACCACTGACTGGTCTGTTAGTTTGTTGTACTATGGTGCTTATGTGTTGCTATGGTACCGGAACCTATGCCACCGGTGTTTCAAATGCCAGCAGGGTCACGACAGGTTTCAGCAGAGCTTCCAGACTAAGACAGACTAGGAAGAAAGGCAATCTACTTCTAAAAATTAGCCATTGAAAACCCTATGGATCATAATAGAATACCAGCTGATATAATGCTGGAGGGCACTCAAAATACACAGTGGCCATGACAACAGACTCAAGCACACCAACAATTATGAAGATGGCACAGGACAGGCAACATTTTTTTCTGTTGTATGTGGGATCACCATGTGTCGCAGCTGACTCAAAGGCGACTAATGACAACAACCTTCTATCTCAAAATCCCCAACCGACTTCCCCAGTGATCACTGAAACACGTTTTAAACACCTGTATAAAAATCCAAAGACGTACGTATAATCCAAATCATTCAAATCACCAATTACCTAAGTATTTAACATTTACTAAACTCATTAGGGAGTACATCTGGGTGGAGTTCTCAAGGACACAGGACAGTATACGAGGAAAATTACAATTTTTTCCTGCCCTGCAGAGACATATGCAGTAACATAAATAAATACTGAAATAAGAAGTTAAAGATCCTAAGATAGTACCCAAACTCAGCCCTGGTTGGGAGTGACCCCAGGCCCCTAGCAGAAGTAAACACTGGGATCTAAGAAAGGCCGAAGCTTTAGAGAAAGACAGGAAGATGTCCAAGAAAAAGCCCAAGATACAACCAGAGTGCATTCTACATCGGATGGCACATCTTAGTTTCCACTGGCTTATTCATTAGAGGTTTTCTGATAGGATAATGAAGTTGGGTAAGATACTTCCTAAGTTGTTAGTGCACTTGGATAATGAGAAATTAAATATGGAAAGACATCTGTATTGCCTTCCAAACCTAAAGGACCATGGATTAACAGACAGGTAAGACAGAAAGGAAAGACGGTGGCAACAGAAAGCTAAGACCAGGAGAGATGATTTATAAAAAGGATATATGCAGTTATCCAAACATTTCTCAGAGAGCTGTAATCAAAAATGTCATTCACCTTCTTCCAAGAAAAGGCAGATTCAAAAGCTTTCCAAGTCAGTCCAGTCCACAGGACTTGAGGCGGGCTGGCCTCCCTCGCCTGCAAAGACACTCCAACGTTCTGTGAAAAAGTGAGCGAGATCCGGGACAAATATTACTCACCAGACCCAGCTTTCTATCTCTGCTCATTAGGGTTTGTTCTGAAAACGGATGCTTCTGGAACTTTGCTTTTATAACATATATGATGCCACTTTAATTGCCTTGCCCTCACTCCTTGGGTTCTGAGATCCCATCTTACCAATGCTGACTTTGCCAACAACGGTAGTTTTCTGGAACAGAACCGGCCAGGGATCGCTGTTTGTCTTCATCAGCAACATATTTCTATAGCAACGAGAAAATGAAGCTAACTACACAAAGACACGAGAGTGGCTAATAAGAGCTCTCACCAAGACCAACAGAGATGACACTAAAACAATCAAGTAAAATGTGTGTGGTCTCGACTGACAAGATGGACGGGAACAAAGGCTCGCCAGCACCAACGGATCGAAGCAAGACAGTCACAGAGATGTGGACCTGATGGGATATTTAAGAGGAGGCAGCATTTTAACAGCTGATTGTTGTTTCTGAGGAGCAGGGTCAGGCAAAAGCGTCCCTCACCAGCTCCCTAGGTCCTGAGAGAAGGTCCAGGAATGAGGCCAGCCCCCAAAGGAGACTCCTTCCTCTCTAGAGAGCCCAAGGAGAGCACCCCACATTGATAGGGCCTCATAAACGTAACAAAGAAAAGCCTATTCCCAAATGGGATTACATCTACAGGTATACCAAAAAAAAAAAAAAAAAAAAAACCAAGCCCGTTGCCCTCAAGTCAATTCTGACTCATAGCAACCCTACGGGACAGAGTAGAACTGCCCCATAAGGCTGCCAAGGAGTGTCTGGTGGACTTGAATTGCCAACCTTCTGATTAGCAGCCACAGATCTTAACCACTGCACCACCTCTACAGGGATAGGGGTTAGGAATCACATACACATTTTAGGGGATATAATTCTATCCTTTAGAGTCATCCATGTAGCAGCTGGCGTTCACCGAGTCTATTCTGTGGGCTAGCACTGGGCTGAATGCCCCATAGATTACTACACCCAGCCCTCCAATAATCCTAGCAGGTAAACACTATGACAATCTGTACTTGGCACCTGGGGAAACGGAAGCATACACAGGAAAGGCAATTTTCCCAATTACAGCTGCAAAGTGGCTGGGCTAGGACTCCAACCTGGAAGTCTAGGCCCAGAGACAGTGTTCTCAACTGCTCCACTACACCATGGCCGACACACGAGCTGTGCAGTATAAACACAAAACAGCCTAGGCCCAGAGACAATGTTCTCAACTGCTCCACTACACCATGGCCGACACACGGGCCATGCAATATAAACACAAAACAGTCCCAGAGACAATGTTCTCAACTGCTCCACTACACCACGGCCAACACACGGGCCATGCAATATAAACACAAAACAGTCTAGGCCCAGAGACAGCATTCTCAACTGCTCCACTACACCGTGGCCGACACACAAGCCGTGCAGTATAAACACAAAACAGCCTAGGCCCAGAAACAATGTTCTCAACTGCTCCACTACACCACGGCTGACACACGGGCCATGCAGTATAAACACAAAATGGTCTAGGCACAGAGACGATGTCCTCAACTGCTCCACTACACCACGGCGGACACATGGGCCATGCAGTATAAACACAGAACAGGCTAGACCCAGAGACAATGTTCTCAACTGCTCCACTACACTACGGTTGACGCATGGGCTGTGCAGTATAAACACAGAACAGTCTAGACGCAGAGACGATGTTCTCAACTACTCCACTATGCCATGGCAGACACATGGGCTGTGCAGTATAAACAGAACAGTCTAGACCCAGAGACAATGTTCTCAACTGCTCCACTACACTACGGTTGACACACGGGCCGTGCAGTATAAACACAAAATGGTCTAGGCACAGAGACGATGTCCTCAACTGCTCCACTACACCATGGCGGACACATGGGCCATGCAGTATAAACACAGAACAGTCTAGACGCAGAGACGATGTTCTCAACTGCTCCACTACACCATGGCGGACACATGGGCCGTGCAGTATAAACACAGAACAGTCTAGACGCAGAGACGATGTTCTCAACTGCTCCACTACGCCATGGCAGACACATGGGCCGTGCAGTATAAACACAGAACAGTCTAGACCCAGAGACAATGTTCTCAACTGCTCCACTACACTACGGTTGACGCATGGGCTGTGCAGTATAAACACAGAACAGTCTAGACGCAGAGACGATGTTCTCAACTGCTCCACTATGCCATGGCGGACACATGGGCTGTGCAGTATAAACAGAACAGTCTAGACCCAGAGACAATGTTCTCTACTGCTCCACTACACCATGGTCGACACATGGGCCGTGCAGTATACACACAAAACAGCCTAGGCCCAGAGACAATGTTCTCAACTGCTCCACTACACCATGGCCGACACACGGGCTGTGCAGTATACACACAAAACGGTCTAGGCACAGAGATGATGTCCTCAACTGCTCCACTACACCACGGCTGACACACAGGCCATGCAGTATAAACACAGAACAGTCTAGACGCAGAGATGATGTTCTCAACTGCTCCACTACACCATGGCGGACACATGGGCCGTGCAGTATAATAACAACGTGGCTAAGTCCAGCTGGCGTTTAGAGTTCAAGGGGACAAAGGGTAAAAACTGAGGGGCCAGAAAATGCAGAGCTGGTGCTTTCTTATCGTGAAAAGAATGAGGAATCACTTTAACATGATCACATCTGCATTTCAGAAAAAACTCGGCAGTGTAGAAAGGGTGCTGTTGTTGTTGGGTGCCATCCAGTAGATCCCGACTCACAGTGACACTGTAAGACAGACCACAACTGCCCCACAGGGTTTTACAGGCTGTAATACTTACGGGAGCAGATAGCCAGGTCTTTTCTCCCTCGGAGCTGATGGATGGGTTCACACAGCTGACCTTTTGGTTAGCAGCCAAGCGCTTACCTGCTGCACCACTGGGGCAGCTTAGAAGGGTACTACAGAGGCGAAAACCAGAGGGAGAGAGACGGAAGAAAGCTTGTCAAGGAGATGCTCACAAAGCCTCAAAACTAAGCTTGTCAAGGAGGTTTATTACAGAGTAATAAGAGCAAAAGAGGAAATGAATACCCAACAAGACAGGAGGAGTTTAAAAAGTAAGGCACAACCATACAACACTGGCCTTTAAAAATTATGCTTTAAAAATATACTTAATAGTATAAGAAAAATGCTCATGATATAAGGTTACATTTAAAATGCAGAATACATAAAATTTTAAGCACACACAGATGAAAAAGCTAGAAGGAATTATACTAAGATGTTAACAATAAGTTACGTCTGGGTAAGAGAATTATAAGTGATTTTCATTTTTCTATATTTGGTAAAAGAGCATAAATTAATATCACAGATAAAAACAGTACATGTTTATCACGTGTGGGTTGCTTCTGGCTCCAGTAACCAGAGCAGCATCTGCAATGAGGATGTGTGTCGGGTCCCAGGTGCAGGTTGGTCTGCAGCAGGGCCAGCAAAGACCCAGCCTCCTCATCTTGCTGGACTGGCCCCAAGTTGCCTTTCAGGAGCAGACTCATCCCCTCAGGGACACAAAGTAGCTGCCCCAACTCCTGGAGTCACATCTTCACACAATTTGTGTCCAAAGACTGGGCCGGGGGAGCCTTCTTCATACTTTTCTTTTTATTAGGGAGGAAAAGTTTCCCTAGGAGACAGTCGACTCCCCCAGGCCCTCTGCGGTGAGCTGGGAAAGCTGGCATCTAGCACCCATCATTTCTAGGGGCACGCAGGTGCTGACAACAAGGGAAACGGAGGGGAGAGGCCTTGGGGGACAGGCAGACAACTAAGTCCACTGCTTCCTCCCCAGTCCAGTCTCCCCGTCATTCTTCTGTAGCTCCTGTGTATATTTCCATCTTTCCCTGGCTACTCCAGGAAATGACTTTACTGACACTTCTGTCTCACCAGCAGACAAAGTTCCTTGAGAACAGGTTTGCGTTTTTTTGTCATTCGGTGCGTCCACTGAATTTGGCACAGAAAAGGTCAAAGAACGCTTGCTGAATTGAGTTCTAATGTTAATTCTTTCCTTTCTTGGCTTAAATAGCAAAACCGTTGTGTGGACCCTGTGGTCCACACGCTATTCCACACACTAGGGAAGGAACAAGAGAGGAAGACCACACCTCTCCAGGTGTCTGAGGGAGCATCACCATGACAACCACCACCAACACCGACTCCTGACGTTCATGGGAACCTCTGTTTCTGTCCATCTCCCTCACTGAGTAGAGTTTCCTTTCACTGCAACCAACTTCTCGGCAAAAGTCACGTGTAAATCTGACTTTGTGAAAACGATACATTTATCTCAATTCACTTGAACATAAAGTAATATGACTAATATTCATAATTTTAGCTCCAGAAACTATACCAGCCCCTCAAAGAAAGAGTCCTTGACCCAAAATATCAAAAGATATTAAATTGAGAAATGATCTACTGATGCAAATCATTATATCTATTTGCATTTGCTCACTGAACCCTATCGCAGAAATTAAACTCCACGCGGCGGGGAAGGAGCTGGCTGTGCATGGCTAAGAGAAGACGTGGTGGATCCACGCTCTACGTCATTAATTCTCCCACTTTCCCTCATTAACAAGTAAAATGTTTTTACTGCTTGAAAAGTTTTAATAAATAGAAAAAAGCAGGGCAGCTGACATAGTTTTTAATGTAGCATATGAGGGCTTTTAATATTTTTACATACATTAATGAACAAGCTAAGAAAAACGTTAAAAGGTTATGTGTATGTGGGGGAAAAACAACCTTCTGGAAAGGACTGTGGAGAGTGTTTTACTTCCGTGTCTTTGATTCTGATGAGCTGGAATTGACTCGATGGCAACTGGTACACTGGTGTGGTACTACAGACCCTCAGGGTACAGTGGCAGAAAGGGACAGTTAACGGCCCACCCATCCGTCAGTCAGTGCTCTCCCCGGCAGCCAGCGGCCAAAATGCCCCAGCATGGCAGCCTTTATACAGTCACTGTGATGCCTCACACTGACCAGGCAATATGCTTACACCCCAGAATTCTCCATGAAAACAAAACTGACTGTTATGGACTGAATTATGACCCCCCCCCCAAAATGTATGTATGAATTAGGCTGGGCCATGATTCCTGGTTTTGTGTGATTTTCATGTATGTTGTAAATCCTGCCTCTATGATGTTAATGAGGGAGGATGGGCAGCAGTTGTGTTAGTGAGGCAGGACTCAACCTACAAGACTGCATTGTGTCTTGAGGCAATTTCTTGAGATATAAAAGAGAGAAGTAAGCAAAGAGAGGGGACCGCATACCACCAAGAAGGCAGTGCTGGGAGCAGAGTGCATCCTTTGGACCCAAGGTCCCTGCACAAAAAAGCTCCTAGTCTGGGGGAAGATTGATAAGAAGGCCGACAGAGAGAGAAAGCCTTCCCCTGGAGCTGAAACCCTGAATTTGGACTTTTAGCCTGCTTTACTGTGAAGAAAATAAACCTTTCTTTGTTAAAGCCATCCACTTGTGGTATTTCTGTTATAGCAGCACTAGATAACTAAGACACTGACTAAATGATGCAGGTATAGAGATAAACTCACAATCCAAACGATGCATCTACTTGTTCACTTAATTTAGCTAACGGCTCCCCAAATAAAATTTTACTTAGAATCCATATATAATTAACAACAGGTTTTCAAAACAACCAAACCAGTTTTATTTCTCCTTGTATACTTTACCTCTTTCTTGGGCATGGAAGCCTCACTTTACCCTCATGGAAATAACTGTTTTTTATTTCCTTTATTTCCTTGCTATCTTCAAGAAATCGAAGTTAACAACAATTTCATTCTACTTAGATCACAACAACCATGGAAGCAGCAGTCAAGAAATCAAACAACATACTGCACTGGGCAAATCTGCTGCAAAAGACCTCTTTAAAGCGTTAAAGAGTAAAGAAGTCACTTTGAGGACTAAGGTGTGTCTGACCCAATCACGGTCTTCTCCATCATCTCATATGCATGTGAAAGCCGGGCAATGGAAAAGGAAAGCAGAAGAATTGATGTGTTTGAACTGTGGTGTTGGCAAAGAATACGGAACACACCACAGACTGCCAGAAGGATAAATAAGTCAGTCTCAGAAGAAATACCACCACAATACTCCTCACAGGGAGGACGGCAAGCCTTCAACTCGCTTGCTTTGGACATGTCATCAGGGAAGATCAATCACTAAAAAAGGATGTCACGGTTGGTAAAGTAGAGGGTGAGGGAAAACGAGGGAAACGGTCCATGAGATGGACTGACACAATGGCCACAATGGCAGACTCAAACACACCATAAAGACGACAATGACAAAGGTGTGACAAGCTGGGTGGTTAACCCTGCACCCTTCAAGTGCACCTTTTATTGATAAGGGGCTTTTCCTCTGAGAGCCTCCACCTTACAGAGGAATTTACTTGCTCTGGGACCCTGATTCTCCCAGGACACGTACTCACATGCATATAAAACTTGACACTTTACCGAAGTTCTTTCCTGGCTATCATCAAAATCTGGCCACATTGGTTCTGGTCTGCCTCACAGCCCTAGGCCTGAGAAGGGGGGAGGGGGGCGGGGCGGGGATGTGCCCTGTGAGGCCATCTGCATGTCTCCCCATCCCCAGGTAGGCAGTGCTGTGAGCTCATCTGCCCTCAAGCCAGTGCTGCTCCCCAGCTCTGCAGAAGGGCTCTGCAGGGCTCCAACGTCCCCCCTTTTGGCTTGGGGAAACCTACAATCCTGATCTCAGTAGGTGTCACTGGGCCAGAGTGTCCCTGGGTGGTGCAAAAGATTAACACCCTCAGCTGTTAACCAAAAGGTGGGAGGTTCGAGTCCATCCAAAGGCACCTGGGAAAAAAGGCCTGGCCATCTACTTCTGAAAAAAAATCAGCTACTGAAAACCCCATGATGCACAGCAGAAGCCCGAGAGGTTAGACGGGAACCTGCAGGGGCCGTGAGTTTACGTTCATGGAGGAGGACAACTCAGAGAAGGGGGCCGAGAACGGCAGCACAACTCGAAGGCTATAATGTCACTGAATTGTACACGCGGAAATGTGAATTGGTGTATGTTTTTCTGCATACAATCTCGACAACAAAAACAAAAAGTAAATAAATTATTAAAAAGAGAAAAAAAAAACTTTACAGAGCACAGGTCCACTCTAGCACACGTGGCACCACTCTGAGTTGAAATCGGCTCAGTTCCACTGGGTCATAACAACAGTGATCAGGCAGGCACAAGAGCAGGTCCCCCGCCGCGTGGCAGTTATACTTCGTGACGTGGCTCTCCTACAGGTGGGCCACCGTACAGCGGAACCCTAGACTAAATGGTGACCGTTTCTCTCCAATTTACGTCTACTCCTCCGTCGGGTAGAAAAACTGGAAATGAGTTTACAAAACAGAACACGTCACACGTGTCTTAGTTGTGAGGATGTAAACGGCCTCCACTCCGCCCTGGGGTCACACACGGCGTCTTCCTTTAAAACAGACTTCTCCTAGGGGCTTCTCACAGCAGCCATGATTCTTTTAAATATACTTCCAAAGTCATTCTTTGACAAAAAAATGTCTTTATCATGTCTAGACTGCTTAACCAGCAAAACTGTTCAAGTTTGCAAACACAGATAACTTTTCATGCAAGCAAACTCATTTCCTTAGATACAATTTGTCAAAAAAAAAAAAGCTACTATTAAAATGTCACATGCTAAAGTAATTTAAGGGTTCTGTCATAATAGATGCAGATGGGGGAGCCACCTTAAGAACATTTTATTGCTTATATTTTAAATTCAGAAACTTCATAAATCCTACACATGTTTTTGGCCTCTAGATATTAAGGCTAAAAATGCAGCTATGAAGTTGTTTGTCAATTTCTTCTCCAGAAGGCAGCTTCTAGTTGATGGCATTATCTCTATGGCATATGGATCTTCAGGCCATAAAAATGTGGAGCACTCTTGAAAACTCAGATGCAAAAAACAAGAAAGTATCACATGATTAATTATCCCTTTAATAAGAGATGCCAGGAGCAGGCCTGATCGTTAGGGAAGAAAGGCTGAGGACTGCAGAAGAAATTAGTGAAATGGATGAGTGTCAGGGAAGTCCTGTGCTTGTTCTCACAAACCTTGTCTGGCAGGACCAACTGGCACTGGAAGCAAGGATACTGTTGGCTTTAAATGATGTCAGCAAACTGGAACGATACAAAACACTTCTGTTTTTTTTTTCCTTCAGCATATTGTCCAAATTCAGTAAATGAACAAATTCTAACAAAGACATCAACTGGCTACGTTAGGAAGCAGCGAGTTTCCGTGTACGGCGGCAGGAAATTCGGCGGTGATTACAGGTGACGGTTACACAAGGTGACTCATGTAATTGGTGTCACTCAGTTGTACACCTGACAAGTGTTGGACTGGCAAGGGTCGTCCTAGAAATAATTTTTACAACAATTAAAAAAAAAAGTTCTGGGGAAAAAAAAGAAACCCACTGGCTATGTTTGGTTCTCTACTTTTTAAAAGAAGGCATTATGGGTAGGAAACAGCTTCAAGAGGCCAGGTATTGAGCCCCAATCACCCCAACCCACCCTCTGTGCTTCCGAGTCTGGGCCATCTAGACATGCCACAGGCTTCCATCAATACTGGCGAGAACCCGGCAACTCTGCCACAGCCCTGGCCTCCCCCCGTCTGGTCTCCCCTTCACGAGGGAGGGGCAGCAGAGGGCCCCACCTCTCCAGCACAAACGGCTCCGGTGCCCCAGGGCCTGGTCTTCAGCGCCCATCTACCTTCGCTCTTGGTTTGATCCTCCGTGCCCCCCTTCCTCTCCCTGGATATGTCCCCACTGGTAAGCGCTCAGCCCCCCATGGGAGGGGAGGCCCGACAGCCTTAGCTTTGTTTGCTCCAAGCTGACCCTGAAAACCCAACACCATGCAGGGTCAAGAGAGAGTAAGCTTTGCCAGAACATCTGTTTACATCCTGGAGGCAGGTCACATCCCCAAGAAAACTCCCCTTTCAACTGAATGGCTGCTCGCAAGATCACATCATTGAAGGTGATTCCATTATATTACATCACGGAAGAGCACCCAGGCTGGTGCATGCCAAACCACTGAGAATCACAGCCCAGCCAAGTGGACACACACTATTAACCATCACACCACCTGTATGGGGCCTGTGGGCCTGGAGTTTAGCTGTTCTGGCAGAATGGCACAGCACAGTGTGACCCTAATGGCTTTATTCTGACGTTTATTGCACTTACCTGTGCTCATGTGGAAGTCACCTCTGGCACCACCACTCACCCCTTTCTGAGAGGTGGAAGTGGGACCCTGCCTCCCTTCTCTGCCCTAGTTGCTCAGCCCCACATGGGCCCCTCAGAAAAACCCAAGCTCAGTCACTGTCAGAGAACTGAAAGGTGTAGACCCAGGCTACCAGGAGGGCCAGCACATGGCTTTCAGCAGCCCTTCTGTGAGAAAGGCGTAACAGCTTCAAAATATTATTTCCAATAAAAGTTTTGTTTACCTAGAGAAGATTTAAACACACCAGAAACTTTGACAGAAATAAGTGGCCCAGTTCTTTTTAATAAAAGCAGTGCTCAGTTACACAATAACTCTACCGAGCAGAGCCACAGAACTGGGTGAAATAAAGATCAGAAAGCCAGGTATTCTTCCAGATGAGTTTTAGAAAGGAAAAACCACTACTTTGGGGAGGCTGCTTCTGGGGTATCTGTAATAATTCACGAGAACGGTAAACATTGTCTTTTCCCCTAGTTTTTTAAGTATGTATTTTTAATAGAGAGAACATTAAAGTAAAACAGAAATTTCTAGAATGATCTCATATATTATACACACACGTACTACACACAGAACATTTTTCTACTTGAGAAACCCACAAAGAATCTGCAAATGTCAAGTTTTTCTACTTTCCCACTACAGTGGGTTAGGTCTCAAAGACATGCTTCCCCTCATCACCGCATCCTCCTAGGATTGTTTACCTTCTGTTGGTAGCTTGTCTAAATGCCCCGGCAGAAAACCCTGTCGTCGGGATGGCCACATTCTGCACAGGAGACCCTGGCCCAGTTACCCGGCACCAACAGTAGCTGGCTGGGGACTTCTCCCGACAGCACATCGGCTCCCTGAGAATGAAAATAAATGTCGCCTCCCAAAGCCATGTCCTTGGCCCAGTAGTTCTTCAGGCCTGCCTGACGGTGCCAGCTCTGGTTCTGAAGAGGCTGATGGAAGGAGAAGAACGTGTGTTTCAGAAGCTGAAGGCTCCCCAGCATGGTGCACAGGGAGTTGGGGAGAGAGCATTTTCGAAAAGCTTCACCTGTGCTGGCCAATAAGGGAGGGGAAGACGATTGTCTGGAAGAAGGCGCAGGAAAAGTGGCTTTAGAAGTGATAACTCGGATCCCATGAGGAACGATGGTGGCAAGAACACTGTAAACTCCCAACACACCATGCAAGCACTGTAGTCTGCCAGCAGCCGCTGGAAGTGAGCGTAAACACCAACCCAGAAAGACTGATGTTCTTCTTTGGAGCCACACTGCAATTCTGTAGGTGAAGTGGAATAACACGCATCATGAAACCAGTTACCATCAAGTTGGCTCTGATTCATGGCAACCCCACGTGTGTCAGAGTAGAACTTCTGAGGTCCCTCTGCGTGGACTCAAACCACCAACCTTTCAGTTAGCAGCCAAGTGTATTCACCGTCTCCACTACCCAGGGACCTCTTTTTATCACATAAACCCTTTTATTTAAAGTGTGTGTGTGTGTGTGTGTGTGTGTGTGTGTGTGTTGAGTGGAGGTAGACAGGGGAGACCATGGAAACATTTACGGACACAATCCTGGAAGTCCTTAGACACGAGAGCTTGGTGAAACGAGTTGAGCTGGGAAGAGAAGAAGGGGCAAGTTGCCCTGACACAATTAACACAGATCAGGGAAAACTAGGCCCAAGCTCACCTGCCGTTGAGCTGTAACTATGATCTGGGCTCTGTTTAGAGTCTGTGGCCCAGTCTAGACAGAAACTGAACAAGCTGCCTTAGCAGCAGAAGTCTGCAGACTTCCCACATTAAATCGATGGCCTTTCTGGTGAAGGTATTCTTTCCTCTGCTCCACCCCAGCCCCCACGTGAAGCTCCAGACTCATCTGGAATCAGTGACGTCTGATGTGAACACCGGCCCAATGTTGGCTCTCTCTCCGCTGGGACGCCTCTGTGGCTCACCACCGGTTTGGCACGCCGATACCAGCTTTGACCGCTTCCACTCGGGACTATGCTGAGCAGGCACCCTTTAGCTGACCTCCAAAAGCCAATGCTGCAAAAACACAAAAACTAGGTACTGCATGTTGGTCTCCAAAAAGACCAAGTGGCAAGAAATTCTTATTTTCACAGCTTGAAGAAAGTCTGAAATAAATACATATAAACACACAGAGTCTGATTCCAGAGGCGATGCCCTAAGGCAATTCTAACAAACACCCAACTCTCCTTCCTTGGCTCCCCAACTCCCTTCTCTCCCCGTCTTTGTCCTCTTCTTCTGTTTTTCTCCAATCTTCTTTGATGCCTCTTCTTGGGCAGCTCACTTGTTAAACATCTTCTTCCAGATCCTTCTTTTCTTCTCTGTGCACCCTGCTTTGTTTCCCCCAAACCCTTGCCTGGGAGACAGCACCAGCACCTAGCATGACTGGAGTCATCTTGAAATGGCCCCTACTTGGAAAACAGCGTAAATGTCCATCACCTGACGAACGGATAAACTAAATGTGCTGCAGACAGTGGGATACGACCCTGTCATAAAGGGAAATGAAGTTCTGACCCATCCACCACATGGATAAACCTTGACCACATGATGCTGAGTGAATTAATTCAGATACAAAAGGACAAATATTGTATGATTCCTCCCATATGAAATATCTAGAATAGGCAACTACAGAGATCAAAGTTTCTCAGTGGTTACCAGGGCTGGGGGGGAGGGGAAAGGACTAGAGTTTCTGTTCATGGTGAAGAAATTTGGCAGCAGATACAGGTAACGCTTACACAACGTGATTCATGTAAGTGATGTCACTCTGCTGTACGTGTGAAAATGTTAAACTGGCAAATACTATGTGATATGCATTTCTACAGCAATTTAAAAAAATGCCTCCTTCTGCCCTCTCACATCCGGTCAGTGCCAGGTCCTACAGGAACCACCAAACTCTGTCTCAATGTGGTCATGCCACGTTCTACTGCCAGCACCCTGGCTCAGGCCCACACACTCTCCTGTCTGGGGGATTTCAGTGCTCGCCCCCACGAGTCACCCAAACCCCTGTCAAGCGCCGACAGGACCCTGCGTTTCACTGTATGCTCAGCGCCTGTCTTCCGTGCGGGGTGTGTGCTCCTCACGGCAGGCGCCCATCCATTTCTGCCTCATCCTTGGAGATCAGGGCAGGGCCTGTCCAACCACAGACACAGGAACATTCCAGAAGGAGTGACTACACTAGTGAATCTAGCGCCATCAGGAATTTACTCACTGATATTCTTATCATAAAAAGACCCACTTCTTCACTTGATAAAGAACTAGAAATAAAAATTCGGGATGGATCCGCCACAAGATAATGCTTCAGTTCCATTCAAAAATTAAACTCATTTAACCTTTAACTCAACTTAAATTCTGAACTGATTAGTATGCAAGAGCTGCCCTGTACACTAATATCAAGGAGCTGATGTAATTACTGATGAAATTTTAAAGGAAATACATTTAACGAACCAAGTATATTTTGCGAGTTTGCAGCTTAAATAACATGAACATTTTCAAAACAAAAAACTGGTTAAAGTATCAAACAATATTATTTAAAGATATGTGAGTAATAAAACAGCATTCTGGAAGTCAAGAGCCAAAGGCAAAACATGAGAAAGATACATCCATGGTCTTGGGGACCAGAAGGCTGCATTTTCACCAAAGGAGAGGGAGATACAGGGTTGACACGCAGCCATGGTACCAAGGAAGGAGGCGAAGGTGGGCCTTGAGCTGCCAACCTCCTCGCTGACTTCCAGTGCTCACCCCCCTACAGTGGAGATGTCGCCATCTGACAAGTACTGAGTACAAACCACTTAGCAAGAAAAAAAAAAAATAATAATGGCATAAGAGTGTAAGGTGTGCTAGTAAAGCTCCTGAGGAGGATGGCTAACTATACCCTTACAAACAAGCTTTGAGCCTGAATTTCCAAATTGGACTCTGACTAGTGAAAGTTCTACTTTCAGGACAGATACATGCAGGCGGCCACACGAACCAGACTCAAGTTCTACAGGACCACATCCCATCAGGACCGTCGCCCAGGCCCTCCCAAAGGGCTGAGACGAGAGTGAAGAAGACTTCTACTGGGAGGGAAAGGTCGGCACCGACTCTGGCAGACTCTGACGTAAAAACAAGTTGAGGGAGTATCTGCCTCCTCTCTCAAATTTTCCTCCTAAGATCCTGTGAGGGTCTTTCCTCACCCCGTCAGCAGTCTCTCTCTGTCTCCCCTTCTTTTATCAACACCAGTTGCTATCCAGTCAGTTCTGACTCGTGGCAGCCCCGTGTGTCTGAGCAGAACTGTGCTCCACAGGGTTTTCAGTGGCTGAGTTTTCAGAAGTAGATGGCCAGGCCTTTCCTCCAAGACGCCTCTGGGTGAACTCAAACCTCCAACCTGTAGGCTAGCAGCTGATTGCCTTCACCATTAGTCCACCCAGGGATGCGTGTACCTGAAGGTACAGTGCACATACCCAAGGGTACAATGCATGTACCCGGCAGAGCGCTGAGGCGGGTCCAGCCCCCAGTGGGTCTCCCCTCCAGATGGCAGCCACAGCTGGAGAGGATCCCAAGAGGCCCATGGACTTTAACCAGGAAGTGATTTCCCTGAGGCTGTTAGTAAACTCTGATGCCACCACAGCTGTCTGTGATGGTACCTAAACTCAGTAATGGCATTTGGGGGATTTTTTCCCTCTGTGGACAGCATACCATCGAGTGTAATTCCTAACTAGGGCCCAAGTGTGGCAAGTTCCATGCCTCCTCCTCATGGAGAAGAAGGAACATTCTCGGTGGCGGTGTGAAGAGACAGGTCAGCCCCTGGGGAAGCTGCCATCCTTTCAAAGCAGGACCACACAAAGGTGACACCAATGCCACCCAGGGGGAAACATGTTGTGAAGAGTGCGGGACTTCGGGTGTTTTGTTTGCGTGTGCCACACAGCCGAAAACTTCCTCCTTTCTCTGCTTGAAGGTAACCAATTTTCTTCTTTTACTCGAATGCCTTCTTTCACTCCAAATGTTAGAAACTCTCAAAAAAAAAAACCCTCGTTGTGACAGTTTGGCTTGCGTCTTGAACCTGCATATTTGTAGCTGTCATTTAGCTGTTCTTTTCTTCCTTCCAAGAGGATACTGGCAGGCTTACAATTAAATGAACCAGCTTGCTTCTGACTCATGGACATGCAAGTTTTGCCATTTCTGTCTCCTGCCACACGGTAATAAAGCTGACATGAACTAAAACTTTTACGTTGGACTCTTTTTTCCTAGCTGGGTCGAAAACAAGAGGACTTTAAATTTCAGCGACACTGGCTTAAATACTGTCCAACCCCCTGCTGCCCCTCCAACCCGACCGCACATAACACTGAACCGCTGAAACTTGGAAAGAAAACGTCATCACAAAAAGGGGGTGGACGTCAACAAAGGAACGCACTGTGTGTGTCACGTTCCAGGTCGGGAACCAAGTAGGAAAGCGTGACTCCACATCTGTGAAGCAGAAGCAGTGATGAGGTGAGGCAGGAGAGTCCTGCAAATCGGACCCAGAGAGGGGGCCGTCACCAGCCAAAACGAGCATAACGAACCAGTTTACAGTGATGCTGAAGGTTCCCCACGGGCCACAGTCTCCTACCGCACACGGCAGGGCTTCTACATCCTGAGTTTACTTGACGGTGTATTATGATAGCTGCTTTCTGTCACGGACTCAACTGTGTCCCCCGAAAATATTATCCCTGTGGATAAGGAGCCCTGGTGGCACAATGGTTAAATGCTTTGCTGCTATCCAAAGAGTCAGCAGTTCGAACCTACGAGCCACTCTGGAAACCTGGCGATCTGCTCCCGTAAAGGTAACTGCCTAGAAAACCCTGTAGGGAGTTCTACTCTGTCACGTGGGGTGGCTATGAGTCGTAATCCGCTCGATGGCACCCAGCAACAACATCCCTGTGGATGTCATCTCATTTGGGAACAGGGTTTTCTTCGTTTTGTTAATAAGACCGCATCAGTGTAGAGTGTGTCTTAAGCCAATCACTTTTGAGATACGCAATAGTAGACCAGGCCCAGAAGCAAGGAAGCACAGGTGGGGGAAGACAGGTGTCACTGCACACGATGATTGCCAAGGAACTGAGGAACAGAAGCCAGGAGAGAGGAGAGAGAGAGCCTTCTCCCCAACAGTCAGCACCCTGAATTAGAACTTGTGGCCTCCTCAAACTGCGAGAACATAAATTTCGGTTTATTAAAGCCACCCGCCTGTGGTGTTTCTGTTATAGCAGCAATAGGAGACTAAGACGCTTTTCTTCATTTGACTAAAATCCAAGAGCTGCCCCTACCTGAACACCCCACAAACAGAGCTGGCCTTCCACCCAGTGCCGCATGTTCCGCGGGCCAGTGGAGCTGCCACGGGACCCTTCCCATCATGAGAACGAGTGGATTCTTTACCAGGAAGCCATGTAGCTGAAAAGGAACATCCCTGCTCCTATCTTGTCTTTTTAGTCATCAACCTGAAAGATGCCGCTGCTGTGTGGCATCTAAAGGACACGCGGTGAATGTTTAGTATGGAGTGAAGCATGTACAGAGTCTGTTATTGACAACGTAAGTCAGGAGACTAACTCCCTATCCATGGCTGATCATCCGCCCCTCCACGTCAGGCGCAGGAGGGGAGATCTTTCAAAGCTGACAGCACCGCTGTTTGGGAACTAAGGAGCAGAGGAGCAGCAGGAATGAGTCAGCCCAGCCTCACCTGGGCGCTCAGACACTTGTTTCAAAAGCCAGGCGGCTTCTGCACAGCCAGAAAGAGCTTGGCAAACTTTCCCCACAGAAACCTGTTGATTTGACTCACGAGGGTTCCTTAGGAACACTCTGTACAATGAAATGATTACATTTTTAAACACACACAACACAAATCATTATTTCAAGCCACTGAAGAAATGTAACGAGACAACGGAACTCGACAGTGGGTAAAAAGCTTACAAAGCCATTTCTGGATGTTGTGTTCCCTGGGAGTGAATTTTCCTATGTTTGTCGTTAGGAATTGTTTCTGCTTGTCTGTGAAAGATCAATTACAAACAAGTAGCCGCTGCAACTACCGGTGTTAAAATGTCCCCATCCATTGGGAAGAATGAGTCTGTGAATTTCCCTGGAAGATTTCTGTGACGTGTGGCCTTGAGGACTGACCTGGACTTGGCCATTGTCGGACAGGTCTGGAGGGACAGGGACAGCCTGGAGGATGAGCCCACATGAGGTCAGTGTCCCCTGAGCAAAGTACATGCCCCCAGGAGTCACATGGACTCCTGACGTCAACTTGATTACTTAAAACATTTGAAGGCTAAAGGGAGGCTGTGAAGGCAGGCTGAAACAGTCCACGCCACCCAGACCAGCACACTCACATGATCTCAGCACGCCCGGCTCCCTGCAGGAAGATCACAAAGGTGGTTGTTGCTGGGTGCCCTCCTGTCAATTTTTGACTCAAAGCAACCCCATGTGACAGAGTAGAGTTGCCCCATGGGTTTTTTTGACTGTGGTCTGTACTGCAGCAGATCGCCAGGTTCTTTCTTCTGCAGAGCTACTGGGTGGGCTCCAGCCACCAACTTTTCAGTTAGCAATGAGCACTTAACCATTGTGGCACCAGGGCTCCTTACCTTCACTCTTCCAATGGAGTGATTACACGCACATCAGAGGGGCAAAAACTGGTGGTGAATCAAATGAGGCTGGTGGCTCGCTTGGGGATAGCACAGAGGCTCTCTGAAGGGTCAGGTGCTCATCAGGGGTCCTGGGGACCCATCACACCTGCCAGAGGGCCCAGGCCTATGCCCACCTACTGGGTGCAGGAGGCCTGCCTGGCCAGGTGACCACCCAGGTCCTCAGGGGAGGGTAGGCCTGGCAGTGTGGTCCACCCAGCCTCGGCACCAGGCCAGGTCAAACGAGATGGCAGATATGCCAACCCTGGTCCCTGAATCCCTGCACTGGGCTACCGCCAACCCTACAGAGGAGAAATGGCCTGTGTGCACTTTCTACGTCTTTCAAAATGCAGAAAGTCTCACAGTGGTTTAATTTGGCTGAGCTACACAGCTTTTCCAGTATCACATTTCTATAATTTTCCAAAAAGTTTGATATGAAACAATAAATGATGGAAAAAAAGAGGGAATCGCTCGTGAATGAACAACAATGCATGAGCAGTTCTTTCTGATGACCCAGATCTGAGTTCAATGGCCACCGTTTTCCTAAGTGTGACCAGCACTGCACAGTTCATTTTTTCATGGAATCGTAGACTACAATCAACTTTATGGAAAACTGAACAAAGCCCCAAAACAACAACATTAGAAAAATAAACTCATATACCACAGCCCTTCCCAGGAGACTCTAAGACCCTGCAGAGGTCTAAGCTTGGAAGAGGTCCAGGCGTGAAGAGGTCCAAGCTTGGAGCCACAGGAAGATGGCATGGGGATCAGTCAGGGTTAGGAAAGAGCTGCCATTTTTTCTGAACATGACGGTTGTTCATGGAAGCTTAATATTGGAAGAAGTTATAAAATTATTAAGACGGTCACAATTTTCCAAATTGACAGTCTTCACTCCAATATTTTTAGGGAAGGAAAGCACAGCAGTCCCCCCTTATCCGCAGGGGATATGTTCCAAGACCCCCAGTAGATGCCTAAAACTGCAGATAGTACCCAACCCTATTTACACTACATTTTTTCCTATCAAGCACACCGATGATAAAGTTTAATTTATAAATTTAGGCACATTAAGAGATGAACAACAATAACTATGCTGGACAAAGGGGTGATTCATGTCCTGGGCGGACGGAGCAGGATGGCACGAGGCTTCATCACACTGCTCAGAGCCGCTCACAATTCAAAATTTATGAATTGTTTATTTCTGGACCGCAGCTGACCGCAGGTAAGGGACACTGCTGTAAGTGAGTAATGTAAGCTATACAAAAAAAGAAATCAACAGTCACTGCACAAAGCAATAGGTGAGTAACTGGAACATGGGGAAAAGGAAGCCTACTTTGTACAGAAGTACAGACAGCATCACACCAAAGATAGGTATAGCGGGCGACTTCCAATTTACCTCCCGGAGAACGTAACACAGTTTCGGAGCAAACAGATGATTCCGGAACGCGTGAGCACTCCTCAACGGGAGGCCAAGCCCACGAGCCTAGTGCCTAGCAAGGCACTCTGCTCGTAGTCCCTCCGACCAGTATCAATCCACAGGGTCTTGAAGAGCACAAATGCTTTACTTGCAGAAAGCCAATGGCTGGGGGCTGGGGTGTGTTCCCCCAAGGTGGGGGAGGCCAGCGCCTAAATCTATTAAACTAAAGGAATTCTAATCACAAGGCAATTTACAAAAAATATTATCAGGCCCAGATGACTTCCAAGGTGACTTTTTCCAACTACTTAAGGAAACAAAAAAACAAAAACATATAATCTCACACTCGACTCAGAAAACAGAACGGGGAACACGTCCAAACTCATTTTATGACTCCAGAACAACCCTGATTCCAAAATGCCGCAAAGACATTAAGAAAAAAGAGAATTACAGGACCAACATCCCTCATGAACATAAGCACATAAATCTTAAACAAATTATGAGCAAATTTAAACCAGCAATGTGGGAAAAAAAGGATAATATATCATGGATGAAGTGATGTATATCTCAGCACCTCGAGTGGCTTGAAATTTACCACATTTACAGAATAAAGGAGCAAGACCGTGTGACTATGTCAATACATGCAGAAAGAACAGCAGATAAAATCCAGCACTCATTCAGGATATAAACTCTCGGCAAACTAGGAATAGAAGGAAAAGTTCTCAGCCTGACAAAGGCAATACCGCCTTAATAGTGAAAGCTCTCACTTTATGACTGAGAAGAGGAAGAAGATATTCGCTGCCACAATTTTTATTCAACATCGTACTGGAGGTTCTAGCCAGGGCAGTAAAGAAAGAAAAGAAATAAAGGCATAGAAATGAGAGCAGAAGGAGCAAAGTATCTTTATTTATTCACAGACATCATTATTTTCAATACAGAAAACCCTGGTGAATCTGCTTACCACTCCCAGAACTAATAAATAAATTCAGCAAGATTGCAGAGTATAAGATCAACATACAAAGAGTAATTGTAAATACCAGAAGCAAGAATCTTAATTTTTTTTTAAATTGGTTTAGAATACCATCAAAAACTTAAAAAGTATTCAGAAACATATTTTATAAAATACATGCAAGACCTCTAAGCTGGAAACTATAAAACAATGCTGAGAAAAATTAACAAGGACCTAAACAAATACAGATAACCATGGCCATGTTTTGGAAGGCTCAATATTAAAAAGATGGCAACCCTCCCCAAAATGATATGTAGATTCAATGAAATTCCAATCAAAATTCCAACAAGGCATTTTTTTTTTTTTTTTTGGTATCTACTGACACCTTGATTCTAAAGGTAATACGGAAAGTCAAAAGGCCTAGACACTAAAGGAAGCTCAAAACAAAACAAAACAAAACCAAGACGGAGCACTCACCACCTAATCTCAAGACTTAGTAGAAGGCTACATAACCAAGTCTGTGTAGGACTGGCATAAAATAGATAACATGATCGGCTGGAAAAGCAAAGCATCCAGAAATAGAGCCACACACACATGGTCAATTTATTCTGGCAAAGTCACAAAGGTGATTCAACGGAGACAGGAAAGCTTTTTCAACACATGACGCTGAGACAACTAAACAACTGTACAGGACAACTGGAACTGTTTACATCACACACGAGCAATTCACTGTGCATCATAAGTCTCAACATAGAAGCTAAAACTATAAAGCCTTTGAAAGAAATTATGGGAGATTATCTTTGCAAAATTAGGGTAAGCAAATATTCTTAGAGAATAAACAAACAAAAAATGAGAAATTGGTCTTCAAAATCAAAGACTTCTACTCATCAAAATAAAACATTAGAAAAATAAAAATGCAAGACCAACATGAGAAAACAATCACAATATACATAGGGTTTGTACACAATATACAAGGATTTGTATCCAGATTGCATACAGAAATGTTATAAATTAGTAATCAAAAGAGGAAACCTCTGATTAAAAAGAGGCAAAAGACCTGAGGAAGGCGTGAAAAGTCACCTCACAAAGGAAGACACAGGCATATATAACCCCCCAAAATAAATGTGATCAAATTGACAAGAACAACCCGAAAGGTTAGATGAGAAGCTTAGGGGGCAGTGAGTTTACGTTCACAGTGATGGAATAATGTGGAAAAGGATAGTGAGAATGGCTGCACAACTTGAAGACTGTAATCAATGCCCGTGAATCGTGCATGTAGAAATTGTTTAATTGGCGTATGTTTTGCTATGTATACTTTCACCAAAAAAAATTTTGTTCTCAATTCTTTCATGTGTAACTGTAGACTAACCCTAACTCACTGCTTATGCAAAAATCTACTAACTCACCATTGGAATTGACCAAAACGCTCCTAAATAAAGATAACAGTCACAGAAAAGAAGACAAAGGAATGGACAGTAAGATGTTTAACACCATAAGTCATCAGCAAAGTGGAAACTAAAACCACGAGGTAACACTTCATCCACACCAGAAGAGCTGAAATTTTCAAAACAGGCAACACCGAGTATTGGCGAGAGGGTGAACACACTGGAACTCTCACACGTTGATGATGAGAACAAGAAGCAGTACAATTTGGGGAAGGTTTCACCACTTCTTACAAAGTTAAACATAAGTTCGCCATGCAGTCCAGCAATTGCACACCTAGAAATTTACTCAAGGGAAATGAAAACCTGTGTTCACAAAGAGGCTTGAACAAAAATATTCACAGCACCCAGAAAATGGGCAACTCACATGCTCACCCACGGGAGCACGGACAAAGCGTGACACAGTCACACAGCAAAATAGTTAATCAGCAATAACAAAGAGTGACCCACTCACCGACACACACACACACAACCACATGGATCAACCTCAAAAACACTCTTGTTGAACAAAAGGCTTCACATGGAAAAAGAATAAAACAGCTAACTCCTCACTTAGCAACTATCTCGTTATCTGACATTTCACATTTAGGACAACAGTAAAAAATCTACTATCGGATTCCTTTGCACATTAGCGAGTGGGTGTATTGTGTGATCCCGTAGACACAATGTACAAAAACAAGCAAAATTAACCCATGATAATAGAATCAGAGCAATGGATGCCAATGGGGTGAGGATCGACGGGAGGGGGCATAGGGACTTTCTGGAGATTTCTTTATCTCAGTTTAGGTGGTGGTTATATGGTTGTGAACATTTGTCAAAACTCATTGAACTGTACACTTAAAATCTGTGAATTTCACTATGCAATTTTTACTTCATTTTTTTAAAATGATGCCATGTCACAAATTGTTAATTTCTGAGTATTCACATAGGTAGCTTTTATACTCTTAAATGTTCCACCCAAATTAACTATATATACCAGAGACTACTGAGTGCCCCCCAAAATCCATTTCCCATTTCCTTCATTTTAACTAATACAGGACAACCTACCAGCCCTCCCAGCTAGGAGGGTCCATGGGACAGACAGAGTCCTGGCCAATGAGACGAAAGAGGAAATTGGAGCCGTTACCTCTGCAAAGGAGACGGCATTCCTCTCCTTCTTTCCCCTCTACCGGCTGCCTGGAATGTGGGCCTGGAGGCTGAGACTGGCCTGTATCCCCAGGGAAGAAGAAAGTTCCTGATGACCATCAGACTCAGCCTCCACTGCTGGTCTGTGACTTTCTTCATGAGTGAGATCAACTGCACCTTGTGTGAATCGGCTGTTTTTTACAGCCAAACATACTCTTAACTTCATTCAGAAAGTACATAAAGTAGAAACTCAACACCAAGTCTCTTCAGTTTCATTCCATCCTCATACGTCACGGGCATTTAACGAAACATACCTTCGAATGTTAGCTTTTTACTGTTTCTTCCCCCAAATTCACTTCACAGGGTGTCTTTACTTTTCTTACCAAAAAAAAAAATCAACACATAATTTCTGTGATTTACTGTGCAATTGAACGTGCTAACAGACAAAATGACCTTTTCCCCGACAAATTATTTGGTGCCTGTAATTTTCTAAGCACAGCAGCCAGATGGTTCTCATAGAAACTGAGAAGAGCATATTCACGTACTTCAAAGGTTTGCTTATTTTTTTGGTCTGAAAAAAGACTCTATTGATTGTAACGTGCAGCTCTACAGGAAAAATCTCGACAGTGGAGGAGGATGCTGATATTTACGAGCTTGCTTGTGCTCATTATGGTTGCCTCTGACAGGGGTCCATTAAAATCCATGTTTATGTTCCTTATGTATTTTCTTTATCTAATGCTCTTGGCATTGTGTTTATTAGCCAGTTATAGCAAACGCGGAGCATAGGAGTGGCTGCTTTTCTTCTTCTGTCAGAAGTAATGGGGACTGCAATTTTAATACATCCACTCACAATCAATGAACGGAGGAAATTAAATGTTACGTTTCAGAACAAAACATTATGGATGGGTTTAAATTTTTCTGTGTTTTTACAATTAGAAAGACATAGTGGGGATCGGTCCAAAAAGACAGAGAGAGAGACATGTGTCCCCTTAGAGATGGCAACATCCTAAAGTCAGGCTAAAAAGGGGATTCTATCTTCTTCCTCTTGACAGGGCTACACCAGAGCACAGAGCCCCCCAATACACACCCACACACCCATACCTACACCCACATCCCCGCACCCCTGCACCCCACACCTACACCCATACCTGCACACCCCATCCCCACACCCACCCACACCTCCACACCCACACCCCCACCCCCATACCCACACACCCCCATCCCCACACCCCCCACCTCCACACCCACACCCCCACCCCCATACCCACACACCCCACACCCCCACCCCCACACACACCCACACACCGCCACACCCCCACAGCCACCCCTACACACCCCCACACACCTCCACACCCTCACACCCACATGCCCCCACACACCCACATCCCCACACACCTCCACACCCACACACCCTCACGTACCCACACCCACATCCCCACACATACCCCCACACCCACCCCTACACACCCCCACACACCTCCACACCCCCACCCCCACACACCCACACCCACACACATGGACATTCTCCAGAAGGACGACTGGTGCTCCTGATAAAGCAATCCCAGGACATTACTATAAAACTCGCCTGGCCGACCCTGATGAACAGTGAAGACTGGCCTGGCTTTAAAAATCAATATTAGTTACACATACCCCTGCCACCAAATTCCAGAGAAACCCCCATGTCCAAGTTGTTGAAGGATCAAAACGTTCAATGCTCATTATCAAGGAACTCTTCTGAAAATGTATACATTAACCAAGCGTCTTGGAGCTACGAATCAAAGGTTACATCCCCATGGTTAACCGCCGTTAGAGGGCTCTTGGGCAACGAACACGGGAGCTGGAAGCAAAAGGGCAATGAAGTCCAGGCGGTATCTTTTACAGGGATGCCAGTTTTTGCGCCTGGTAGCTTATGGTTGAATGTTACTATGTGGTCAGTGTAAAACAAGCAACGTCCACATTTACTTCTCCCTTTATATGGTCGCTATGAGTCGGATCGACTCAATGGCAACAGGTTTTTTTTGTCTGTTTGCTTGGTGGGTTTTAATAGACACCACGCGTTGGGAAGTTACTCACTGGGCTTCTGGAATCTTCTGGCCAAGCAGCCTTATCCCGTGCAGACCGCTTTCACAAGCAGACATCTCTATCTTCCCCAAAGGGCTGTCCATGATTTTGTATTTCATTTCACAGGTCTTGTCCATTCTCCTGAGAAAAAATTAATAAATAAGAAAATGTACATGCAACAGTTTGGTCATCTTCAAATCACAACAGAAACACCAGTCACTTTAAGATGAAAATATCTTCCAAAGCTTCTCTCTTGTTTTTGGAATCCAGTCATATGATGTATCATTTTTATAACAGTTACTTTGAATCCAGACCAGGTAGTGAGAGGAAGTAAGTGTCTTAGACTTAGGGCTTTGAACCGGTTCATCCTAGTTCGAACCCCTGCTGCGAATTTGCATTTCTAACAAGCTCCCAGGGGATACTAGAGCTGCTGGCTAGAGACCAGTTCTGAGAATCAATAGTAGAGCAGTAGTTCTCAAAATTTATTAGACATAAGACTCACCTGGGGATCCTATGAAGCTGTAGATTGGGATTCAGTGTTTCTAGAAATGCAAATTCTCAGCAGGGGTTCGAACCAGAACAAACCTGTTAGAAGCCCTGCTTAGACTTCCTCATGGCTTAAAGAGAACCTGACATACACCGAACCTCATTTCACCTTGATGACCACCTGGAATCCCCCTCAGTCAAGACCGAGGTCCCATGAGGATGGCCCCAAATCTACACCCAGTGCTGAGTGGGCCCTGCTGGGTGATTTTCCACCACAGCCTTTGGGTTTTTAAGCCCATTAGCAGAACCATCACTAGTCAAAGAGAATCACCATAACCCACCAACCACCACTTTGCCAAAGAAGAAGAGTGGCAATGTTAGCGTGGTTTCTAGTCAACTCAGCCAGGGACAGGATGTGACAGTCCACAGAAGCCTGAACACTGCCTTCTTCTCTGTAGACTACCAGACCATTCAGCACAGTGCCCGACCGTGGACACAAGTAAAAACGGGTTTAATATCTGAGCCCTGATGGCGCAGTGATTAAGCACCCAGCTACTAACCAAAAGGTAGGAAGTTCAAACCCACCAGCTGTTCCTCAGGAGAAAGACCTGGCAATCTGCTCCCATAAAGATTACGGCCTAGGAAACCCTACAGGGCAGTTCTACTCTGTCACATGGTGTTGCTATGTGTGGGAATCAACTCAAAGGCACACGGCAAAAACAACGGGTAACTTGACCCCAGACGGAGCTCTGGGCAATCTGGCCAGGCTTTCGGTGACTGCTGACGAGGGGTTTGGGCCAAGCTGGCCAAGAGGCAGGGGGGTGCCCACACCCTGCATGGAGGTGTGTCAGACACCAGGAGGTGGAGCAGGGACATAAAGGGGTCCAGGGGGTGGGCAGCGAACAGCAGGTGGAGTGGCCTCAAGGGTACGCAGGGCACTGGGGGCTGGAGGGAAGTGACAAGGCCAGGTGCACATGGGGCGGTGGGCAGCACCCAGGCATGAGCTCGCTGTAAATGACAGGACCACAGAGCAGCCACCAGTTCTGAGCTGCATGCACGGTACAGACCTACTCCTGATGTCCCTGCAGAGAGATCACAGGAAAGGGGTTCTGATCAACCCACGAGCAGGAGCCACGAAGGGGGTCCCATTGGATCCTGACCAATTAACAGCCACCACCAAAGAAGGCAATTAACTGCTGACCAGCAGATGAGCTGACCCTAAGGAGTAAGCCAGGGGTGGGGCACACGCAGGGCAGCTGGTGCAAGGGGGCCAGGCCATTCCCACTGGGGCCCCACGGGTCAGGGACAGCAGCTCTGGGAACCCACAGGAGGGGTACCAAGAGCACACGCAGGTGAATGTGTGGGCAGCAAGGACTTCTGGAGGAATGACAGGTAGACAGCAACGGGATCCTAACAAGGAGCTGCCAGGTGAGAGGACTCCGATGGGAGAGCAGGTGCAAAGACCTTCGCTGAGGTGAGACACGCCACAAAGCAGGAGCCAGCAGGCAGGGCTGGGGGCTCACACCAGCCTCCAGGGGGCTGCTTCTTGAGCCTGGCCTTTCTCCCAAGAAACCAGGAAGCATTTTAAAGGAGGGAGGCATGAGGCAGGTTTGCATTGTTGCAGGCGCCTTCCAGCTGCTGTGCACGGGCGAACCAAGACTGGGAGCCGGGAAGGAGACCCTGGAAGCAACCCACACGAGGGTGAAGAGGAGCTGAACCAGGACAGCATCAGAAGGGACAGAGATGAAACAGCGGGCAGTCAGGACACAGCGATGAGTACACACTGGACAGGCAGGGGACGCCTCTCCTGCATAAGCCACCGGGCATGGTGCTGGTAGTTGCCCTCAAGTCGATTCTGACTCACGGGAACCCAAGTGAGTTTTGGGTGTAAAGAACACTTGTTGCAGCAGCTGGGAGCAGGGCCAGGGTGAGCGAATGGGCCTCAGCAGCAAGAACATGGGTCCTACTGAATGGCTCCATGGACACTAGTCACCCAAATAACACAAACCAGCATGAAAACATCTGCGTGTCCCCGCAAAGAGGCGCCTCAGGAGACGTGTTCGAAACTAAAATAACAAGCCCGCTGTTGTCAAGTTGATTAGGAACTGTGTGCTACGCGTGGCAGAATAGAATGTGCTCCAAAGGGTTTTCAAGGGCCGATTTTTTGGATGTAGATTGCCAGGCCTTTCTTCTGAGGCACCTCTGGGCGCACGTGAACCTTCAACCTTTTGGTTGGCAGACGAACGTGTTAACTGTTTGCACCACCCAGGGATTTCAAGCCCAAGACACTCCAAATCTCATGACATTCTCATGTCATATTGTAACATACTGAACTTCAGTTTCGATCAAGAATGATCTATTCATAATCTGAGTAGAAAAAAAAAGAAAAAACATCCTCTGTCACCATCGGAGATGGAAATAACCGTCTTGAGGAAAGAATGGAAAGCTCTCCCGCCCACGTGGTCTGAACATGACAGTGATTTCCCTTGGGGTGCTGGTCCCCGGCCACCACGCTGTGCTCCGCAGGCCCTGCCTGGGTTGTGCGTCTCGGCCCCCCAGCAGCATGTTCACACAAGCTGGAAGTGTTCTAGCACTCAGGCACCCGCTAACCACGATGCACCAGTGACAGTCTGTCATGAGTTGCAAGGAGCATGCTGGCAGCCTGGTGTTCAGAATGAAATGTCACTTCTTAAGACTGTTATGTCTTGGGAAGCTTCAGCTTAAAAGTCATAGCAGAAAATAACCTCATTCTTCATAGCCCTCTAAAGTTGGGTGAAGTTAACCGGCTTCTTAGGAACAGGCAGCATGTGGGAATGCGCAGAGGTCTGAGGGAAACACATCGACTTTCTCAATTAGGCAAAGCAGCTGAAGCCACCAGACTCCTACTCCTGAAGAGAGAACCATCAGCTTCTGGTCTTGGTCACCGAAAAACTTCTCAAAGAGAACAAACACTCCCTCTGACAAGCCAGATCCAGTGGCGAAGTAAAAACATCTCAAACTTCTCTTCCAAACAGCTAGCCAAGATGTGATTTGAAATCCTCTTCACCCAGGAAGCAATCTTGTAGTACCAAAGCCTCGTTCGCTTGTTTGCAATCAACCATGGGGGAAATGGCACCAACAGGTAATAAAATCGTCTACCTGTGCACGGAGAGCACCTGGACATTAAAAGCACGTGCTTACTGTATCTGTGTCGCATTACTCAGTGGGTGATACAATTACTACTGGGGTCATGGCAATGCCGTCTCCAGGTTCAATGACCAAAGGCAGCACGGTGAGGACTTCTGGATGGAGGTCCCGGGGTCACAGCAATGCCGTCTCCAGACTCAATGACCAAAGGCAGCATGGTGAGGACTTCTGGATGGAGATCCCAGGGTCATGGCAATGCCGTCTCCAGGTTCAATGACCAAAGGCAGCACGGTGAGGACTTCTGGATGGAGGTCCCGGGGTCACAGCAATGCCGTCTCCAGACTCAATGACCAAAGGCAGCATGGTGAGGACTTCTGGATGGAGATTCCAGACCTGCCACCACCGAGCTCCTCAGAGAGACCTTCAGCAAACGTCTGGGAATAAGACACAGGAACATATAGGTGGGAAGCCTCCCGCAACAAGGGGGTCTCCAGTACCCCATGCAAATGCGGCCACCTGCCCAAATGCAGCCTGTCCCTCCTGTTCAGGACCTCTGTGGGGTCCCCCTCCCAACATTCCCTGGGAGCATTCTACAAAACTGCACAGTGCTCAGTGCTAAGATCATCTGTGTAAAATGTGGGACCCTGGACTCAGCGGGGTCTCTAGCATTTCGACAGCTCGTCTCCTGCAGCCCCTCCACCTGCAGCCCAGGCATCTTCTGCTCCAGCACACGGGCCGACCCTCTGACCTCAGTCCCAAGGCCCTCATATCAACTTAACATTTGTTTTTAATTTTTATTGTAGTGAGACACATATGACAAAGTATTTGCCATTTTGACAATATTTACTGCACAATTCAGTGACGTTAATTATGTTCACCGTGTTGAGGTTTTTACATTTTTTAATGGCTAAAAGAAAAATCAAAAGAAAACTATTTCATGACGCCCAGAAATCACATGAAATTCCAATTTCAGCGTGCATAAATAAAGCTTTATTGGAACACCCGCTTACATATTGTCTACAGTGGCTTTCACGCTACAATAGCAGAGTCAAGTAGTTTCAACAGAGACCATACAGCCCCCAAAGTGACAGGTATTTACTATCTGGGTCTTCACAGATGAAGCTTGTCAGCCCTTGGCCTAAAGGGACATGCAAGCAATCAGAAAGTCTCTAGACTTGTATCATCAGTTCCCTGTCTGCCATCCACCCATGAAGACATCATTAGACTATTTTGATTGAATAGATGCTCTCTCTGCTTGTCCTTTTACACCTCAACCACAGCAAAGATGTGGCTACAAAAGTTTCTGGAATTTTCTAAAGCACTGGCTTAGCAATGCCTACTGGCCTCAAACACAAAGCACCACAGACCCACCACCACTAACACCCAGGTAGGTGCCAAGCGCCCAAGCCTGGGCCCCGTGGAGGCCAGCAGCAAAGTCCTCTCTACCCATAATACGAACTTGTTTCAGATGTTTCTGTTGCCGAGATTCCTGGGGGAGGCAACGGGATGATTTATGACTCGGTGTCCCGAATGGAAGAGCCTTATGTTCCAGACACGCTTTGGCAGCTGTAAACAAGCCAGCCTTGATCTCACCAGCTCTTTAAAGAGCTACTGCTGCTCTTCAAGGGACAGACTGGTCCGCAAAACAAGGCCAAGGTCTACTGAAACCCACTCAGACTCCCAGGCTCCAGCCCATCTTATGTGTTAAATTAGTTACATTACACCCAAAACCTATCAATGGCTGATAACTTGGATGGATAATTCTATCCTCTCACTCCTCAAACGATAACTCAGTCTAATGCTGCAGATGCAGCCAAGATTTCTAGACTGAAAATGCGCTACCCATTTGATTAAACACTTACAAATGCAGGAATAAAACACCAGTCTTCTATCTCACAGTAAATTCTTCAAAAACCATATACTCTAACGATTCATTATTTCTCTGGAAAGAAGACAGGTTCTTCCCCTCAAAGACAGCCTCGTGGCCTCAAAGTCTTAATTACAACAATTAAAATATGATTTATTGTGTCCAGGGCTTACGGAAAAATGACATCACAATATAGGTTCTTAGATTCTTTAAGTGACAGAAGAAATAGGGACCTGTCTGTCAGCAGGGTGCAGAGTCGGGTATCCTGGAGAATCATGGAAGGGACAAACCCTGGTGCAGTCCTCCCTCTGGGCGCAGGAGAAGGCAGGGAGCAGTAAGCCTCTACTACGTACACAGATTCATATAATACAACCGGGGAATACGCACCTTTGGGCATTTTTCTCATTTGTTTTTGGGTCTTTAAAAAATTAACAAAATACTGTCACCTATTTCAACCATTAAAGAAGTAAGCAGAGTGAAATCCTTCCAAAAGGAAAATGAAAGATTTCATAACGAAGAAAATTTTATTCATCTTCCATCGTTAGAACCCCTGGGTGATGAAACGGTTAACGCTCTCAGCTGCTCACCAAGAGTTTGGAGGTTCCAGTCCACCCAGAGGCATCTTGGAAGAAAGACCTGGTGATTTACTTCTGAAAAGTCAGCCACTGAAAACCCTGTGGGTGCAGTTCTACTCTGACACACGTGGGTCACCATGAATCAGCATCTCCATGTGGGTGCTATGTAAGCCCCCGGTGGCCTCCACTATCTGTGATGGCTCAGCTCCGTTTCTGCTCTGGGTGCACTAATACTAGTGACCCATCAAAATGACAGCTAAAGTCTGGGCTGAGTTTCCATACGGGAGAAAAAATCAGCAAGTACCAAGAAAGTTGCTTCTTCATGCTAATTATAAGCAAGAAATACAGGACTTGAATTCCTGAACTGTGATGTGTGTGTACATGTGTGTATGTGTGTATATGTGTGTGGGGGGGCTGTTTTCCCAGGCCTCTTCTTACTGATTCAAGCGTTCTATTAAAATTAATCTGATGAAAGTCTGAAGTAGTGGATTTCAATTTAAGAGGAATTCTTCACCGGCATCAGGAAAGGGAAAGCCAGCTGCTCCCCAGTAATTCCTCCTGGTCCAGCAAAGCCTGCTCAAGCTCAGCATGTGGCATTAACCACACACCAACTTATGGGGAAGGCAAGATGGATCCGGAACTGCCGCATCAGGTGAGGCCTAAGCCGCCTAGTCAGTCTGTTCCCACACCGAGGGGGACACCAGGGGCGTCAGGAGGCCAGGTAGCCTGCTTCCTCCAACCTGCTCTGCTCAGCAATGCCTGATGTACTGAGGCCACCACGCCTGTGTGGCAGCACACCTCTATAAAGAACCCTATTACGTAATCTCAGTTATGAAGGTGCTCCCTCTAGTAAGGGACACACAAGCCGGAAAGATCCGGGCGCCACTGGATGGACTTCAGTGAAGCAATAAAAATAACAAGATGGTGATGGAAACCAAAGTCTCAAGGAAGCAATGAGTCCACAGGACTAACAGCCCACACAACCCACAGCTTCCTCTAGCCTGAGACCAGAAGAACTAGATGGTGCCTGGCTATTAATAACGACCCCTCCGACCAGGGATACAACAGAAGGTCCCAATTACAATGGGAGAAAAATGTAGAACAAAACTCAAATTCATGAAAAAGACCAGACTTACTAGACTGACAGAGACTAGAAGAACCCCCTAGACTACTGCCCTATGACACCCTTTTAACCTGGAACTGAAGCCACTCCCAGAGGTCACCTTTCAGCCAAATAGTATATTGACCTATAAAATAAAACCATCAGACCAGTGAGGAATGAGCTCCTTAGAACAATCAACTATACAAGACCAAATGAGCAACATTTACCCCAAAGCAAAGACTAGATGGCAGGGAGGGACAGGGAAAGGGGAGGGGGAGGGAAATGAGGAAGGCAGGGTGGAAACAGGGAGAGTGCTGACCCACTGCAGGGACAGCAACCGAGGTAACGGGAACAAGCTGCGTATGAATTGTTTAATGGGACACTAACTTGCTGTGTAAACTTTCACCTAAAACACAATAAAATGTAAAAAAATATATATATATACAAAAAAAAGAATAGGAAGAGGGGTGGGAAGGGATGAACTTACAATAAAATATTTAGAGAACTAATATAAAAACTGACATGAGCTCTTCCTCAGAAGTTTATGCTGGGAGCCAACATGGAGTTAGGCTAAAAAAATAAAATAAAAACAGTTGCCATCCAGTCAACTCCAACTCATGACAACCCCAGAGGACAAAGCAGAGCTGTGCTCCACAGGGTTTAAGAAGGTGATGTCTTGGAAGCAGATGGCCAGGCCTGCCTTCCAAGGTGCCTCTGGGTGGGCTCGAACCTCCAATCTTTTGGTTAGTAGTTCAGCGTGATAACCGTTTACACAACCCAGGGATTCTGAGGGTAGTCTAAAACCAATAACCAAACCAGTTGCCATCGAGTCGATTCTGACTCACAGGAACACTATAGGACAGAGTAGAACTGTCCCATCGGGTTTCCAAGGAGTGGCTGGTGGATTCGAGCTGCTGACCTCTTGGTTAGCACCTGAGCTCTTAACCACTGCACCACCAGGGCCTCTAAATTCCCTCCCGACACCAAGTTCAAGGATTCTACCAATCATCTGGGAAATGGTTATTCAGCCTGGGATACCCAGACCCCCTGTAGCTCTTCTTCTTAACTGCTGGCTTTGAAGCAATTTAATGTCACAACAATTCTTGGACCTTTCTCAAAAACTAGTGGATAGGAGATGCCTTTTAATATCCAAAAGTTAAATTCTTTAAAAATATTGTATGTATAAAGATGACCAATGAACCAAACAAACTCTACGGCCCATAATCACGTATAGCCAAGGAACAGCTGCAAAGATGACAGCTAGGGAATGAACTGTCCGGCAGAGTAGAATTCCTTTTCCAAAGTCATATCTGGTCAAACTGGAGAACATAAGCATCTCTGAATGCTTCCACAGCAGAATTTTGGCCAAAGCTTTAGTTGTCTTATCAATTTTAAGCAACTAGCAACTAAAATCATTTGTAAAATATTTTGTACTTGATAAAACACAACTTTTTCCTACAGAAATAACACAGAGTAGGAAGAAATATTCATGTGCTAGGCAGATAAAACGAGAAACAGCCAGCAAAAATGAATCAGGGAATCAAATGTAGGTGCAGTGCCTGGGTCTGTGATGTGCACTGAAGATGCAATTTCGAGCGTGGTCTCAAGGGGCAGGCACGGCCGCGTGTATCATCGGAGCCACGGAGAGTGCACTGTGGGAACGCAATAAAAATTAAACCATCAGGAAGGTAAACTTTATCCCACAGCTTAAAGCAATATATATTCCAGACACTTTTTCGTAGCAATAATAAACATCTCATATAGGAAAGGCAAAATTCTACCCCAAAAGGAAAACACAAATAGAACCCTCGCAAAGCCGAACGATGGACACACGCTCTTGGTTTCCCACTGAAATGACACAACTGCGTTCACAAATCAAAGCCTGTCAGAGCCACTTTCTTGAAATGACTGGTCAAATGATTTGATTTTACTGGGTTTCTTCATATACAGCATTTTTTTGAAATAGCGATTAGCAATACCCAGCCCTTCCGCATGGCAGAAAGTACCCCTAGCCCTTTTTCAATGGAGTGAGCAATCTGGCCTGACGAGTCAATTTGGCTTTTCAAACTAACTGCAAGAAAGGTCAGCACCACTCACCTCAACATGCCCGGCCTTTGTCTGAAGCAAAAACCCAGTATTTTCTCATCTTAGGATGAACACAGTATTTTAATGAAGACCACCCACACTAATTTCCTGAGTACATCTTCCAGGGCTAGTCTCCCCAGACTTCACACTGCACCTGTGCCCACCCTTCCTCCGTGAACTCTGGCCTGGACTCTCTAAGCCCAACCGTCCCCTCATAAGGCCAGACCAGAAACAGCACTTCATACACGTCATCATATATGGGACGACCAGCCTCTATGACCCACCAGTCTGTCAGTCTGTCGTACTGTGGTGGCTTGCATGTTGCTGTGATGCTGGAAGGTATACCACTTATATTTCAAATACCAGCAGGGTCACCCGTGGTGGGCAGGTTTCAACGGAGCTTTCAGACTAAGACAGACTAGGAAGAAAGGCCTGGTGACCTACTTCTGAAGCTCAACCAATGAAAACACTCTGATCACAACATAATATGGTCCAATACAGTGCCAGAAGATGAGCCCCCAGGTTGGAAGGCACTCAGAACACACGTGGCTGCAACAATGGAGTCGAGCACACCACAGATGGCGAAGACGGCGTATGACCAGGCAGTACTTCTACTGCAGACGGGATCACCGTGAGTTGTGCCGACCCGGTGGCAATAAACAACAGGAATATCTAGGCCAGTGTTTTCCAGGTAGGGCCTGGAGAGAAGGGGACTGGGAGAGGGGTGTGGCAGAGAATCATCTGGAAGAGGATCTTCACACCACACTGGGTCTAACTCTGCCCACTTGGAGACTCTCTTACAGAGTCCCTGCAACAAAGGGCTGTCACAGACTCGGGCCGAGAAACTCTACAAGCCCACCGCCGACTCCAGGCAACTGGGGAGCCACACTCAGGAGATGAGGAAAGAGAATGGCAGATCCCCCAAACCAAAACCCCCAGAGAATAGAAGGTGTCACCCCTGCAAAGCACTCAATACATTGTCCTGAACCCTGCTGTTCAGTACATGCTTTATTTCTGATGCAAACCCTAAAAGCCTGTGGTGGAATAAAAAGAACAGCTTTCGCTTTGTCTGAAACTTAGCAGATAAAATGTATTGAAAGCAGACCCATACCTATTTGAAGCACTGAAAGGCTTCTCCATCTTACAGGTAACTAATACAATCAAAACTCAGGCAAACACAGCAGCAGTCAGAAGAAATATGGCGTGTGGCTCAGCAATAAAAAGTTGCACCAGAAGCCATTTGTCATTTTGGCCCACTCACCAGAGGCCACGGCTTGTTTCCCTACAGCTGGGCTGTAAATACCTATCTTGGACTTCTCAGAGAACCTGCCTTTGCATGGCACCTATGCTCAGGGCTTTTTAATTTACTGGAAAAGCTCATTCCTGGGGCATCCCATGTCCCCAGCTCAACAGGATCCTCACAGAAGCCCGGATCTCCTCAAGGCAAGCCACTTCCCTCCAGGAGCCCACTCCGCCTGGGCACCCTCCTTCCGACCTTCACTTAGACAACAAGACCCATGGCACTTTCAGCCCACCCCTTCTTCATGAAAGCCTTAGCCTCTGTCCACAAGCCACCATACACAGGGAGGTCTTAATACCCAGGAGCATGTTAAATGGAGTCCCTGAGTGGCACAAATGCTAAGTGCTTAAGTACTAGCTGAAAGGCTGCTGGTTCAAACCCACCCAGAGGTGGCCCAGAAGACAGGCCTGGTAGTCTGCTTCTGAAAGGTCACAGCCCTGAAATCCTATGCAGCAGTTCTACTCATAGGGTCACCATGAGCTGGAACTGACTCAATGACAACTAACAACAGCATACTAAACAGCAAGGAGCATGGTGCCCTGCCTTCAGAGCTCCCTGCAAAGACACAGGCTAAGTGCAGAGACAGCAGTATGGCACAGCTGACCTTGGGAGGGCTGGCAGTCAAGGTCATCTTGCTGATGGCTGAGTGGTCAACAAGTCCCACGTTCATGCTTGACTGGTGTGCTCTTACCTAATCCTCCAAAGGAACCCTGTGAGTGCGGCTGCATTGTTGTTGATGGTGTCGTTGACTCGACTTCGACTCATAGTGACCCTACAGGATAGAGCAGAACTGCCCCATAGGGTTTTCTAGGCTGCCATCTTCACAGATTACCAGGTCTTTTTCCTGCAGAGCCACTGGTGGGTTTGAACCACCAACCTTTCCGTTAGCAGCCGAGTGATTAACCTTTGCACCACTAGGGCTCCTTGTGGCATTAGAATGCCCATTTTAGAGAGAGAAACTGAGGCTTATAGGGATTTTAAGCAACCTGACCGAGTACATACAGCTACTAAGTGGCAGATCCTGATTCAGTCACAGCCTCAGAGCCACATCCCAGAGCATAACTATATGATGCTGCTCTATAAAAGACCCAGGAAAATAAGTACAGAGAAGGTTCCTAAAGAACAAGACCTGAAAATTCAAGAACCAAGGAAAGCCTGCTGGAGAAGGAAAGCTGTGAAGGGCGGATGGGAGCTCAAGGGGGCTGACCGAGGGGAGTTTGTAAGTGGAAGGAACAGATGTGCAAGGCCGAGAGAAGAAACGCTGAGCAAGCCTTTCTGTGGCAGCCCGCAGACGCTCCTGGGTGAAGCTGACTTGTTAGTTGACATCAAGGAGGCTCCACCGGGGTTGGGCTCAACAGAACCAAACACTGCCCGGTCCTGCGCCAGCATCTTGATCACTGGTACTTTTAAGACCACTGCTTTGCGTCAACCCATCTCAGTTCACTCGTTTTCGCTGAACTTCTATCAAACCTGACGTCCTTTTCTAGCAGTTGGTCTTTCCTGACCACATGTGCCAAGTAAGTGAGCCAAAACCTCGGCATCCTCGCTTCTAAGAAACATTCTGGCTGTGTTTCTTCTAAGCCTGACGTGTTCGTTCTTTTGGCAGTCCGCGGTATGCTCAGTTTCTTCGCCAACAGCACAGTCTGAACGCACCGTATTAAAACAGTGCTTGATTGTTGATATTTTAGTAGGAAAGGCAAGCCCACATTTAAGGTATCAACGCAGGCTAGGCTAATCACAAAGCATCTTTTTTGTTACATTGCTTTCATTTTTATCTAAACCAAAGGAGTCTAAGTAGCCTATTATAACAGGGTATGGACTATCCATGGTCTAGCAAATACAAAGGTGGGGGGCCTACAAGAGGCGGTTTATCTACCACTAAATCCCATTATTCCACTGCAATTTTCTAGCTTCCACTTCTTTCTGGAAAAATTCCCACTAGTTAAATTTTTCTGAGCAAATTCATCAGCTATATTTTTCTGGGCATAGTCTCTCCTTCTCTTTTTCTCTTCAGGAAAAAAACAGACCAGTGGCATCCTCCCCAAATCAACAGTAGGAAACACACACATTGCTATTATAAGTATGGCCCACCTTCTAAAGTCTGCCTGAGCTTCCAAGGCTCCTTCCATGGAGCTAGATGGACAAATGAAAACTAAAAAAGCATTCAAAAAAAAAAAAACAACCCACATTCATGCAAATCCAGATTAGACAAAGGTCAAATCGTGGCAGAGGGTACTATGGCGCACCAAAAAACTAGCCACTGGGACTCTCATCTTTGGGGGTATTTCCCTTCCACCCACTTGGAAACAGGTGCCTCGGGCTTCTCGCTGTCCTGTGTATGGCAGCATATGTACCCACACTAGTGCACTTGGAAAGTTCCCGGTCTGACCACAGCCTGGATTCTGTCTGATGTTCTACTGTCAGAATCCTCTCCAGTCACTGTCAACTGAGAAGTACTGGAAATTTGGAGGGTTTTTTTGTTGCCACAATGACTGTGGAAGCTATTAACATTTAACAGGCAAAGTCAGGAGCATAAAACACTCTGCAACACGTGGGGCCATCCCAAACAACAGAGCTGACCTCCATCCACAACTTCCAAAGGTCCTGTAAAACACGCAAATCTGAAATTAATCAGAACCTAAATTTAACATGCAAACAGGATCTGTTTTGCAGTTTTACTCTACACAGGGTTCTCCATGAATGCAACTACCTGTAACTCAAGGAAACGGTGGTTTTCACCATCTTTGGAACTTGACAAACAGTTGCCCACCATTTTGGAGAAATCACGTCACTCGTGTCAATGCTGATTGGATCACAAATCGCCAATAAGCAAAACCGTATCAATCATCGCTTGTAGCTAGCTGCTATGTTCGAGGTACAGACACCTGATTGCTTCATTATGACTTTCAGTGTGGCGCCACCCAAGCATTTACGTTCTAAATACGTAATGCCTTACTGTAAAAATCAGTGCCCTTTTATCTAGACCTTACTTCACAGTTTCGTGTGGGTTTTAGACAGTGTAGGTAGGTACATACTATCCGTGAATTTCACTTCAGGATTGTTAACAGAACCTTATCAACTATGTGTATTTAAATGGGGTGGAAGGTTCCTGCGTGGCGCAAACCATTCACGCTCAGCTACTAACCGAAAGGTTGGTGATTCAAACCCACCCAGGGGCACCACAGAAGAAAGGCCTGGCAATCTGCTTCCATAAAGCTTACAGCCAAGAAAACCCTATGGATCAGTTCTGCTCTGTAACACATGGAGTCGCCATCAGTCAGAATCAATCAGACGGCATTCAGTTGGTCTTGCGGCTGACGCTATTCAAACCCATTAGTCTACAGTGCAAAATTCTTAATACACAACACATGCAAAGAAAAGGAAACAAGGCACATTTATAAAAACCTCCCTCAAACTTTTAAAAAACTAAATGGCCATAATACTTAGCCTTTGATGTGTAAATGATTTAACCAAATATGAGAAAAGCAAAAGTCTGTAACATTCAGACAAGGTCAATGCTGAAAAGAGAATAAAACGTGCAAGTCCCATGGATCTGACAGAATTCCAAGTTGGCTTCTACCTGAATATTAGAAAAGCCGAGGCCAGGAAACGCTAAATAAAAGGTAACGCAACCAGGAATAACACAATAAAAGATATTACCTTCAAAACGCATTATTGTTGCCAATTATAAGAATCACGTCAACGTAATTTCAAAAACACAATCACCTTCAACAGAAGCAGTCTCTTTTTTAAATTTCAAAGAGTATTACATTAAGGTGATAACTCACCTCCAGCTATAATATCACTCTCCCTTATTGCAACACTACATTTCATAAATACTTCTCATCGACAAGTCAAGCTAATTCAGGTTAATTTTATTGTATTTTGGTGCGATCTCACGTTTGTGTGCAATTACCTTTATCATTTATTGCCCAGGCAGAAAGTAATCAGAGCAATTATTTGAAAAGGGAGGTTTATAAATTCTAAATCACAGTTGCTGGCATTTTTGATAAAACAGCAGCTTTATCTCTGAAAGTGGCAGGGACATGGGATAAGCCCTGCATCAGTCAAGTGCAGCTGACCCCAAGTGCATTCCACAATATCTGAAGTGCTTCCACAGAAACTTCCAGCATCATCCATCATTCTTCATAACACTAAAATAGCCACACACCTGAAGAATACAAGCTGGAGGATAATAAAAAGAAAGAAAGAAAGAAACCCAAGTAGTGTGGGCAAAAACCTTTAACGGCTCTCCCTTTTAAACTGTAAGATATGGTAAAGAAACCAGGCGGTGTACATAAACAGATACAACTTTGCGGTAACTCTAAATATCTGTATTCATATTCGTCAACTCCGTTTTAAATATAAATGAAATATGGAGCAGAGTCATAAAAAGGAAAAGCGCCTTTCTAGGCTGCACGCATTTTCTGTTGTGTATGGGTAGGGCTGCTTTGACAATCAGCTATCTCCATCGAGTTTGTGCAGATAACACTGCAGACCCCACACAGGACCACTTAACACCATCCCTCTGCACTTGATTCTCTCGTCCCCACTTTCTTCAAAAGTTTATCGCTGGAGAAAAGAATTTAACTTGATTTTAAGGACACCAATCAGGGACGAAATACTCAAGTCTCCCCCAATGTGATTTTCCCTAAGTTAACTGCGTGGGACAGCACAAGTTACGCAGGCCGCTGGGAGGGAGGCGTCCCTGTCCCTGATTATCCATGGCGATGCAAAAAATATCACCTCAGCTGTCAGCTAGGGCTCTCTTTAAGGACAGACTACCACCTCGCATATACATTATCCTTATCTTTTTTTTTTTTTAAGGCAAAATAAAATATCCATGTGATTATTTATTTCCTTCTGCACCTCTAAGTAGGCAACCTCCTGCCAACAGGCTGCTAAAGGGTCTAGCTGGCAGGGACTAAATTTATTAGCTCCATTTGCCTGGCCCTGGGCCAGATGCTTTACATACATTATCTCATTTGCTCCTCACAGTAACAAACCTAAGAGGTAGATCAAATTATGTGTGGATGAGAAAACAGAGAGAGAGACTAAGGAGCCCGAGGATACCACACGCAGGTGGCAGGTTGGTTTTCAAGGTCAAGTCTGACTTTCTTCAAAGCCTAGGCTTTCGCCAGGACTCTGAGCTATCCCCCGATCCAGACAGCCCACACTGTGTTAGTCAGCTCGGGCTTGGTGATTCTGCAATAACAAACACCACCACCATCGCCACCAGCCTGGGATTCTCTCCAGAACAGGAGCTTCAGGGGGTGCTGAACAGAGAAGGGGAGGCTTCAATCAAGGCGCCTCTACAACCTGACACACGGGTGCCTCCACGACCTTACACACAGGCACGGTGCGCAACAGGGAAGGGAGCAGGACAATCACGCACTACAGCTTAAAGGTGTCTACCCAGGGGCTCCACTTGTCATTTCAGCTCACGTTTTATTTGCCGGAGCAAGTCACAGGACCACACCCAACCTGAATAGGGTGGAGTTCTGGGCTCTCCTGCAGACCCAGGAAAGCAGGAGACGGAAATACTACTGAGTGCTGGCTATGCCTTCCAGATGTACGAATGCTAGTGGAATCTAGGCTTACCTCAGTGTGTATGCTATTATTGGGCCAGAAACGGATTTAATGTCCTCAGAAAGGCAGCGATGAGCAGGGCGGTCATACGAGTAATATCATCTGCTGACAAGTGCTCCATGGAAAGGGAATCCATGATCATTTACTTTCATGCTAAATGGAAGCAGGAACATCAGAAAACGTAATGGTGGAAGACTGGTTGGTTTATCACTAAGTGAATAAACCCACACAGCTATAGGAAACCTTGGTGGCATAGTGAGTAAGAGCTATGGCTGCTAACCAAAAGGTCGGCAGTTCAAATCCACCAGGCGTTCCTTGGAAACTCCATGAGGCAGTTCTACTCTGTTGTTTAGGGTCACTATGAGTTAGAATTGACTCAATAGCAACAGGTTTGGTTTTTTTTTTTTTAATGTGGCTAAAAGGAGTAACTATTCCAGAAAAAGAGAACATGGAATTAAAAATCTATATGTTATTGAAAAACTCTATTAAGTTACCCAGTAGGCCGCCCTAAACACTCCTTATAAATGACTCCAAAACAGACCCTCCATTTCCCAAGGGAATAAAGACCTTCTCAGTCTTGGAACTGATAACTGGCTTTCTATCCTCCCGGGAGATAAGATCCAATCTCCAACCTAGAGAAAGAGAAGACGCCCTTCCCAAAAGGTCACAGCCATGAAAACCCTATGGAGCACAGCTCTACTCTGACACACATGGGGTAGCATGAGTCGGAGCTGACTTAAGGGCAAATGATTTAGTTTTGGTTTTTCCCCACTAGGAGGGCAGGATCAATCTGAGAGTGTCATGTCAGCAATTCTGAACCAAGGAGTACATGGGCAAATCCCATGCAAAAGTCACTGTTCTTTAAAAAGAGAATCCCTGATGGAGCAGGAGAACAGTGGGATGCAGACCTCAAATTCTTGTAGAAAGACTGACCGGACTTAATGGTCTAACTGAGACTAGAGGGACCCTGGAGGTCATGGTCCCCCCAGACCTTCTGTTAGCACAAGACACGAACCATTCCCAAAGTCAACTCTTCAGACAGGGATTGGACTGGACTATAAGACAGAAAATGATACTGGTGAGGAGTGAGCTTCTTGGCTCAAGTGGACACATGAGACTATGTGGGCAGCACCTGTCTGGAGGTGAGATGAGAAGACAGAGCTGGACAGGAGCTAACTGAATGGACATGGGGAATACAGGGTGGAGAGAAGGAGTGTGCTCTCTTATTCAGGGGAGAGCAGCTAGTACATAGCAAGGTGTGTATAAGTTTTTGTATGAGAGACTGACTTGATTTGTAAATGTTCAGTTAAAGCACAATAAATTCAAAAAAAGGAAAAAAAATTCTCTAGCAGCTATCTCGGGCCTAAAATAAAGAGAGGTCACTGTTTAGAAGAATATGGGTAGAAAATTGGCCAAGCCAACTGCCACCAATGGAGGTAAGGCCAAGAAAGAAATATTTGCAAAGAATTTTGATCCAAGAAAATTAACAGGGCCTATTTTATGAAACGGTCTGGGCCCAGGCTCCAGTCCTGCCTCTGTCCCTGACACTAGGAAGCAACTGACCCAAAGCCACTGAGCTAAATCTTTTGGCTTCAGTTTATCTCTACAAGTCTGTCCAGATCAGACATTCAAGGAGCCCTGGTGGTGCATTGGCTGCTAACTGAAAGTCTTGTGGTTCAAACCCACCAGCCACTCCACAGAAGAAAGACATGGCAGTCTGCTTCCATGAAGATTTACAGGAAACCCTATGGGGCGCTTCTACTCTGTCCCATAGGGTCACTATGAGTTGTAACCGACTGAATGGCAAGAGGCAGGCTTATATTTAGAGGAGTGCTGATGATGAAACAGGAATCAAGCTAATGGGAGACACCAGGCCATTTGGTATGGTAACACTGAATCATGGTAGGCTATATAGTTAGTCTCTGACCTGTGACGTATTTGAGTTACGACAAACTGCACTGACGATCATCTGTTTTTTTCGTACCTCTTATCGTTAGTACTACGTACTACATACAATGTTGCAGTGCATAAGTTGCTGATGTCATCATTCTCAGACGTTCACTCACATGCTCAGCGTTAGGGTAAAAATACAGATAATAAAAGGCGATAATTAATGAAAGCTAAAAAAAATGGTATCCAACTTATGTCAGAACCGACTTACAATGGAATCATCAGAAGGAAACCCCATTGTAAGTCAGGGACTACCTGATGGCTAATATTTAGGGTATTAATAAAGTTAATCCTTATGGTAAACCAGTGAGAAAGGTGGTATTACCGCCCCACATTACAGATGAGGAAACTGGCACAGAGCAGGTTACATTTCTAGTAAGTTGCAGAAGCCAGAAATCAAACCCAGGGATGCTGTCTCCAGAGCCCAGCCTATTAACCAAACTCTCCTCTAACTTCAAGGTGCTCTAAGAGACAGCCTCCAAAGAAATGGCTTCCTGGTTATCCTAGTCATCTAGTGCTGCTATTACAGAGATACCACAAGTGGATGGCTTTAACCAAGAGAATGCCAGTAGGCTACAACTTCAAATTCAGGGTGTCAGCCCAGGGGAAGGGTTTCTTTCTCTGTCAGCTCTAGAGAATTGTCCTTGTCATCAGTCTTCCCTGTACAGGGACCCTGGGTTCAAAAGACCTGCTATTCCCCTGGCTCTTGTTTCTTGGTGGTATAAGGAACCCCATCTCTCTGCTCACTTTTCTCTTTTGTATCTCAAAAGAGCTTGGCTTAAGACACAATCCAACCTTGCAGATTGAGTCCTGCCTCGTGAGCATAAATGCCACCTATCCCACCTCATTACCTTCACACAGGTAGAATTTACAACACAGGAAAATCACATCAGATGACAAACTGGTGGACAATCACACAACACTGGGAATCATGGATTAGCCAAGTTGCCATACATTTTGGGGACATAATTCAATTCATGACACCAGGCACTAATCTGAATTCTCGGAGTATCAAAACTAACAACAACCAGGTGGAGCCAAGATGGCAGAATAGACAGATGCTTCCGGCGAGCCCTCTTTACAACAAAGACCCGAAAAAACCAAGTGAAACGAATATATTTGTGACAAGCTGGGAGCCCTGAGCATCAAAGGCAAGCTTAGACAACGAACTGAGGGGCAGAGGGAGGAAGAGACCGTTCAGAAGTGGAGAGGAGTTACCGGACCTGAATCGCGGGAAACGCTCAGGCACCACTGCAAGAGCAGCGGCAGCGGCAGTGGCAGGCTGGAACAAGCGTTCGGCTGCAGTTTCCTCAGGGAGAAGCAGCCAGCCACATGACCTACTCACATCTCTGGAACCTGAGGTGAACAGTGCTCTCGGCAAAAGCTAAGTACTTGCGTATATTTTACCGCGTCCCCCCACCATAAACTGGCTTCAGTGGCTGAATCCCTGGGCCTGAGATAGACCCTAGTGAGCACCTAGTGCCATCCTCCTAGACTTGGGGAAGGAAAAAATTTGCATTTGCGGAAAAAGAGAATTTGCTACCTCCAGGAGAATAGGCCCTTGTTGACAACCTCCAACCATTTCAGCGGTGCGGTGAAGACGTGAGCGTTTGAAATTTGACATTGCTTTGCCTGTTAAACAAGGTCCTCACCTACCCACATCAGGGACCTAAGGACTGGTAGCTCCACTCAAGTCACCCAGCTACCTGCGACAGGGGTCTAAGGGTAACTGATAACTCCCAGTCCTTGCAACCAAAAACTTTGGGTGCCCATAGACCCTCTGCAGAACCCACCCACCAGCACGCTCTAGGGAAGAGAGGTGCATTTTCCTCAGAGACACTTGGGGGTCGGTTCTCAGGCCCCTGTCTTGTTCAGAGCGTGGCCCCCTGCTGCACTCAGATACCGGTAGGTACGCCAATCACCCCTGCCCCTCTAAGACTGTAGGACAGAGCCTGTACCACACACTTGATAATCAGCTACCTGGAAACCTGAGCTGAATTCATACAAGAAAACTGAATGGACTCCTAGACTGATATACCCGACAACAGCTCTAGCCAGCTAGGGACAGGACACCAGAGCTCCAAAGGTGAAAATAATCAAGCTAGCTCACTCAAGCAGCCCATAGGGGTATACCAGAACGAAACAAAGCAAGCAGCTATGACACAGTAAGCAAGCATAAACTAATACAATAACTTAGAGATGGCTCGGAGACAACAGTCAATATCAAGCCACATGAAGAAACAGACCATGGATAGGAAGGCTTAACATAGTAAAAATGTCTATTCTACCAAAAGCCATCTATACATACAATGCACTTCCCATCCAAATTCCAATGGCATTTTTTAATGTGATGGAGAAACAAATCACTAACCTTATATGGAAAGGAAAGAAGACCCGGATAAGTAAAGCATTACTGGAAAAGAAGAAGAAAGTGGGAGGCCTCACTCTACCTGATTTTAGAACATATTATACAGCCACAGTAGTCAAAACAGCCTGGTACTGGTACAACAACAGGCACATAGGCCAATGGAACAGAATTGAGAACCCAGATATAAATCCATCCACATATGAGCAGCTGATATTTGACAAAGGCCCAGTGTCAGTTAATCGGGGAAAAGACAGTCTTTTTAACAAATGGTGCTGGCATACCTGGATATCCATTTGCAAAAAAATGAAACAGGACCCATACCTCACCCCATGCACAAAAACTAACTTCAAGTGGATCAAAGACCTAAACATAAAGACTAAAACGGTAAAGATCATGGAAGAAAAAATAGGGACAATGTTAGGAGCCCTAATTCAAGGCATAAACAGAATACAAAATATTACTAAAAATGACGAAGAGAAACCAGATAACTGGGAGCTCCTAAAAATCAAACACCTATGCTCATCTAAAGACTTCACCAAAAGAGTAAAAAGACCACCTACAGACTGGGAAAAAACTTTCAGCTATGACATCTCTGACCAGCACCTGATCTCTAAAATCTATATGATTCTGTTAAAACTCAACCACAAAAACACAAACAACCCAATCAAGAAGTGGGCAAGGGATATGAACACGCACTTCACTAAAGAAGATATTCAGGTGGCTAACAGACACATGAGAAAATGCTCTCGATCATTAGCCATTAGAGAAATGCAAATTAAAACTACGATAAGATTCCATCTCACTCCAACAAGGCTGGCATTAATCCAAAAAACACAAAATAATAAATGTTGGAGGGGCTGTAGAGAGATTGGAACTCTTATACACTGCTCGTGGGAATGTAAAGTGGTACAACCACTTTGGAAATCTATCTGGCGTTATCTTAAACAGTTAGAAATAGAACTACCATACAACCCAGAAATCCCACTCCTCGGAATATACCCTAGAGATACAAGAGCCTTCACACAAACAGATATATGCACACCCATGTTTATTGCAGCACTGTTTACAATAGCAAAAAGCTTGAAGCAGCCACGGTGTCCATCAACAGATGAATGGTTAACAAATGATGGTACATTCACACAATGGAATACTACACATCGATAAAGAACAGTGATGAATCTGTGAAACACTTCATAACATGGACGAACCTGGAAGGCATTATGCTGAGTGAAATTAGTCAGATGCAAAAGGACAAATACTGTATAGGACCACTATTATAAGTTCTTGAGAAACAGTATAAACTGAGAAGAACACATTCTTTTGTGGTTACGAGAGGGGGGAGGGAGGGAGGGAGGGTGGGACAGGGTTATTTACTGATTAGTTAGTATATAAGAACTACTTTAGGTGAAAGGAAGGACAATACTCAATATAGGGAAGGTCAGCTCAACTGGACTGGACCAAAAGCAAAGAAGTTTCCCGGATAAACTGAATGCTTCGAGGGTCAGCGGAGCAAGGGCTGGGGTTTGGGGACTATGGCTTAAGAGGACTTCTAAGTCAATTGGCATAATAAACTCTATTATGAAAACATTCTGCATCCCACTTTGAAGTGTGGTGTCTGGGGTCTTAAATACTAACAAGCGGCCATCTAAGATGCATCAATTGGTCTCAACCCATCTGGATCAAAGGAGAATGAAGAACACCAAGGTCACACGATAACTACGAGCCCAAGACAGAAAGGGCCACATGAACTAGAGACTTACAGCATCCTGAGACCAGAAGAACTAGATGGTGCCCGGCCGCAACCAATGACTGCCCTGACAGGGAACACAACAGAGAACTCCTGAGGGAGCAGGAAAACGGTGGGATGCAGACCCCAAATTCTCATAAAAAGACCAGACTTAATGGTCTGACTGAGACTAGAAGAATCCCAGCAGTCATGGTCCCCAAACTTTCTGTTGGCCCAGGACAGGAACCATTCCCGAAGACTACTCATCAGACATGGAAGGGACTGGACAATGGGCTGGAGAGAGATGCTGATGAAGAGTGAGCTACTTGTATCAGGTGGATGCTTGAGACTGTATTGGCATCTCCTGTCTGGAGGGGAGATGGGAGGGTAGAGAGGGTTAGAAACTGGCAAAAGGGTCAAGAAAGGAGAGACTGGAAGAAGGGAGCGGGCTGACTCATTAGGGGGAGAGTAAATGGGAGTATGTAGTAAGGTGTATATAAGCTTATATGTGACAGACTGACTTGATTTGTAAACTTTCACTTAAAGGACAATAAAAATTATTTTTTTTTAAAAAAAGAAACAGACCATGATCACCTCAACAGGCTCTCAAAACAAAGAATCCAGGGATTTTCTAGATGAATGTGCATTCCTGGAATTACCAGATGCAGAACACAAAAGTTTAATATACAGAACCCTTCAAGACATCAGGAAAGAAATGAGGCAATATGCAGAAAAAGCCAAGGAACACACAGATAAAGCAACTGAAGAAATTAGAAAGATTATTCAGGAACATAATGAAAAGTTTAATAAGCTGGAAAAATCCATAGACAGACAGCAATCAGAAACTCAGAAGATTAACAATAAAATTACAGAATTAGACAACTCAATAGAAAGCCAAAGGAGCAGAAATGAGCAAGCAGAAGCTAGAATTTCTGAACTCGAAGATAAATCACTTGGCACTAATATATTTGAGGAAAAATCAGATAAAAGAATTTAAAAAAATGAAGAAGCCTTAAGAATCATGTGGGACTCTATCAAGAGAAATAACCTACAAGTGATTGGAGTACCAGAACAGGGAGGGATAATAGAAAATACAGAGAAAATTGTTGAAGATTTGTTGGCAGAAAACTTTCCTGATATTGTGAAAGATGAGAAGATATCTATCCAACATGGTCATCGAACTCCACATAAGGTAGATGTTAAAAGAAAGTCACCAAGACATATTATAATCAAACTTGCCAAAACCAAAGATAAAAAGAGAATTATAAGAGCAGCGAGGGATAAACGAAAAGTCACCTACAAAGGAGAGCCAGTAAGAATAAGCTCAGACTACTCGGCAGAAACCATGCAGGCAAGAAGGCAATGGGATGACATATTATAAAAACTGAAGGAAAAAAGTTGCCTGCCAAAGAATCATATATCCATCAAAACTGTCTCTTAAATATGAAGGTGAAATTAAGACATTTCCAGATAAACACAAGTTGAGGGAATTCGTAAAAACCAAACCAAAACTACAAGAAATACTAAAGGGAGTTCTTTGGTTAGAAAATCAATAATATCAGGTATCAACCCAAGACTAGAACACTGGGCAGAGCAACCACAAGTCAACTGAGACAGCGAAATCCAAAAAAACAAAGCAAGATTATAAAAAAAAAAAAAATCCTAAGCCAGGGTAACAGCGATGTTATTATATAAAAGAAGACAACATTAAAATAAAGAAGGAATAAGAAATGTAATCATATACTTTCCATATGGACAGGAAGATACAGTGATACAAAGAAATAAAAGTTAGTTTTAAATTTAGAAAAATAGGGGTAAATAATAAGGTAACCACAAAGGAGACAAATTATCCTACTCATTAACATAAAATACAAGGGAAAAATACAGACTCAGCAGAAACAAAATCAACAACAACAAATAAGAGGAAAAGACAATATATAAAGAAAATCTACTCAGCACATAAAATGGAGTGGGAAAAAGAAGCTGTCAACACACAAAAAAACATCAAAATGATAGCACTAAATTCATACCTAACCATAATTGCCCTGAATGTAAATGGACTAAATGCACCAATAAAGAAACACAGAGTGGCAGAGGGATTCAAAAACAAGATCTGTCTATATGCTGCCTACAAGAGACACACCTTAGACTTAGAGACACAAACAAACTAAAACTCAAAGGATGGAAAAAATACATCAAGCAAACAACAATCAAAAGAGAGCAGGAGTGGCAATATTAATTTCTGACAAAATAGACTTTAAATCTAAATCCATCATAAAGCATAAGGAAGGACACTAAATAATGATTAAAGGGACAATACACCAAGAAGATATAACCATATTAAATATTTATGCACCCAATGACAGGGCTGCAAGATACTTAAAATGAACTCTATCAGCATTGAAAAGGGAGATAGACAGCTCCACAATAATAGTAGGAGACTTCAACACACCACTTTCAGTGAAGGACAGGACATCCAGAAAGAAGCTCAACAAAGACACGGAAGATCTAAATGCCACAATCAACCAACTTGACCTCGTAGACATATACAGAACACTCCACCCAACAGCAACCAAGTATATTTTCTTTTCTAGTGCACATGGAACATTCTCTAGAATAGACCATATATTGGGTCATAAAGTAAGCCTTAGCAGAATCCAAAACACTGAAATATTACAAAGCATCTTCTCTGACCATAAGGCTATAAAAGTGGGAAATCAATAACAGGAAAAACAGGGAAAAGAAATCAAACACTTGGAAACCGAACAATACCCTGCTCAAAAAAGACTGGATTATACAAGACATTGAGGATGGAGCAAAGAAATCAGAGAATCAAATCAGAATGAAAACACTTCCTATCAGAACCTTTAGGACACAGCAAAAGCGGTGCTCAGAGGCCAATTTATACCAATAAATGCACACATCAAAAAGAAGAAAGGGCCCAAATCCAAGAATTATCCCTACAGCTTGAACAAATAGAAAGAGAGCAACAAAAGAAACCCACAGGCACCAGAAGAAAACAAATAATAAAAATTAGAGCTGAACTAAATGAAAGAGAAAACAGAAAAACAATTGAAAGAATTAACAAGACCAAAAGGTGGTTTTTTGAAAAATCAACAAAATTGATAAACCATTGGCCAAAGTGACAAAATAAAAACAGGAGAGGAAGCAAATAACCCAAATAAGAAATGAGAAGGGTGACATTAAAACAGACCCAACTGAAATTAAAAGAATCATATCAGATTACTGTGAAAAACCATACTCAAACAAATTTGAAAACCTAGAAGAAATGGATGAATTCCTAGAAACACACTACCTACCTAAAGTAACACAAACAGAGGTAGAACAACTAAATAGACCCATAACAAACGAAGAGATTGAAAAGGTAATCAAAAAAACCCCAACAAAAAAAAATCCCTGGTCCTGACGGCTTCACTGCAGAGTTCTACCAAACTTTCAGAGTAGAGTTAACACCACAACTACTAAAGGTATTTCAGAGCATAGAAAAGGATGGAATACTACCAAACTCATTCTATGAAGCTACCGTATCCCTGATACCAAAACCAGGTAAAGACACCACAAGAAAAGAAAATTATAGACCGATATCCCTCATGAATATAGATGCAAAAATCCTCAACAAAATTGTAGCCAATAGAGTTCAACAACACATCAAAAAAATAATTCACCATGGCCAAGTGGAATTCATACCAGGTATGCAGGATTTTTTATGCAGGGATCGTTCAACGTTAGAAAAACAATTAAGGTAATAATCCACCACATAAATAAAACAAAAGACAAGAATCACATGATTTTATCAATTGATGCAGAAATGGCATTTGACAAAGTTCAACAATCATTCATGATAAAAACTCTCAGCAAAATAGGAATAGAAGGAAAATTCCTCAACATAATAAAGGGCATTTATACAAAGCCAACAGCCAACATCACCCTAAACGGAGAGAGCCTGAAAGCATTTACATTGAGATCCGGAAACCAGGCAAGGATGCCCTTTATCACCACTCTTATTCAACATTGTGCTGGAAGTCCTAGCCAGGGCAATTAGGCTAGACAAAGAAATAAAGCACATCCAGAGTGGCAAGGAAGAAGTAAAAGTATCCCTGTTTGCAGATGACATGATCTTATACACAGAAAACCCTAAGGAATCCTCCAGAAAACTACTGAAACTAATAGAAGCGCTCAGCAGAGTATCAGGATACAAGATAAACATACAAAAATCAGCTGGATTCCTCTACACCAACAAAAAGAACATCAAAGAGGAAATCACCAAATCAATGCCATTTACAGTAGCCCCCAAGAACAGAAAATACTTAGGAATAAATCTTACCAGAGATGTAAAAGACTTATAAAAAGAAAACTACAGTACACTTCTGCAAGAAATCCAAAGAGACATATATAAGTGGAAGAACATACCTTGCTTGTGGATAGGAAGACTTGTCTATTCTACCAAAAGCGATCTATACATTTAATGCAATTCTGATCCAAATCCCAACGACATTCTTTAATGAGCTGGAGAAACAAATCACCAACTTCATATGGAAGGGAAAGAGGCCCCGGATAAATAAGGCATTACTGAAAAAGAAGAACAAAGTGGGAGGTCTTACGTTACCTGATTTTAGAACCTATTATACCACCACCATAGTCAAAACAGCCTGGTACTGGTACAACAACAGATACATGGACCAATGGAACAGAATTGAGAATCCAGACATAAATCCATCCACATATGAGCAGCTGATATTTGACAAAGGACCCAAAACAGTTAAATGGGGAAAAGACAGTCTTTTTAACAAATGGTGCTGGCAGAACTGGACATCCATCTGCAAAACAATGAAACAAGACCCATACCTCACTCCATGCATAAAAACTAACTCAAAATGTATCAAAGACCTAAATATAAAATCTAAAACGATAAAAAATAGGGACAACATTAGGAGCCCTAATACATGGCACAAACAGTATACAAAACATTATAAAGAATGTAGAAGAAAAACTAGGTAACTAAACCCAGCGCCGTCGAGTCGATTCCGACTCATAGCGACCGTATAGGACAGAGTAGAACTGCCCCATAGAGTTTCCAAGGAGCTAGATAACTGGGAGCTCCTAAAAATCAAACACCTATGCTCATCCAAAGAATTCACCAAAAGAGTAAAAGACTACCTACAGGCTGGGAAAGAGTTTTCAGCTATGACATTTCTGATCAGCGCCTGATCTCTAAAATCTACATGATACTGCAAAAACTCAACTGCAGAAAGACAAATAACCCAATTAAAAAATGGGCAAAATATATGAATAGATACTTCACCAAAGAAGACATTTAGGTAGCTAACAGATATATGAGGAAATGTTCATGATCATTAGCCATTAGAGAAATGCAGATGAAAACTACAATGAGATTTCATCTCACTCCAACAAGGCTGGCATTAATCCAAAAAACACAAAATAATAAATGTTGGAGAGGCTGTGGAGAAATTGGAACACTTCTACACTGCTGGTGGGAATGTCAAATGGTACAACCACGTTGGAAATCAATTTGGCACTTCCTTAAAAAGCTAGAAATAGAACCAGCATATGATCCAGCAATCCCACTCCTTGGAATATATCCTAGAGAAATAAGAGCCTTTACACGAACAGATATATGCACACCCATGTTTATTGCAGCACTGTTTACAATAGCAAAAACATGGAAGCAACCAAGGTGCCCATCAATGGATGAATGAATAAATAAATTATGGTATATTCACACAATGGAATACTACGCATCGATAAAGAACAGTGAAGAATCTGGGAAACATTTCATAACATGGAGGAACCCAGAAGGTGTTATGCTGAGTGAAATGAGTCAGTTGCAAAAGGACAAATATTGTATAAGACCACTATTATAAGAACTTGAGAAATAGTTTAAACTGAGAAGAAAACATTCTTTCGTGGTTACGAGGGAGGGGAGGGAGGGACAGTGGGAGAGGTGCATTCACTAATTAGATAGTAGATAAGAACTACTTTAGGTGAAGGGAAAGACAGCACACAATACAGGGGAGGTCAGCACAATTGGACTAAACCAAAAGCAAAGAAGTTTCCTAAATAAACTGAATGCTTCGAAGACCAGCATAGCAGGGGCAGGGGTCTGGGGACCATGCTTATAGGGGATATCTAAGTCAATTGGTGTAATAAAATCTATTAAGAAAACATTCTGCATCCCACTTTGAAGAGTGGCGTCTGGGATCTTAAACACTAGCAAGCAGCCATCTAAGATGCATCAACTGTCTCAACCCACCTGGATCAAAGGAGAATGAAGAACACCAAGGGCACAAGCTGATTACAAGCCCAAGAGACAGAAAGGGCCACATGAACCAGAGTCTACATTATCCTGAGACCAGAAGGACTAGATGGTGCCCAGCTACAACCAATGGCTGCCCTGACAGGGAACACAACAGAGAACCCCTGAGGGAGCAGGAGAGCAGCTGGATGCAGACCCCAAATTCTCATAAGTCCAGGCTTAATGGTCTGACTGAGACTAGAGGGACCCCGGTGGTCATGGTCCCCAGACCTTCTGTTGGCCTGGGACAGGAACCATTCCCAAAGCCAACTCATTAGACATGGATTGGACTGGACAATGGGTTGGAGAGGGATGCTGGTGAGGAGTGGGCTTCTTGTATCAGGTGGACACTTGAGACTATGTTGGCATCTCCTGCCTGGAGGGGAGATAAGAGGGTGGAAGAGGTTAGAAGAGAGGGTGGAGGAGGTTAGAAGCTGACGATGGACACGAGAAGAGAGAGTAGAGGGAGACAGTGAGCTGTCTTAGGGGGAGAGTAATTGGGAGTGTGTAGCAAGGTGTATATGGGTTTTTGTGTGAGAGACTGACTGGATTTGTAAACTTTCACTTACAGCACAATAAAAATTATTAAAAAAAAAACTAACAACAACCAGTCCTTCTCTGAACAAATGTGCCACTGAGATTCCCCCACACTCTTTGAGAAGTTTAAAAAATCCCGTCTTTAATGCCTTTCTCCCATTCCAAGATTTGTAATACTGGTCCACAGACAAAGGTTTGTGCTAAAGAGTGTATATACGAAATGAAGGTGTATTTTAAGAACATATTCAAGAAAGAATGCATTAGGGAACACCTAACCTATTAAGAGTCCCTGGATGATGCGAACAGCTAATGTGCTCAGGTGCTCACCAATAAGTTGGAGGTTCGAGTCTACCCAGAGGTGCCTAAGAAGGCCTGGCAATCTACTTCTGAAAAATCAGCCACTGAAAGCCTTACAGAGAGCAGTTCTTCTCTGACACACACGGGGCCACCGTGTGTCAGAACTGACTCAACAGCAACCGACGCTGGTTTACGTGAAATCTCAGGACAGTTAACTCCAATTTTTTTTTTTTCCAACTGTTCATATCCTCTCTCTTCCTGAAATAAGATTTAGTCATTTTATAGGTGTGACCAGAATTTCCAATCTTCATCTGATAAAATGAACAATAAGTTTGTATTTCCATCAGCTATGTTTTATAGGTTTCTGCCACCAGCAAACGCAATTCAAATTAAAAAACCTTATAAGTCTAGTGGTGAGGTCTGCCGTAACACAGTATCCATAAAGATATGTGTAACACTTTACAACTTTTCCCTGGCCATGCCTATGAGTACGACCACTCTGTAAGACCCCTATATAATATAATCAGACCTTTTAAAGAGTTTTATGTTTAATTTTCAGTATTTCTGTTTACAACAAAGAAAAGAATGAATCATAAGAAATAAAATTCTGCATGTAGGTAAAAAGTACTAAATGCACAAAAATGAAAATTAAAAAGAAAATGGGTTAGAGAAAAAAGAAGAAAAATTCCCAAACTGGTTGAGAATGCTGTGAAAAGTGATTACTATTCTTCACATAAAATAACATCAGAGGACCTTCATTGGCTTATTTTTATTTCTTCTCAACAGGCAACATTTGTATATTTAAGAAATAAGCTAATTAGCTGGTACATCTATTTGGATACATGCCATATGTTTTGAAACAAAATGATTTCATTTTCTGTCTCTGCTAGTCCAAAATGTCAGCCCTGAGTTCCTAACAATGTTTACATGCACAGCTAAAATAAGAATTCTGCAGATTAAAGTTTTTTCAGCAAGTAAGCCCATGAAATATTCTCCTTCACAAAACAGGCTTAGCGCACCAGGCCCCGGTTGCACTGGTGACAGCAATACAAGGGCACAGGGTTTACCAGAGTCTGCTCAAAAGAAGCTGTTACGTAAGTAAGCAAATTATAGATAACAAGAGCAAGGTTTCTCGCTGTCAGAAAACGAAGTTAAAAATCAGGAAAGAGTAGAGGCTAGAGTGAAACCTGTCATGCTGGATTCGAATTGGAGGCACAGGGTCTTTAAGAGGTATACAGACAGATACAGAACTAAGGATGCATGGTAAGTACATGTCTTAGTTATATAGTGCTGCTATAACAAAAATACCACAAGTGGATGGCTTGAACAAACGGAAATTTATTTTCTCGTAGTTTAGGAGGCTAGAAGTCCAAATTCAGGGTGCCGGCTCCAGGTGGAGGCTTTCTGTCTGTTGGCTCTGGGGGAAGGTCCTTATCATCAATCTTCCCCTGGTCTAGGAGCTTCTCAGTGCAGGGACCCCGGGTCCAAAGGATACACAATCCTGGCTCTTCTTGCTTGGTGGTAATGTGATCCCCCTGTCTCTCTGCTCACTTCTCTCTTTTATATCTCAACAGAGATTGACTCAAGACACAATCCAATCTTGTAGATTGAGTCCTGCCTCATTAACATAACTGCCTCTAATCCTGCCTCATTAACATCATAGAGATAGGATTTACAACAAATAGGAAAATCACATCAGATGACAAAATGGTGGACAATCACACAATACTGAGAATCATGGCCTAGCCAAGTTGACACACATTTTGAGGGGACACATACATATATTTCCTCTGTCTGCTGAGGGGAGATAGAAGCAATAACACACCAGTAGAAATGAGCACATCCAGTGCCCAGATTGTGGTTTCTAAATACCATTCTCCAGCAGAAGGAACCAGGACTCCTTGGAGAAGTGACTGAGTTCAGGGCTGGGGCAGGGAAAAGATAAGTCTGCATCATTACACTGTGGTGCTAGAACATAAGGAAGTGTTAGAAAAAGGATGAAGTATGTCAAAAAGACACTGGAACCAACCACAAGGGATTCCCAACAGACAAAGCTGGAGCTATCTAAATAACAAGATAAGATAATAACAGTATTGAACTATACCCATAAAACAGGATAAATATCCAAGAGCCCAGGCTGATATAAATAGTTCACTGAATAAATCAGTAAGTAGGGGAGAAGGGATGCTCTTCCTTACAGATGAATCCCATATGGTAAATTGAGAAGGAGTGAGAAAAATACAAATCAGGCTAATGACACAATAGAAATTGTTGCAGGCAAGATTCACTAACAGGCTATAAAAGTAGTGACAGATGATAAAATTGGTGGACAAAAAGCTAAGGAGAGCTGGGATATTTGCATGGTCTCAAAATACTTCCCCAAGACATTTATTAGTTAGAAAGGGAAAAACAGAAACTTCAGAGTTGGGGAAACTCAGTAGATTCCACCCTAGCCAGTGTTACGACACATCAACTTCACGTATCCCATGGTATGATGCTCTGAGAAGGGCACGCCATCACATCTGTGCAAAAACGCAGAACCTCAACCTAGTTGTGAGACAACCTCAGCAATGCCAAACAAGAGGCATTCTACAAAATAATTGAGCAGTAGTCTTCAAAAGAGGCAAGGTCCTGGAAGGAAAGACTGAGCAACCATCGGAAGTTACAGGAGACCAACGAGACATGACAACTGAACAGCACGTGGGATCCTGGGTCGGGTGTCAGAACTAGTGACATGCAAACAGGGTGTTTAGTATTACACCAATGTTGGTTCCCTGGTTTTGATCACCGTACTATGGTTATCACCACTGCTATGTTTGAGGATGGCGCAGGACCAGGCGGTGTTTCGTTCTGTTGTACACAGGGTCACTGTGAGTGGGAAGCAACTTGATGACATCTAACAACAACTGCGGTTATGTAGGGTGTTAGCACCAGGTAAAACTGCTGTTGTTAGCGGCTGCTGAGTTGGCTCCAACTCATGGTGACCCCGTGGTACGTGAAACTTTCTCTGCTATTTTTGCAACTTTGCTGCAGATCTAAAATCATTTGAATGTAAGAAGCAAAAAAGAAAGAAAGACAGCCACTCCACTGTCACCTGTGTACCTGAAAGGTCTATTCTGACTCAAACACCTGGAGTTCAGAAGCTGGGAGGTGGGACTGAGTTCGACTGGAAGAGTCTCCAGCTGCTGACGGAGCACAGAACAAGCAGGCAGGACGGCATGCCCCACGCACATCAACGTGCTCAACGAAATCCCCTCCCTCATGCGCTAAGATTCACAACGCCATCTACCACTGCATGTTCGCCCTAAAATGCGTGCGTACACAGATCCGCGTCTTGGGGAGGGAAGGTTGTGGCTGGGAAATACAAAGGTTAAACAGATCATAAATTAAGACTAGTGTCAGCTGGCCAGCAGCTTTATAACGCATTGGAAATTAAGAAATGAGGCTCCCCCCTTGTTTACATCAGAATACTTTCTCCACAGCGTCCACCCAATAGGCTGCTCTTGTAAAAATAATAACAACACATCAAGACTTGTTTTAAAGTGTAGTAACTAGAAGGGGAAAGGTAGAAATTATGCGTGAGCTTACTTAGAACAATACAAAAAGCTACCTTTTGGGGTGGTTCTGCCTGTATTTTTCCCAGAAACATCTCAACTGTAAAGACAGCTGGCATCTGATACACCCCCTCGACCCTTCAGCTGCACAAGCTGATGTGACAGAGACCTGGGGGACCCTGGCCCAGATGTCCCTGCCCGAGCAGGCTCCAGGTGGAGCAGATGCCAACAATGGCCAGAGACGGCGGCCGGTATTTTATTTAGACATTTTTATACGAAGCCAGAGGTGAAGGCATTGCTAGGATAACCATACAAATCCTGATTTTACTAAAATGTTATGTCCCTTGAGCCAAGATATTAAGCTTGTTATAAAAGTCGTCCTCTGTTCTCACTGGCTATTCATTAAACTTTCATACATTTTTAAATGTACTTACTGTTACTGGTCACATAAAGAAGGCAACCAGGAAGTGGGCATCATTGCAGCAGGCCTCAGACCGGCTTCTGGGGGGACTGGGAGCAACCAGGGCAGCTCCAGGCATCTGCGTTTCCATAAGTATTGGTAAACATGGTTTGTAACAATGTTTGATCTCAAAGAAATAAATGACCAATTATTTTTAATGAGATTAGAAGGCAGACTGCAAATGGTAAACAGTGAAACAAAACCACCTCGCAGCCCTCCGAGCCCCACAGACGGCCATGTGCGTGGCAGCGCCTGCTAAGGCCTGTTCCCTACAGGCCCGAGCTCCAGGATTTATGGGGCAGTATCAATCTTGTCAGCTGCAACCCGCCCCCAGCCTGCTGGGCACCAGGAAGACGCAAACTCTGTCATGCGAATTCTTTGAGAATGTCATTACCCTCCCTGTGCCGACCAGATGGGGGCTATTTCTGCAGGAACTTCGATTCTGATGAAGTCCCTATGCCATTTTAACTACAGGGAGATGCTTTCCCGAGAAAAAAGGGGAGAAGAATCCTGGTTGGAAGAGATAAGGCTACCACAAACCAAATTCCATAAACATTTGACAGGGAAAGCCTGCCCACCTTATCATTTCTCTGCCTCTGACTAGGCAATACAGTGTCGGGTTATGATTACATAAAATGGGTTCAGAATTTTGGAGGATGGCCTATCAAACAGATGAGGATTTTCTCCTCTGCACACAAACAGGAACTGAAAAGTCAGAGAGGTCATCGATCACCTGTAATGAGTCATCGTCAGCAAAGACGAGGGGGCTGTCTCATCACTTGGCCTATGGAGGCTTTGGATCCACGGGGTACAGACGCACTATCCTTTAGTAAGGACTCTATTAAAACAAATGAAACCACGCACCTCATTACCAAATGACTATTTACAGTTTCTAAAATAACTTAACTCACTTTCACCAAGTAGATATCTTAAGATTCACAGAAAAATGCTGCCCGATTCCAGCATAAAGTATCACATTTATTTTGCCTACACCCAGCAGGTCAAGAGCTCCATTACTAAATTACTTTATCTGGATCAGGGATTCAAAGGGAAACTAGTCTCACCTACAAATAGCAATGACGTATAACAGAAAACTGAATCGAAAATTTAAATTTCTAATTCTGACAAGAATTTAAAACCTGGGTAAAGGAAATCAGCCAAGTGTTAAGAGAGGCGTCTACGTGTTGTATTGGCAATGTCTTATTTTACTTAAATGGTATGTAACACAAGTCGGTTTCCAACAAAATCCTTTATTCTTCCTTATTTCAGCCTATTTTATATTTTTAGTGTCTCTGTCAGGCAAATTCCTCTCTCCGTGGAGGTGATATCCCTTTCGAAACCTCGAGGAGAGGGGAAAGTACGTAATCTGTCTTTACACCAAAGGGGGACCTAATGCTCAGAGCCCTGGTGGCACAGTGGTTAAATACTTGGCTGCAAACTGAAAGGTCGCCGGTTTGAACCCACCAGCCTCTCCACAGGAGAAAGATGTGGCAGTCTGCTTCCGTAAAGATTAAAAAAAAAAGAACAACAGTGCCGTCATGTCGATTCCGACTTATAGCGACCCTATAGGACAGAGTAGAGCTGCCCCATAGAGCTTCCAAGGAGTGCCTGGTGGATTCAAACTGCCGACCCTTTGGTTATCAGCCGTGGCACTTAACCACTAAAGATTAAAAGATTACAGCCCTGTAAACCCTTCGGGGCAGCTCTACTCTGTCCTATAGGGCCACTGTGAGTCAGAATCAACTTGACGGCAATGGGTTTTTAATGGGTATACACCGTTTACAGGAGACACACTTTTAAGGACAAAGAAAGGCTGAAAGTAAAAGGAAGGAAAAAGACAACACGCAAACCTGGTTCTCTGGCAACTACAACTAACTAAATGCAGCCAAGAATCAGAAAGGAAACAAAAACTATCAGCCGAAATGGCTATCACGAAATCCATGTACTAAACAGTACGTCTTTGTGCTGAAGCTTGGACTCTCTGGATGCAAAATGGTCAGTGTCGGGAGTCCTGGAGCCAGACTACATGGGTTAGAATCCAGCTCAGCCACATTTTATCTAACGAGTTTAGATAAGCCCCCTAGGCCTTCACACGTGCCTGTTTTGTATCTATATTCACAGACATAACAAATGGCAGCCTGCTTCCCAACACTGCAGGAATGACACTTATTGAGCACTTACTTGGAGTCAGGGCACTTTTTTAGGTATTAGCTCACTTAAACCCCATAAGAATCAGAAAACAGAATCATTGTTATCTCAATTTTGCATATGGGGAAACTGAAGCACAGAAAGTTTTGAAGTAACTTTTTCAAGATCACGAAATATATGACAGAGTCAGGGCTGCAACCCACATAGCCTGACTCAAAGTCTCCGCTAAGCCACTACTTCATTCTGGCAGTTAGTCAAGGAAGAGGGAGGGAAGCAAACAGGAGGCCTAGGAACCCCAAAAACAATAGGAAGGGGAAGGAAAGGCTGTCTATGAGCTGAATGACCAAAAGGCACATAAAACTCCAAAACTCACTGCCGCTGAGTCATTTCTAACTCCTAGCTACCCTATAGGACAGAAAAGAACTGCCCAATAGCGTTTCTAAGGAGTGGATGGTGCATTCGAACTGCAGATCTATTCGTTGGCAGCTAGAGCTATTCACTACTGTGCCACCAGAGCTCCAGAAAGGCATACAGGAAATGCAAAATTGCATTTTGGTAAAATTGTGCCTAAATTTAGAAGATAAATTAGTTTTATTCTTTCACTCTGTTCCAGTCACCAAAAAAAAAAAAAAAAGCCTGAAAAGGAAGATCAAAAATCTTTAAATGTCCTTGAAATGTGTTGTTCTTTAAATTCGTGGTGGATCATAATAAATAAAACATCATTAAAAAGCAGTCAATGAAGTTTTTCACCTGCTCCCTTCTAGTAAAATGCCTGGGGTTGGAGCCCAGAGGATTTTTTGGTAATCTGAGCAGTCTTGGTCCCTTTTAAGCAAAACTAATGTCCTTTTTTTGCTTGCTGAAAGTGAAGAGAACTTGAAGCACTTACTGATGAAGATGAAAGACCACAGCCATCAGTACGGATTACACCTCAACGTAAAGAAAACAAAAATTCTCACAACTAGACCAATAAGCAACATCATGATAAACGGAGAAAAGACTGAAGTTGTCAAGGATTTCATTTTACTTGGATCCACAATCAACACTCATGGAAGCAGCAGTCAGGAAATCAAAAGACACTGCATTGGGCAAATCTGCTGCAAAAGACCTCTTCAAAGTGTTGAAAAGCAAAGACGTCACCTTGAAGACTAAGGTGCACCTGACCCATGCCATGGTGTTTTCAACTGCCTCCTATGCATGTGAGAGCTGGACAGTGAATAAGGAAGACTGAAGAAGAACTGACGCCTTTGAATCATGGTGCTGGAGAAGAATATTGAATATACCATGGACTGCCAAAAGAACGAAAAAATCTATCTTGGAGGAAGTACAACCAGAATGCTCCTTAGAAGCAAAGATGGCAAGACTGTGTCTCACATACTTTGGACATGTTGTCAGGAGGGATCAGTCCCTGGAAAAGGACATCATACTTAGTAAAGTACAGGGTCAGTGGAAAAGAGGAAGACCTTCAAAGAGATGGATTGACACAGTGGCTGCAACAATGGGCTCAAGCATAAGAACACTTGTGAGCATGGTGCATGACCGGACAGTGTTTCGTTCTCTGGTACATAGGGTCACTATGAGTCGGAACCAGCTCAATGGCACCTAACAACAATAGCAATTACGTTAAATGTACGTAGTCTAAACAGTCCAGTTTTTAAAAAGACATTGTCATATTAGATTTTTTTTTTCAAAAACCAACAACGCCCAACTGTATGCTATCTATAAATATAATGGCAAAGATTGGCTAAAAGTAAAAGAATGGAAAAACATTTGCCACATAAACACTAATCAAAAGAAAACTGAGGTGGCTATATTAATAGCAAACAAAAATAATTTTAAAACAAGGAATATTACCAAGGTTAAAGTGGAACATTTCATAAGGGTAAAGGGGTTACTTTACCAAGAATTCTAAATGGGTATGCACCTAACAACAGAGTTTGAAACAGCAGAAGCAAGAACTGGTAGAACCAAAAAGGGAAATAAACAAATCCACAATTATAGTGGGAGATTTCAACACTCTTCTCCTAATAACTTACGCAACAAGGAGACAGAAAATCAAGGATATAGATGACTTGAATAACACTATCAACCAACCTGATCTGACACTTAAAGAAACACTCCACCCAAGAACTACAGAACACACTTTTTTTTTTTCCAAATGCATAAAAGCATCCACCAAGACAGACCATATTCTGAGCCATAAAACAAGTCTCAATAAACGTGGGAGGACTGAAATCATAAAAACTATGTCCTCTGACCACAAATTACAGATCAGTATCAGAAAATACTAGGAAAATTCCCAAATATTTGGAAATAAAATGACATACTTCTACATAAACCATGCATTAAAGAAGACATCACAAGGGAAATTAGAAAATACATCATCCTGAATGAAAATGAAAGGACAACATCCTCAATCTGGGATGCAGCCAAAGCAGTACTTAGAGGAAATTTTTAGCATAAAATACTTAAGTGAGAGAAGAAGGAAGGACTCAATAATCTAGGAGTCCATCTTATAAAACTACAAACAGAAAGCACATTAAACCCAAAGTGAGCAGAAAGAAGAAAATAATAAAGAATAGAAATCAATGAAAGAGAAAATGGGGGGGGGGAGGAGAAAGCCAATGATTAAAGTTGGCTCTTTGAAAAGAAAATGGATAAACTTCTAGTCAGACTGTTGAGAACTAAAGTGAGAAAATACAAATAACCAGTTTCAGAAATAAAAGCAAGGGCATGACTAAAAATCCTACAGACATTAAAAGGCCCAAAACTCAACAACTTAGATGAAATGGTCAAATTCCTTGAAAAACATAAATTCCTGAAGTCACTTAAGAAGATATAAATGACCTTGAGTAGCCCTATAGCTATTAAAGAAATTCAATTTATAAATCATATTCTTACTAAAAGGGAAATTCCAAATGGCTTCACTGGTAAATCTCACTAAGCATTTAGAGAAACAATACCAATACTATACGACCAATTCTAGGAAATAGAAAAGGCTTTTCGTTTTAGGAGTCCAGGATTGCACTGATGCCAAAACCAGAAAGAGATGCTGCAAGAAAAGAAAGCTACAGATCAATAGCCTTCATAAACGCAGACACACAAATCCCCAAAATTATTAACAAATTGAATCCAGCGATATATGAAAATAATAACACATTAAGACCAAGTGGGGATTATCCAGGCATGCAATATTGGTTTACCATATGAAAATCAACCCATACAATTTACCACATTAACAGCAGAAAGGAGAAAAACTTCCTCGACCTGAAAAAGGGCATCTACAAAAGCCTACAGCTATCATCACACTTAACGGTGAAAACAGATGAGGCAAAAGCAACGGTCAGTAAAACCACCAAAGACTTAACAAGAACCAAAACCAAAAAAACCCATTGCCGTTGAGTTGATTCCAACTCATAGTGACCCTGAAGGACAGAGTAGAACTGTTCCGTAGGGTTTCCAAGAAGCACCTGGTGCATTCAAACTGCCGACCTCTTGGTTAGCTGCTGTAGCTCTTAACCACTACACCACCAGGGTTTCCCACAATGGTGCCAAAGTACATAATCCTTGTATCCTTCACCACCAACCACTCACAGTACTAAAAAAAAAAAAAAAAAAAAAAGCCAAGCTCATTTAAGAATGTCCTGATGAAGCAGTAAAAATTATCAACTTTATTAAATCTTGTTCTTTTTTAATAGCACTTCTACTGCACACCCAAGAATCATAGCTGTCTTGAGGAAAAGCACTGGTGTGACTGTTGGAGATGTGAGACAAACTAACTGATTTTGTCATAGGAAGAACGTTTTACTTGTATGAATGACTAACAAACTATGGTTATTCAGACTTGGGTATCTGGCAGACATTTTCTCTAAAATGAACAAAGTGAGCCTGTCACTGCAAGTAAAACAACTGCCGACATTTGTTGTTAATGATAAAGTGAGAGCTTTCAAGTGAAGACGAGAACTTTGAAAATCCTAGATTCATCACCATGAGCTTGACAACTTCCCGATACTAAGAGGCTTCTCTGATGAGAAAGGTCGTGATATTAACAACCATGATTTTTTTTTTAATACTGTATTAAGAAACATGTAACATTTGGAAAACCTATATAACACAGTGAACCAATATTTCCCAAAGAATCAATGCATGATGTTACAAAATGATTCAAAGTACAAGAAGATACACCAATGGATTCTAATGGTGTGCAGATAAGGTTTCACATTCCACAGTGCAACAGACACACCAAATCAGACTGAATGCAAAAGCAGATACGCCGAGGATCTAGCTGTGTCCTATTAATCTAGACACTGAAAAGATTTGAAAGGCATTCAAATTTGAAAAGAAGTAAAACCATATTTACAGACAACATGATCTTATATATAGAAAATCCAAAGGATCCACAAGAAAGCTATGAGGCCTAATAAGTCACAGGATGCAATCAACATGCAAAAATCAGTTGTGTTCCTAAACACCAGGAATGAACAAACTGAAAAAGAAGTTAGAAAACAATTCCATTTACAATAGCATCTAAAAAATAAAATACCTTGGAATAAATTTAACCAGGGAAGTGAAAGATTTGTACTTTGAAAAAATTACTGAAAGAAATTAAAGAAGACCCAAATAAATGGAAAGACATCCCATGTTCATGGATTGTAACACTTAATATTATCAAGGTGTTACTACTACATCAACTGATTCAACGCAATCCATCTCAAAATTCCAACAGCCCTTCTTAAAAAAACAGAAAAGCTAATCCTCAAATTCATATGGAATTGCAAGGGGCCCCAAAAAGTCAAAACAATCTTGAAAAAGAACAAAGTAGGAGGACACACACTTCCTACTCTCAACACTTACTATTAAATGCTATCGTAATCAAAACAGTATGATACTATTGTAAGAACAGACATACAGACCAATGGAATAGAACTGAGAGTTCAAAAATAAACCCATACATCTATGGCCAAATGATTTTCAATAAGGGTGCCGAGTACATTCAACGGGGAAAGAATAGTCTCTTCAACAAATGGACCTGGTATAACTGGACTTCCATATGCAAAAGAATGAAGTTGGACCCCTACCTCACACCACACATGAAAATTAACTTTAAATGGGTCAATGTCATAAATATAAGAATGAGAACCATAAAACTCTTAAAACAAAACACAGGAGTAAAGATTCAAGATCTTATTTTGACAAGATTCATAGATATGACACCAAAAGCACTAACAACAAAAGAAAAAAATACATATGATAAACTGGACTTCATCAAAATTTAACACCTTTGTGCATCAAAGGATTTTATTAAGAAAGTGAGGAGACAACCTACAGAATGAGAAAAAATACTTAAGAACCATATATCTGATATAGATTTAACACCCAGAATATATAAAGAACTCTGACAACTCAACAAGAAGAAAAGACTAACAACTCAATTTAAAAAAAATGTGCAAAGGACTTAAACAGACATTCTTCGAAGAAGATAAACAAATGGCCAATAAGCACACAAAAAGATACTCAATGTCATTAATGATTAGGGAAAGGCAAACATTACCATAATGAGATACCACTTCCAGATACCCACTGGAATGCTTATTACCAGAAAATAACAAGTTTTGGTTAGAATATGGAGAAATGGGAACCTTCATGGTGGGAATGTAAAATGGTACAGCTACTGTGGAAAACAGTTTGGAGATTCCTCAAAAAGTTAAATATATAATTACCATATGATTCAACAACTGCACTCCTAGGTATATACCCCAAAAACTTGAAAGTACGGACTCAAAGTGATACTTGTACAACAGTGTTCATTGTAGCATGTTTGTTCTTGTTGTTAGGTGCCATCGAGTTAGTTCCGACTCATAGTGACCCCATGCACAACAGAACGAAATGCTGCCTGGTCCTGCACCATCCTTACAATCATAGTTATGCTTGAGCCCACTGTTGCAGCCACTGTGTCAATCCATCTTGTAGAGGGTCTTCCTCTTTTTCGATGACCCTCTACCTTACCAAGCATAATGTCCTTCTCCAGGGACTGATCCTTCCTGACAACATGTCCAAAGTATGTGAGATGTAGTCTCGCCATCCTTGCTTCTAAGGAGCATTCTGGTTGTACTTCTTCCACGACAGATTTGTTCATTCTTCAGGCAGTCCATGGTATATTCAATATTCTTCACCAACACCACAATTCAAAGGCGTCAGTTCTTCAGTCTTCCTTATTCATTGTCCAGCTTTCGTACGCATATGAGGCAACTGAAAACACCACGGCTTGGGTAAGGCGCACCTTAGTTTTCAAGGTGACATCTTTGCTTTTTAACAATTTAAAGAGGTCCTTTGCAGCAGATTTAGCCAATGCAACGCATCTTTTGATTTCTTGACTGCTGCTTCCATGAGTGCTGATTGTGGATCCAAGCAAAATGAAATCCTTGACCTCAATCTTTTCTCTGTTTATCATGATGTTGCTCATTGGTCCAGTTGTGAGGTTTTTTGTCTTCTTTACTAATCCATACTGAGGGCTGTGGTCTTTGCTCTTCATCAGTAAGTGCTTCAAATCCTAATCACTTTCAGTAAGCAAGTCTGTGTCACTGCGTAACACAGGTTGTAAATAAGTCCTCCTCCAATCCTGATGCCCCGTTCTTCATATAGTATAGCTTCTTGGATTATTTGCTTGGCATACATACTGAATAGGTACAGTGAAAGGATACAACCCTGATGCACACCTTTCCTGACTTTAAGCCATGCATTATCTCCTTGTTCTGTCCGAACAACTGCCTCCTGATCTATGTACAGGTTCCTCATGAGCACAATTAACTGTTCTGGAATTCCCATTCTTCACAATGTTATCCGTAATTTGTTATGATCCACACAGTTGAATGCATTAGCATAGTCAATAAAACACAGGTAAGCATCTTTTTGGTATTCTCTGCTTTCAGTCAGGCTCCATCTGACATCAGCAATGATATCCCTGGTTCCATGTCCTCTTCTAAATCTGGCTTGAACTTCAGGAAGTTCCCTGTTGATACACTGCTACAGCCGCTTTTGAATGATCTTCAGTAAAATTTTGTTTGTGTGTGAGATTAAGGACATTGTTCGATAATTTCTGCATTTGGTTGGATTACCTTTCTTGGGAATAGGCACAAATATGCATCTCTTCCAGTCGGTTGGCTAGGTCTCCCAAATTTCTTGGCATAGATGAGTGAGCACTTCCAGTGCCGCACCGGTTTGTTGAAACATCTTAATTGGTATTTTGTCAATTCTCAGAGCTTTGTTTTTCATCAATGCCTTCAGTGCAGTTTGGACTTCTTCCTTCGGTACCATCAGTTCCTGATCATATGTTACTTCCTGAAATGGTTGAACGTTGGCCAATTCTGTAGCATATTTACAATAACAAAAAGGTGGAAATAACCCAAGTGCCAACTGATGAATGGATAAACAAAATGTGGTATATCCATACAATAGAATGTTATTCAGCCATAAAGCAAAACAAAGTTCTTAAACATGCCGTCACATGGATGGACATTGAAAACATGATGCTGAGCGAAAGAAGTCAGACACAAAAGGACAAACATTGTATGATCTCACTTATATGAAGCATCAAGTATAGGCAAATGCAGAGACAAAAGTTTATCAGTGGTTACCAGGGGCTGAGGTTAAGAAGAAAGGGGTACTGAGTTTCTGTCTGCGGTTGGGATAGTGGTGAAAGCCACGCAATATGGTGAATGCAAGTAATGTCACTGAATTGTAAACTTAAGAAGGCTTAAAATGGCAGCTTTCATTAAGTATATTTAACCACAATTTTTTTTTTTTTAGAAAATAAAACAAGACTTGAAAAGTATACATCAATATCACTCATCTCACTAACTGGTTTTTTGTGGAAAATAGTTACTTTTCATAAAAATATCCTAAAATATAATTTATTGTTGTTAAAATGAATTAATAAGTATCTTCAAATTCCTTAGTGTTGACTTCTAATATGGTAAATATTGATAGCTAACATAAGCTCTTTGGGATGCCCAATATGCTTTGAGTGCAAAAGGCTCCGAAGCCAAACCACCTGGGAGCCGCTGACATGGTGGAGAGAGCCCTGAGTCCTGGCCCCCACTCCACCTGTTATCCTTACTCCTCAGAGTTTGGGGTCCTTTTAGTGACCTAATCCCCCTCCCCCAATTGTAAACTTGAGAAAGAACAGAAGAGCACACCCATGTTCTCCAACTGGTGTCCAGAGCTTGACCAAACAAACATGAGGGTCCCTGTCTACCATTATAGGAAGATATTCATTTCCCAATATTTTCTCAATGGTTTTCATCACCAAAGAATAACTGACACATTTGAATTACAGTGTTTGCAAAGATTACTGAATATACCATGGACTGCAAGAATGAACAAATCTGTCTTGGAAGAAGTACAGCTAGAATGCTCCATAGAAGCAAGGATAGTGAGACCTCATCTCACATACTTTGGACATATTATCAGAAGGGATCAGTCCCTGGAGAAGAACATCACACTTGGTAAAGTAGAGGGTCAGCAAAAAAGAAGACCCTCAGAGAGATGAACTGACACAGCGGCTGCAATAGTGGGCTCAAACATAAAAATGATTTTGAGGATGGCACAGGACCACTCAGTGTTTTGTTCTGTTGTACATGAGGTCACCATGACTGAGAATCCACTCAGTGGCATCTGACGACAACAATCCCCTCCACCACCTCCACCTATACAAACTTCTCTGCAAATATCTGATAAATTTCCCTAGGAGACTTCCTCATTAAGCTCCACTGCAGACCAATACACCACTACAGCTTGGATTTGAGGGGAAGGGGGCCCTTTGTCACGGCAAGTCAGTATACGAATACAATTTCATGTGAAAACATTTAAAATACATTAGATTTTTGGTCAAGATAAAGATTGAAAAAAATCAAGCTATCTATTCTAATTGGGTTCCCATGGTAACTGTACAATTGGGTTTTTCAATACAACCCCCCAAAGGCCCAATGCATACTTGTAAAATATACTTCAAAGAGCCTGAACTGTTTTTACATTGCAGCACTCCCAGGAAGATCAATGACTATACGTCCCCACCCTCACCATTAGCGGCAGGATAGCGGCAGGAGATGTTAACACCATTTGCCATATTAACATAAGTCATGTAAGGAACACTCAGATCACAATAATTATATCAAACTAATCATACACTTCAGGTTTGTCAAACAGGTTCTGGGTAACAACCCAATACAACCGCTGTCACAGAGTCAAGTTCACAGAATGCCAGAAATGGAGCCCAGCTATGGGCCGAGCCATTATACCTCTTCTATTGATTTCAAGGATAAACAGAATCAATCATTAATAATTACATTATAAGATGACCCTCAAGGTTAATCATACTCTTAGAGACTCTCACTGTGGAATTAAACAACGAACCGAGCTGTGCTGATAAATACATAAATAAAAGAGCACACACTTTAAATATTTAGCTCGATGTAAAACATGACGCATTGTCTGGCGGCAGACTCTGGCTTCACCAGCAGGGACCTCGCATGTTCCTCCCGTTGCAATGTGGCTGCCCCAGCAGGATTCTAGAGACAGGATACTAGCCTGCTCTGCAAGGGCCACCGAGGGCCAGGGCCAGGGCTCGGTAAGATCCACTTGGTGAAAGCTCACAAGTCAAGTTTTCTCTGCAACAATCCTAAAAACCTCCGGGGAGCTGCAGGTCCATAACCCATGGTAGGAACTGGTGACTTGGGCAGAAGGCAACGTAACCACTTCCCACCTGTCTTACTTCCCCCACTGTATGTAGTCAAGGCAGCTCCGACTCACGGGGACCTTAAGTACAACAGAATGAAACGTCATCTGGTCCTTTGCCATCTTCACCATCATCGGTAAGTTTGGGTCCATTGTTGCGGCTACTGTGTCAACCCATCTCACAGAGTGTGTCCTCATTTTCTTCGTCTCTACTTTGTGAAACATGGTGTCCCTTACACATTTCTCCTGATGATGTGTAAGCAAAGTAAGCAAGTCAAAGTTTTGCCATCCTCGCTTCTAAGCAGCATTCTGGTTGTACGCCTTCTAAGACTGATTTGTTCGTCCTTGGTATAGTCAATATTCTTCACCAATACTACAGTTCGAATGCATCAAGTCTTCTGTCTTTCTTTTTCACTATGCATGAGAGGAGACTGAAAAGACCATGTCTTGGGCCAGGTGCAACTCAGTCATCGAAGAAACATCTTCGCTTTTTTAAGATTTTAAAGAGGTCTTTTGCGGCAGATTTGCCCAATGTAATATGTTCCTGACTACTACTTCCTTGGACGCTGACTGTTGATCATGCTAGCCAATTTGGTGCAGGTGTGGGCCAGCAGCCTTCCAGAGAGAATGCCTTTTTAGATCCCCAACTCAACAGAGATCTCCAAAAACAGCGACACTGTAGCACAAAAAGTAGCAAACTGCCTGGCTCTTAGAATTCTAGCTGGTGTCCCACAGAAGGGCCACAAGCTGTTCCTTGATCTAGGCAGTATTAGAGGCTGCACTGACTGATCTCCAGAAAACAACCAGTCCACCAACCCACCCACCAACTCACCTACCAACCCACCAACTCACCCACCAGCCCACCAACTCACCCACGGACTCATCCACCAACCCACCAACCAGCCCATCAACCCACCCACCAACCCACCAACTCACCCACCAACCCATCCTCACCAGCATTTCCCCATCCCTCCCAGGTGTTGAAGGACCAGGCAGCCAGCCCTTGACCCATTCTCTCCTCCCTCCCTCTCTTGTCCCCATCAGGGGGCCTGGCTGCCTCCATAGCTTATGAGAACATGTCCATCAAGTGCCAAGATGACGTCCACCTGCCCTGTGGGTGTCTCTGGCCTTGCCTGCCGTATCTCATTCCTGCAACCAAAAGGGTCCGTGGTAATAAGATTTAGGTTTCTGTTTGTTCTCCATTTTCTTTCACTCTTGACTTATATAACACCACGCCTTTTGGGGTGCTAAGAACCGAACCTTAAAACAGTGCTATGACTTTTCAACACCTGAGTTACAAAGCTATCCTCATCCTCAAATTCCAACTTCATACACAAACCCCTATTGAGCTCGATGCCTGTGAAATGTGCTCCTCGGTACCCCACTGCTGCTCAGTGGGCTTTCCTGGATATAATGGATTGAATTGTGTCCCCCCAAAATATGTGTCAATTTGGTTAGGCCATGTGTGGCTGTCCTGCATTTTGTGATTTTCCTATGTGTTATAAATCATGATCTTTGCCTGTGGTTAAAAATGATTTGGGTGGGATGTAACACCCTTACTCAGGGCACAACCCTGATCCAATGTAAAGGGAGTTTCCCTGGGGTGTGGCCTGTACCACCTTTTGTGTCTCAAGAGATGAAAGGAAAGGGAAGCAAGCAGAGAGTTGGGGACTTCATACCACCAAGAGCAGTTCCAGGAGCAGAGCGCGTCCTTTGGACCTGAGGTTCCTGCGCATCTCAATGCTCCCAAACCAACGGAAGACTGATACATCACAAGGACCCTCCTCCAGAGTGGACAGAGAGAGAAAGCCTTCCCCTGGAGCTGATGCCCTAAATTCAGACTTCTAGACTACTGGACTGTGAGAAAATAAATTTCTCTTCGTTAAAGCCATCCACTTGTGGTATTTCTGTTATAGCAGCACTAGATGACTAAGACACTGGGTCTCCCTTCATCCAGTAGGGGCCACATGCCAGGCCTCAAAGAGCTTACCACATGGAGGTCCAGCATCAAGATATGTCAGACAACTTGGGTAGGAGATAAAACCAAGCCAAGTACAATCGGCCCTGATGGAAGATGGAGGTTACGGGGCTGAAGCAGAGGGTGACCAGTCTTCCTGCTGTACAGAGAATTTCCCACTGCCAGCACAGAAAGTCCTGCATCCAGAGCACTGCTGGTCACTGAAAGGCTCATGGAGAGCCAGTCCTCCTGCTGGGCAGAAAAAGACTGCAGTGGTTACCACGGCCAAAAGAATGAGGAGTATCGATTTTAAAAATATTAACAATTTTAGAATCCCTCAGCTGCTAAACAAGAGGTTGGAGGTCCACTCAGACTTGAACCTACAATCTTTCAGTTAGCACCTCAGAAGAAAGGCCTAGAGATCTACTTGCAAAAAATCAGCCATAGAAAACCCAATGGAGCACAATTCTACTCTAACACAGCTGGGATTTCCAGGAGCTGGAGTTGATTCAATGACAACTGGATTTTGGTTTAAATTCATTTTAGAATCTGCACATTCATTCTGCAGCCCTGGTGGTACAGTGGTTAGGAGCTCAGCTGTTAACCAAAAGGTCAGGAGTTCTAGTCTACCAGCTGCTCCTTGGAAGCCCTACAAGGCAGTTCTACTCTGTCCCATCAGGTCGCTGTGAGTCGGAATCAACTCAGTGGCAATAGGTTTGCTTTACGGGTTTTACCTATTCATTCATTCTTGCAACATCAAGAAGATAGCCAGACCCATGAGGGTTCAATTACTGGGGCTGTGGCCTCTTCCTTTTCTCGAGCACCTGCCCCTCGGAGTGGGCTTGGCCCAGAGACGGATGGCCAAGGTCAGTGCATGGACCACGTTCATCAGAAAAGCGCCGGCAGAGTCTCGCATCCATCTGACCCAACAGCTTGATCTGACGCTAGCACGTGGCAGCAGGCAGAAATTTCTATGCACAATAAAGAATAGCACACAAGAGCTTTTTTGAGGAGAGCTAGCTAAATTCTGGAACTTTGGGAAATACAAGATACCTTGTCCCTTCATAGCCTATTAGTCGAGGGTCCTTCCACTTGAGTGCCAAGTCCTACCAATCGGAGCAGCTGCATAGAGTCCGACTCCTATCGGGTATGGAGCCAACGGTGTTACACACATTATTGTTTGATTCCCCGTCATTCAATAAACGTGGTGCCCAGGAATGTGGCCAGGATTTCAATAAGGGACAACTGTGAGGACAACAGAGCTTCCTCCTGCTACATTTCCCCTACTGAGTCTAGCTTTAATCACTACTAGCTTTTACCAAGGAGTCCCTCAGTTGTGCAAACAGTTAATGTGTTCGCTGTTAACCAACGGGCTGGTGGTTTGAGTCTATCCAGAGATGCCTCATAAGAAAGGCCTGGCAATCTACTGAAAAATCAGCCATTGAAAATCCTATGGAGCACAGATCTACTCTGACACACATGGGGTCGCCATGAGTCTGAGTCGACTCAGAGATAACCGGGTTTTCCGGTTTTCTTTACCTTTTACCAAAGCCTGCAAAGTCAGGTGGGGAAATAACCTCATCCTGACTACATTCCAGCTCAGTCCATCCTTCTGTCCTTCCAGCACACCAACCTCGAGAACACCCCAGGATCACCCAGGACCACCACCAGAATGCTCTTCTCCCATACCTTCCCATACAGGCCCATCCCTCAGCATTCCAGTCTCCACCCAAAAGCCCTTTCTCAGAGGTGCCTTCTCCAACCATCCTCAACCACCCAACACTGCCTGGCTTTCTACCTCAGTTTCTCTTCTTGACAGTGGGCCCAGGCCTGTCTCCCCAGTTGTAATGGGGGCTTCTTGAAGACCTGGCCTGTCTCACACACTGCTGTAAGCCAACGCCTCGGCGAGAGCCTGACCTGGAGGGTCCTCAGGAAGCAGTTGCTGGTCCACCGACCACTACGGGGGTAACCGTACATCATCACCCTGCTCTAACATGCCCAGAGGCCAACCCGCCAGCTGAGGCACCGTGCACCCTTTATCTAAGGAAATTCAGCACACACTTTATTTTTAATTTGCATTCTGATGTGGCTACACACCTAATGCTCGACGGTTTTATTCTAAGGATTCTAGCGCTCCTTGCAGGAAGTGCAGGTTGCCCCCCATGGAGGACAGGCTGGGGTGGGGAGCGCTGTTAACGAGCCCCTTTCCTGCCCGCTGACATCTCTGCCCAGATGAGCAGTTAAAACCAGGCAGTCTCCCTGCTTCAGAGCCCCAATGCCAGGCAAGGCAGAAAGCGTGGCTCTACCCTTCCACAGCCAGGTGCTCTCTCAGACTCCCCAGCCAGGCTTCTCACGCGGACAGAAAGCGAAGGCACCGTGCCCCTGCCTCCATCTCCTAGGGTGAATGGTTCCACAGGCCTTTCACAACTACATCCCCATCGCACTGCACACCACACAGTCAGAAGCCCTAGGGACTGACCCCGCAAGGTCTCGGGGGGCCGTCCCCTTCCTGCCCTCCCTCTCCTGCCTGCCTTCCTCCTCCCCCAGTTACCCCACATCACCCGAGTCACCATCTACAGAGCAGCAATGTTCTGTATCCTCACATGCAAAGCTGCAAAGGCTCCACGGCTCACAGGGAGTGAAATACCCCCTCTCAGCATGGCATTTGGGGTGCTCCATGGGCCAGCCCCCGTCTTAACTTTTCCAGCCTTCTTTTCTGGCCCCACACACAACTCACCCTAAACTACAGACAGGGCCAGAGTCCAGGCTCCCACTGCTCTGCCTGGAATGGCCTGCTCACCTTATAAGCCACGCTGGGACTCGGGTGGGTCCTGGCCCTGGAGCTCCCCACATCCCTCTGTTGCTGGGTGTGTGAGGACACCCGCCTCCTCCCCCTCTGGCACAGGGTCCCTGCTCCCACGTCATACTCACTACATTTGGCCCTCTGCTATGTTACCTGAGCTGGATGGCTTGTCCTTCTCACAATGCCAAGGTCACTTAGTCACAATTGGTGCTCAGATAACTTGAGCTAAGGTAGACAGAGAGATGGACAGCTGCCCTCAAGCTGACTCTGACTCACGGTGACCCTCTGTACTACAGAAGGAAACGTTGCCTGGTCCTGCATCATCCTCACAATCACCGCCATGGTCAAGTCCATCATTGCAGCTGCTGCACCAGCCCATCTCACCGAGGGCCTCCCTCACCCTCACTGGCCCTTCTTCCCCAAACGTGATGTCCCCCTCCAGCGACAGACCCCTCCTGACGACATGCCCGAAGCACGTAAGTCAGACAGCACTCTGTTGTGCACCCACAGGTTCTCATTAGATAATGTTTGGAAGCAGATCGCCAGGTCTTCCTTCCTAGTCATCTCAGTCTGGGAGCTTTGCTGTAACCTGTCCCCCAAGAATGACGCTTCCGGTATTTGAATTACCGATGACACAGCTTCCAGCATCTCATAAACCACCACAGTATGACACACTTACAGACAGACAGTAAAAACGAACATAAAGGTACATATTTATGCTCCATCTTTCTCCCAAAAGGATTTCAAGCAGCTTCTCAGCTTCACCTTTGTACAGGCACCACGGCAAAGAGGTTGAAAGCCTGCACTGGGTGATTAGATAAACCTGGTTGAAGACAAAACTCTGTCGCCTCTCCCTGCGTGCCCTGGGCAAGTACTCCATGGGTTCCAGGTTCCTCGTATGCAAAACAAAGATGCTACCAGCATATTTCTCATGGGGTGACCGTGAGGACTGGGAAAGGAGCTCTATGTAAAGAACAATCACAGAGCCTGACGCACGACAAGCCCTCCACGAACACCGTGGTTCTCATGAACACCATGATTCTCACTGTCATCATGCTGGCAGGAATCTTCCACAACTTCAGTAACTCCACCAGGATGGACCTATATGAGGATAAAGAGACACCCAGAAACAAGGACCATTTCCACACACACACAAATTGTTGTAGATTTTCTATCTCTGATAAGCCCCACCTCACGGACCGTGTTTCCCCGGTGTCTGTGGTAGGAGCAGTCACACATGAGAAATTCTCTCATGCGACGGCATCGTTGCTGGTTCCTGGCCACTGCACGGTGTCACATTCCATTTCTGGTACTTCAGGGAGTTCTTTCATCTAGCAGACTATTAACGTCAAAGCTCCTGGAGACAGTGGCTCTGGGCTGTTGGAGACTGACAAGTGGCCACGGGGCCGTGCGAGGCAAACGTGTCATGTGGCTCCCAGAGGCATGTCATGTCTGAACTTAGAGAACACTGCCCCCTGAGCAGGACCCACCCTGAGGCCAGGCACTTCAGCAGCTCCCAGGAACATCCACTGTGAAAAATGAGATCCAGGCAGCAGGGCACCCAGCACCCTCATGGACACAGGGGATTTAGGCAATCTCACAAGCCAGCATGAAGCCACACCACGCTCCAGACCCAATGGAGGTCTGTGATCGGCTGGTGTCAGACATGTTGGGAGCGGAACACCACAGCAGGGACCCCCATCTCATTCCTGTCTGCACCAAGAAGGGCTTTGTGACCCTGAGCTAGCAGAAGTCAACTGTCGCAGTAATTCAGCACTGGCCATGCCGGTGTTGTCTCACAACAGACTTCGGGCTGGGTATATGGTTTCCCGGTTTTTGGAGAAATCAAGGCTAAGAAAGGTTAACTAACTACTGAAGGGCACGGGCAGTAACTGGTGGAATCAAGTCTACATGGAAGCCGTCTGTCTCTTAACCGCCATACTATTCTGCCTTCACTTCTGTGTAATGCCTAAAACCAGACTCTGATCGCACTAGAGGACAACAAGGGTTCTGGATAGTTCCTTCCCTCTTTCCACTTTTCTCTTTCTCTGAGGCTGCAGTTCCAAATACTGGTTTCTCTCCACATAGTAGGGCAGCGGTGGCTCAGCAGTAGAATTCTCACCTTCCACATGGGAAATCCGGGTTCGATTCCCAGCCAATACACCTCACGCACAGCCAGCACCCATCTGTCAGTGGAGCCTTGCCTGCTGCAATGACACTGAACAGGTTTCAGCAGAGTTTCCTGATTAAGACAGACTAGGAAGAAAGGCCTGGAGACCTACTTTCAAAAATTAGCTAATGAAAACCCTGTGGAGCACAACGGTCCAACCCAGGACCAACCATGGGGACGGTACAGGACGGGGCAGTGTTTCGTTCCGTTGTGCTGGGGCTGCTGTGAGTCGGGGCCACCTTGATGGCAGCTAACAACAATAACAGTGTCCAAAATAATCACACTTACGATTTCACACACTTACACATATCCAGGTAGACAGAGTAAGTGCAGCCCTCCCCATCCAGTAGACAAGGAGGTGGGGCTCAGGGCTCTAACACCTGCCCAAAGTCACCTAACAAGCAGGTGACCTAGCCAGGACCACCCCCACAGCTCCTCCCCCACACAACTCTGGCACCTACAAAATAAAAACTCAACTCCGCTCCACAAAAACACAGTCAGTTGTGTGTTTGAAAGTTAACCCTCACTGGAGACCATGAAAAGGCTTCTATCCAGGAAGAAAAGCAATACAAGCAACTCAAAAGGAAATACATGCGAAATAGAATACAGCTGTCCGTGCTAAATGGCTCTTTGCAAAACCAGTGACAAAGTTTTGGTAATATCTGCATCTTTTCTCAAAACCACAGAAGCGAAAACTATCAGGCTATGATAACACATTAGGTTTGCATTTCCAAGAGACTCGCAAGTCTCTAAGGAGTTACAAAACCACACAGAGACCCCGACACAGGGGCACTGAGAACAACGCCCACTGCGACACCACTTGTCTCAGCTGGGGAGCACCACCTCTCAGCTGATCCTAAGGACTTCCCTAAAAAAAAAAAGCAGTTGCCATGGAGCCAACTCCAACCCATGGTGACCCCATGTGTGTCACAGCAGAACTATACTATGCTCCCTAGGTTGTCAAAGTTGTGATTTTTCTGAAGTAGATCACCAGGCCTTTTGTCCAAGGCACCTCTGGGTGGACTCAAACCACCAGCCTTTTGGTTAGCAGCTGAGCGTGTTACCCATTTCCACCACCCAGGGACTGAAAACACTGGCAGGAGAGCTGAAATCAGAAGGCAGCATCCTTGGTCCCACGTTTAGGTCTTTTGATTGGGTAGTAAAATGACGCTAAAAGTTAAAAACAAATGAGAAATAGCTCCTACTTACTCATTAAATTTCAATATTTTAATGCCCTGCCCGTATTTTGCCCTGAGATTTGTCCCTTTTTGTCCTACTAGGTATCTTCTGAACAACCAGCGCCGGAATCATCCAACCTGTCGACAGGGGAGGAGTTTTCAAAACCACTGTCCATATGACTCAATTTGCCAGTAAAAACTGCCACCAGAGCTGTGCTTGCAGAAAAATGTCCATAAATGCATTATTGCAACTGGCAGATCGATGTCTATAATAAAAACAAATAGATTTAACAAGTGCTTGCTTTTACGAGTTGAGTCATTGGTGGACAACGCATTCAGCTTCACCCCTGGACTTCAGGGAACGGGCAATCGAGCCTGGTCTGGAGACACTGCTGACTTCACAAGTGTTCCTGGTAGGAAATTATTCTAACAAGGAAATTTTAGGAGTAGGAGAGTGAACATATGAGGCCTTTATGGCTCGCTCACAATTCCTCTCATTACATACTTGCACATACACACAAGGACAAATTTAACAACCATAAGGAAATGTTTTTGTAGAATCTGAGCTGGTTTTACAGCAGCTGCACCACAGGCCAAATGAGTTTTCTGCAGTTGTGGGTAAGGAGGGCGTGAGGCCTCCCTGGAGACCCTCACTCCACTGCTAAGCCACCAATCTAGTTGAAAACAACTTGTGGTGTTAAAAACAAGTTTCAGCATTCAACATGTGGCCAAGGGTGTCACCCGTGCGTCAGTAGCCCCTGGGGCACCCTATTCATTTAGCTATTTGGCTGGAGCAGACCATGGGAGGGTGACTGCCACAGAGGGCTCAACTTCCCAGGATCCCAAGCACTTCGGCGAGGCACGGTTTGTGACCCGTTTGCACGTGGCCCACATAGGACGGAGACACGGATTCCTTGAAAGGTTACAAAAATTATTTATTCCTCTTATTAAACCAGAAAACCCAAACTCGTTGCCTTTGAGTTGATTCTGACTCATGGTACCCCATGTGTTAGGGAAAAGAACTGCTCCATGGGGTTTTCTTGGCTGTAATCTTTACGGAAGCAGATGGCCAGGCCTCTCTTCCGTGGTGCCACTGGGTAGGTTCAAACCCCCACCGTGTGCACCACCCACGGGCCTCTTCCTCTTCTTAGACAACTCATTTTAATAGTTTCAAGGAGTCGTTCTCTTCACACAAGGCCAATACATGGTTTCCCCAAACCTCATAGCCCTCCAATGTTAGCTCTCTATTACTGTTCACTTTTTTAAGTCAAAAGAAAACTAGACTTGCTCCACTGACCAGGAGACATGCCACAAAATGCTGTGTAGTCCACACCACTGGGTCTCAAACATTCAACCACCTGTGCCTAAGCCAGGGCTGCAGCGCTTACAGAGTGGGAAAACCCACCTCATGCACAGCTCAACTTGCCTCAGGAAACCACACACGCTAAGCTTCCACTGAGAACGGACCAGCAGGCTAATTCATTTATCAGTAGCATAAACACACAGGCCAAGTGTGGCACCGCCCTCCAATCACACTGAGTCTCCCCACTGTGATGCCATGATTTCTAAGTCTCTGATCTTAACACATCAGCTTTTGTTTAAATGTTATCCTTTGTAATAATATTCTGGTTAAGGACCAAGCTATTTCAGTGAGCAGCTGTATCGAAAGCTCCCCATCCCAGGAAACAGCGCCAGTGAGGCCATGGGCAGAAGCCCAAGCAGCTCAGGGGACTTTCAGACCCTGGGCCTCTCACCAGATAAGCCTGCAGTGACCAGAGACCCAGCAGGAAGTCTAAGGCCTCAGGAAGTACACAACTCTGAGGTGGACAAGGGAGTTACGTGGGGTCAGAACTGAAGTGAGAAAACAACCCAAGAGTAATGTTAACAGACAACCAGAGGAAGACAACTCAGACAACACTGTTTTGCTTCCACTCTTTTCTATTGCTGAGAATGTACCATAAACTAGAAGGAGAGCTGACACCCACAAAGGGAAGGTTAGAGAGAAATGTCTTGGTGGTTTGAGTCACTGGCTACTAAATGTTTGTCCTGGGCAAGATAAAAAAATAACAATTTTTTATGTTTGATCTTAAACAAAAACACATATTTAGAAGAAATAGTTTTGGTTTCTAGAGAACAGGAATGGAGGAGGGGCCCGAGGTAGCACAGGGAACCCATTCTTCCTCAAACCTTCCTTCCCATCCCTCCCCTCCCCACGTGGGGGATAGGCTGGGTGGTGATGGGGGCACCTGAGAAGGAAGCCAACCGCAGGGAGCAAGGGTCTGAGTGGAAGGCCCAGGTGAGGCCCAACACATATCAAAGTAAGACCAAAAAGAAGAGCCACACCCTGTCTCTCAGAGGAAAACAGAGGTTTGCGAACCTCCGCAGTTTGAACAAGAGTAAGACAGTGTGTGCCTGGGGCTTTGTTCCTTTAAACCTTGCTTTCTAACAGTGAGGAAACTGGTGGTATAGTGGTTAAGTGCTACGGCTGCTCACCAAAGGGTCAGCAGTTCAAATCCACCAGGCACTTCTTGGAAACTCTACGGGGCAGCTCTATTCTGTCCTATAGGGTCCCTATGAGTCGGAATTGACTCGATGGCCCTGGGTTTTAGGTTTTTTTTTTTTTTGGCTCTCTAACAGTGATGCCTTTTGAAGGCTGCATTTAATAATGTTAGTTAACCATAGCTATCGTAATCCAATGTAACTATTGTAGGGTGCTGTTGTACCTATGGAAACCCTGGTGGCACAGTGGTTAAGTGCTATGGCTGCTAACCAAGAGGTTGGCAGTTCAAATCCACCAGGCACTCCTTGGAAACTCTATTGGGCAGTTCTACTCTGTCCTATATGGTCGCTATGAGTCGGAATCGACTCGACGGCTATGGGTTTGGTTTTTTTTTTTTTTTTTTACTGTACCTATGAGTGGGAATCGACTGGACTGTGAGGGGTTTGGTTTGGGTTTTTATTGTACCTTAGTAAATTTCTGTACTGAAGCCTGGCTCCTCCAATCCCCAGACAATAACAGATTCCACTCTACCATTCAAAAATTCAAAGTCTAAGTCCAGACAAAGACCCCAAGAAGAAATGAAACACCTGACAGAACAAGGCCAAGTTTCCTTGGCTTCTTGCAGCCTCTAGAGCCTAGTGGAAGCTGACCAGGTGTGAACTAAACTCGTTGCTGTCAAGTCGATTCCAACTCTTAGAGACCCTACAGGGCAGAGTGGAACTGCCGCACCGTGTTTCCAAGGCTGTAATCTTTACAAAAGGCTGCCACATCTTTCTCCCGAGGAGCAGCTGGTGGGTTGGAACCACCGAGCTTCGGGTTAGCAGCTGAGCACTTTACCACTGCACCACCAGGGCTCCTTAACTCCTTCATAGGCCCAGACAAATTTCCTAATAGTGGTAACTACCCTGATAATGCCTTCTGAATTAATACAATATTAGCTATCACGGAGGGGGTGCTTCTGACATTGTTTCCTTGAAATCGTCTGACCCCCACAATGTGTAAAACTTGCTCTTCTTTACCCTCTCCTCCCCCGGTGTTGTGTCTACTGAGGGGCTGTGCGGATATAACAGGACCATCATCCCATTGTCCCTGTGGGAACAGGGAGATGACAAGGACGGCCTGACTTAACAGATAATGGAAAAGTTGACATTTGGGCTCATATTCAACTAACCAACTCTTGACTATTTTCAGTAGCTTTATGGCCTGCAACAAGCAGCTGTGGAGATCCCTTTCTGGACAAAGCAGCGTCCCCTGTGACCGTCCACCCAGCCAAGCAAAAGCTGTACAAAAACACATGCAATCTGCCTGCCAGGACAGAGTCAGCTCTGGAGCAGAGGCGCTGAGAGCAAAGCCCACCTGAGATTTCAGAAAATGACGAACCCCCCGACTGAGGAATGTATAGTTTAGAACTCTCTCTGTATTATTACCGACCTGGGACTCGGGTGCCGGCGTAAATGGCTCTCAGGCGCCACTTGCTTACTCTCAGTGTTTATGGGTGCAATTAGGGCCTAATGTATACAAACGCCAGCCAGGATAACCAGGAGGACCCCAGAACTGGCTCCTCCTCCCGCCCTCCTCAAACCAGACAGAAATTGGGAGTCTGCTGAAGGCGTGCTGCGGAAGAAGGTCTGGAGAGCGGAGCCCAGAGGCCTGGGCCTGGCTGAGCGTCGAAGATGTCAGCCAACTGGAGGTGAGGGGGCGACCACGACCCCCGCGCCAGGCCACTGTCACCGCAGCCCAACGTGGTCCACGAGCCCCAGGCCCGGGGGAAGGCTATGCACACCTGGGCACACCTGGGTCACACCTGGGCACATCTGGGGTGGGTACTGGGTGGGAATGGGGCACCCCCAGCCCCGACGGCGAGGGGCGGGCGCCCACAGGCCCACTCGGGGCTGCGACTGTCCCACGGGGTCCAGACGCCCAGTCTCCCGAGGGAGAGCCCCGAGCTTTGCCGGGCGCGGCGACCGAGACACTCACCGCGCTGCCAAAGGCGCCAACCATAAGAGCCGCGCACGCTGAACGCACACCGTACAAACAACGCAAAGAGCTGGCTGCCTGGGCACGTCCGGGGCGCGGGGCGGGGCGGGAGGCGGAGCCGGGGCGCGCGGGGCAGGGGCGGGGCCGAGGACGCGCGGGAAGCGGGCCGTGAGCACGGGGGCGGGGCCGGAGCGCGGGGCGGGGCCGAGGCGGGGTCTGGGCGGGGCCGGGGCGCGTCCTTCCTGCCGGCGAGCGCACGGCTCTGGGGCGGCCTCGTTCTGCCCAGCCCCGCTCTGCGCAGTCTCGCTGTAAGCCCGCCGCCCCGGCCCGCCGGGCCTCCGCAGGCTCCAGGACAGCGCCCTCCTGTCTCTTTGCCCGAGGGCAGCCCGCCCCGGTTCCGGCCCGGAGCAGGGCCCGCAAGCGCACCTGTGTGCGCCCGGAAATGCCGGGGGCGCCGGGGCTTTCCCACCACGTGGCGCCCAGCGCACCAGCCAGTGTGGATCCTGGTCCAGCCCCGCGGGGGCAGCACAGGCACCTCCCCAGAGGCGCCCTCGAAGGCTTGTTCACGCCGCTCTGGCGCGCACCTGAGGGCAGCGGGGTCCGCCTCCAGGGCCTGTGCACGACCACCGGGCCTGGGTCCGCCTCCAGGGCCAGTGCACGACCACCGGGCCTGGGTCCGCCTCCAGAGCCTGTGCACGACCACCGGGCCTGGGTCCGCCTCCAGGGCCAGTGCACGACCACCGGGCCTGGGTCCGCCTCCAGGGCCAGTGCACGACCACCGGGCCTGGGTCCGCCTCCAGGGCCAGTGCACGACCACCGGGCCTGGGTTGCGTCTCCAGGGCCTGTGCACGACCAGCGGGCCTGGAGTCGGCCTTCAGGGCCTGTGCACGACCACCGGGCCTGGGTTGCGTCTCCAGGGCCTGTGCACGACCAGCGGGCCTGGGTCCGCCTCCAGGGCCTGTGCACGACCCCCGGGCCTGGGTCCGCCTCCAGGGCCTGTGCACGACCACCGGGCCTGGGTCCGCCTCCAGGGCCTGTGCACGACCACCGGGCCTGGGTCCGCCTCCAGGGCCTGTGCACGACCAGCGGGCCTGGGTCCGCCTCCAGGGCCAGTGCACGACCACCGGGCCTGGGTCCGCCTTCAGGGCCTGTGTACCACCAGCGGGCGTGGAGTCGGCCTTCAGGGCCTCTGCACGACCATCAGGCCTGGGACCACCGGGCCTGGGTCCGCCTCCAGGGCCTGTGCACGACCACCGGGCCTGGGTCCGCCTCCAGGGTCTGTGCACGACCAGCGGGCCTGGGTCCGCCTCCAGGGCCAGTGCACGACCACCGGGCCTGGGTCCGCCTTCAGGGCCTGTGTACCACCAGCGGGCCTGGAGTCGGCCTTCAGGGCCTCTGCACGACCATCAGGCCTGGGGTGCACCTTCAGGGCCTGTGCAGGACAACCAGGTCAGGATCTCCGTCACTGCTCAGCACTCCGGAGCCAGTCACTGCCTGGTGTTGTTTGGACACCACTGTATCTACCTGGGTCCTCATAACAACCCCCAAAGTAGTATCACCACCTCCCCCCCGCCAGAGCTTCAGGGAGTCACACCCCACTTGGCAATTTCAGGGTTCCATCCTAGGCCTGCTTTATGTTCTTGGCCAAGATACTCCAGTCTCCCAGGTTCTGCTTGTCTTCATGGGAAGGCGACTCTCACCTTCCCACAGTGTGCAACTCTCCTACTGGGATCTTGCCGAATATGCATACCTTGCTATTTGTGACTCAAACCTACTAACTTTGTTTGTAGAGGCTGTTCAGAGGAGAACCTCAGCAGAGCTGCAGTTTGTGATGAGCCCCAGTGATTCTCTCCAAGCCCCGGCATCATCCTCTGAAGGCCTCCACCCCAAGCATACCTTGGCTGAGACGAGTTTGAGTAACAGCTCTTGGAAAATGAATGAGGCCCTGAGTGCATGAAGGTAATGAAATCAGGGCGCTTTTTCTTTAATGAGCCTGAGCACAGCCTTCTCCACACTCCTCCAGGAAGCTGCAAGCATTTAAGCAAAGATGGCAGGAGATGAAACACATTTGCTATTCATATTGGGTTTAGCTGTGAGACCTCAGGTAGCTCATCCAACTTCTGTAACCTGCAATTTCATCATCTGTAAAGGGGAGGACCCTTAGGGGCGCAGTGGTTAAGTGTTCAGCGCTAACCAATCGCTCCTTGGAAACCCTATGGTGCAGTTCTCCCTCTGTCCTATAGGGTCACTATGAGTCGGAATGACTCGGTGGCCATCGGTTTCATTTGGTATGTTAGGGGGAACCCTTGGCTTTTAACCATAAGGTCAGCATTTCAAACCTACCAGCTGCCCCGTTGGAGGAAGATATGGCAGTCTGCTTCCACAAAGATTAAAACAAAAACCTGTTGTTGTCAAGCTCATTCCGACTCATAGCAACCCTATAGGACAGAGTAGCACTGCCCCATAGGATTTCCAAGGAGCAGCTGGTGGATTAAAACTGCCAACTTTTTGGTTAGCAGCTATAGCTCTTAACCACTACACCACCAGTTCCACAAAGATTTCAGCCTTGGAAACCCCATGGGCGGTTTTACTCTGTTTTTTTTTTTTTTTATAGGGTCACTATGAATCAGAATCAACTCCACAGCAACGGGTTGGGTATGTTAGGGTTGGTGTGTAGTGGCAATAAACAACAACGAACAAGCAAGCTTTCATGATCATGATTTCCAAAAGCCCAAACCATGTTCATCAAGAGCCCCTGTCTGCCTCTCCCCTTGCCCATCACCCCATTACCCCCCCACACTCTTCCCAATGTTCAAGGAGCACAAGAATGGCTCCAAAAGAGGGAAAGGGGTGCCCGGGTGTGCTGAAGGGTAGGATGGAGAATCTGAGATTTGGGGTGTGTAGCTGCCCAGCCCTACCCTGGCCGTCTGACTCTGTGCAGACCCCACAACTTCTCTGTCCTTGAAATGACAGCATTGGATGAGGTGAGTGAGCTGCTTTGGGCTCCCCATCTTGGGATTAGCTAAGCAGGCCCCATTCTCCCCTGGGCACACTTCCCAAAGATCACTTTTTACAAAGAGGGGGAAACTGCAGGAGAGTATGCTGAGCTGCAGCCTGGCCTCTCCAAGGGGTTCCCTGGGTCGCCTCTGAGATCAGCCAGCTTTCTTGCGGGCACTGGGAACACCTGGGTTTGCACCATTTTTTTAAACATACAGTGGATTCCTTTCAGGTTAAACAAATGAATACAACATGCGATTGCTTCCAATGGTTTCTGGAGCAGAGAAATTTGTTTAATAACCCTCTCTTTCCCAGCTACTTCTGTGACATGAGAGACCGTTTACAACAAAGCTGTCTTCAGTAGTCAAATTTAATCCTTACCACCCTACCTTTGGGAAATGAAGGGATTTTATAACGATCACATAAAACCTTATGTGGTTTGAAAGCCCCAAACTCTGGACAAACGTGCAATGGTCTTGTAACAAAAGAAACATTACCAAGCTCCCTGTTGTAAGTGCTTTGCATGTGGTTTTCTTTTAGGCTAGCATCTCCAGTGGAAGGCGTCCCCGATTAACACGATCGATCTTCTTAGGCCCAGGGTTCCTGTAAAGTCTGTAGCCAAGAGTGGAGCCTGTGCTCTGGACCTGGGTGGTATGTGAGGCCAGGAGCCTGAGCGTCCTGGAAGAGGAAGCCTGAAATGGTGGGGAGTGGGGAGGGGGTTGGGACCTGGGCGGGCCCAGGCTGTCTCCGAATTACACTCTGGACCCCACTGGTTCTCACCATCCCTGAAACCATCATGTATGTTTGCAGCGAGAGTGTAACCTACAAGGGTCCAGAGGAGGACAGGAAGGTGGGTGGGAGGGGGCTTCAGCTGGAGTACGCGGGGGAGACAAAGGAGCTGTCGTTGTTAGCCAGCATCCAGTTGGCGCCTGACTCGTGGCGACCCTGTGCACAGTGGCACGGAACCCTGCTGGGGTCTCGATCAGCTGCAGAGTGGACTGTTGTGCTCCACAGGGTTTGGGCTGATTTTCGGAAGTTGATCACCAGGCATTTCTTCGTAGTCTGAGTATGGAATCTCCACTGAGACCTATTCAGCATCATAGCACAGACAGGCCTCCACGGACAGACAGGTGGTGGCCACCTGTGCGAGGCACTGGCTGGGAAATCGAACCTTGGTCTCCTGCATGGAAGGTGAGAGTTCTACCACTGAACCACTGCTGCCGCGGACAAAGAGGAGGTGGTGCAGGTAACCCAGAAGGGCTTTCTTAGCTCTTGCATTCCTACAAAGAGGTAGAAAATCCTCTGCCCAGGAGCCCCTGGGAGCTTCCCTGGTGGTCTGGACCACTTCGGGCTCTTCTGCCCTCGGGGCTGGGGGGCAGGAGGAGCGCTCCGTACAAGGAAACAAGCTGGAGAAGCCAGAGCCTCCAGTTCAAGCCTTCGTTTAAAGGTGCTTTCTGAGACCTCCTTTTGCCAGCCTGGTTGGTGCAGGGCTGCAGACGCTGCATTTAACAGGACTTGTTGCAGGCTCCCCGGGGCACTCAGAGTTGAGTGGTGCAGAGACAGGAAAAGGGGTTTGTGATCTGGAGCAGGGAGGGCTCTGCCGGAGAAGTATGCTGGGGGCGTGGATCCTTCCCACAGTTCTTTTCAAGAGCCCCTGTGTGCTGGCCCTGTTCTATGAGTGACCCAGCACCCTGGGGATCTGCCAGGCAGTCAGGGAATCACCTGGGATCAGAGAGGATATAAAGAAACACCAAGAGAGAAAATGAAAGGGAAATACCCACATAGGATAAAGGTCCAGATCCCTGGGTGGAGCAACAGTTAATGTGCTTAGCTGCTAACCGAAAGGTTAGAGGTTCAGTCCACTCAGGTGGCTTGGAAGAAAGGCCCGGCAACCTATTGCCGAGACATCAGCCACTGAAAACCCTATGGAGCACAGTTCTACTATGACACACTTGGGGTCGCCATGAGTCAGAATCAACTTCACGGCAACTGGTTTATTATTTGTGGAATGTGGATCATGAATGTTGGACAGATGCCATCCCAAACCGTATACATATAGCTCTTCCTTCCAAACCATGGTGGCTTAGGATATTTGAGTATTGAGGGAATTTATATCAAATACGTAAACAAGCAAATAAGTCAGTTCTTCAGATGTAGACACAGGATGTGGATAAGCTGGTTTAGCTCACGACTTCTGCAAATTTCAACACTTTGAGGGAAATTGTCCCAACCTGGGGTGGGCTACCTGAGGGCATGTTGAGTGGATGGCCCAGGACTGGGCATTTTGCTAAGCGGAGGCTTTTCTCAGCGCAGCTCCTACACTCATTATGAAGTGTTTCCAACCCATTTTTGGGAAGGACTGTGCTTGTAATACCCTGTTGGCAGTTTGGGAGGAATCTTTAAGTCCTGTGAAGTACTGGGGAGTGTACACCTGGGTGGCCCAGAGGAAGCGGATCTCCCGCCCCCACCGCCTTTCTGAGATGTGCCAGAAGCACCTGGATTTTTGTGGCTTGGAAATTAAAGCAAGTGACGTGGGGATTTCGATGTTGAGACTGTGATTTGTGGCCATGTGCCTCTGACTGGGAAACCACAAATGAGATTCAAGGCAGGAGAAGCCGTCTTACCAAGTGTTCCCCGCAGCCACCAAAACATTCTTTTGAAAAAGGGAGAGTGGTTGTGTTCCCTCTGAGGGGTTGCTTATATCTACCTGCGTGCATTCATTGAGAGGTTTAAAATAGCAGGAGGCAAAGAAAAGAGTGACAACTGTGTGCTCCACAGCGCGGGGGAGGGAAAGATGGTGTACAGGGCACCTGTCCTATTGTCCAATTGACCATGAACATGAGATGTTGTTGTTGTTAGGTACCATCAAGTGAGTTCCAACTCATAGCAACCCCATGTACAACAGAACTAAACATTGCCCGGTCTTGTGCCATCCTGACTATCTTTGCTATGTTTGAGCCCATTGTTGCAGCCACTGTGTCAGTCCATCTCATTGAGGGTCTTCCTCTTTTTCACTGGCCCTCTACTTTCCCAAGCATGATGTCTTTCTCCAGGGACTGATGCCTCCGGATAACATGTCCAAAGTATGTGAGACGTAGTCTCACCATCCTTGCTTCTAAGGAGCATTCTGGTTATACTTCTTCCAAGATAGATTTGTTCGTTCTTTTGGCAGTCCATGGTATAGTCAATATTCTTCTGCAACACCATGATTCAAAGTTATCAATTCTTCTTCAGTCTTCCAGGGTCATAGTCCAGCTTCACACGCATGCGAGGTGATTAAAAACATCACAGCTTAGATCAGGCACACCTTAGTCTTCAAGGTGGCTTTGCTTTTCAACACTTTAAAGAGGTCTGTCGCAGCAGATTTACCCAATGCAATGCATCTTTTGATTTCTTGACTGCTGCTTCCATGGTTGTGGATTGTGGATACAAGTAAAATGAGATCCTTGACAACTTCAATCACATAATTTGGGGAGTCAGAAAGGACAGAGAGTGAGGTCCGAGAATGGTCCCACTGTCTGTCCAGCCAGCAGCCACTCTAGACGGAGCTCTCCATGGTCCAAAAGGTCACTGTGCAAGACTGGCACACGAGGATCTTCATTCCTGGTCAAGGCTGGAGGAGAGCTGTGAGGTTGGGGGTGATCACTGCCCAGGGAGGGCACCGTGGGCTGGGCCACTGCCAGTTGCCAGGGCTTTCTGTGACGTCAGTGAAGGAAGCCCAGCCAAGGCAGCAGACTTGGGTTGAATTGTGTTGGAGTCCTCACCTCATCCCTGTTGATGTGATCCCATTTGGGACTAGAGTTTTCTTTGTTATGTTGATGAGGCCCTCAGTCTCAGGTGTGTACTAAACCGGCTCACTTCTGAGCTATAAAAAGAGCAGATTACACACAGAGAAGCAAGCATGAATGGGGGGGAGGTAGATGCCCTGTGGAGCTCACCATGGACCTGTAGATAAGCTGAGACAAGGATTTCCCCCAGAGCCCACAGAGACAGAGAGCTTTCCCCTAGAGCTGATGCCCTGAAATCAGACTCCTTGCCTCCTGAACTGTGAGAAAATAAATTTCTGTTCATTAAAGCCACCCACCTGTAGTATTTCTGACAGCTACACTAGGCGACTAGGACAGCAGCCTAGCCCAAAGGGCCTTTATTAGGAGGTGGCCAGCACAGCTCAGGGACGTGAAGGAGGAACTGATCCAGGACCTCAGAGGTAGGTCAACTCTCTCTCTCTCCTCTCTTGGCTTCCTCTTCTCCAGTCCCAGGCAGGCCTTCTCCACTAGAGACCCCAGGGTTACTCCTATCATCTTCCACAGTAAAAAGACCCAGGGAAGGGCTGTGATTGGACCAGCATGGTGTCCATGACAAGCTCAACCACTCGCAGTGGCTGGGGGAATGAGAAACTATTCTGGCCAGAGTCTCAGGCACCTGCTAGACCAGGAGAGCAGGCCTGAAGCTGGAAGGAAGGGTGGGTGAACAGGGCATCATGTCCACGAGTCAGGGAGTCTCCAAGCTTGTATCCATGGCAATGGTTCCTGCCTGTTAACAGGTGGACACCTACTACGTCCAGGCCCTGCCTGAGCACCTCACACTCACGTGTGGACACCGTAATATCCACCACTGTTCATCCACCAGCTGTGTGTGCAAGAGGTGGGGTGCAGCCGGAGGGATGTTCTACTCCCTGCTACCCTATCTCCCTGGAGCAGAAAAGGAATCTCTGGCCATTAAATGAGTGCCCAGGTGGACATGGTTCTGTGCAGTGGACCACATTGTTGTGCCCCTGGATCAAGCCAAAACTGAAGCTACCCCAGACTTCTCATTTTTGTGCAACCAATTCTCTTGCTTGAAAAAGCAAGTTTATATTGCTTTTCTCTTTTTTTGTAACCAAGAATCTTAAACAATGCAAGTAGCCCCTGTGTGCCAGATACTCTGCTACCCTTTTACATGTGTTATCCTTGTAAAAACCCACATCTTTGAGAGAGGAGGAACATTCTACCAGTTTCATACGATGAGCAAAGTCAGGAGTAAAGAGGTCAAGTTACTTACCTAAAGCTAGTCAGCTATGAAATGGAGAGCCAGGATTTGCACCAAGTCTCTTTATCCCCATGGACTCAGTTCCTAAGAATGCAAGATCTGAGGCAGTAGAGGAAACAGAAGAAAGTAAGGAGCTAGAGAGAGAGAGAGAGAGAGAGAGAAACAGCAAAGATTTGGTTACCATTTTGGAACTGAGGAATTTAAAATCTTTTTGTGGCAAGCTCTGATGATGTATTTCTAGGGCTTAGGAATCTTATCCTGCTATTTGTTCTTTAAATAAAAGAATCAGAGTTGTGACTTAGTTTAAACCAACTCCAAAGACGGTAGAGTTGACTGCTGATTAAAAACTTGTCTTCCTTGGTCGGAGAAAGCAGTAGCAGGTACGGCTTCCCTGAATGTGTTGCATTTTGCAAATGTAACTTTTATTGGCAGTGCTGGAGAATGTCAATGACTGGAGAATATGACTTGTTTCTTAACAAGCTAGAAACAGTAACTGAGCGTTCTCGTTGACATCTACTTATATTTGTACCATAAAAATAAATTGGGAGAAGTCTGAGTTTAAAGGTGATTGTGGAACCATTATTCTGGCATTTTTTCTGGTCACCCCATACTGGTGAATCCGTGAGCTAGTTCCAGAGGACAGCAGCTTCCTAGACCAACAGAATCTCTAAGTCACAGTAATTTCAAAGGTCACCCTGATTCCGTGCGCATTGAGCTGGAGTCTTTTAAGGAGTAAACAAATTCCAGCCATTCTGTCCTTCAGAGGCATGCCATCATTTTTAATGGTTAAAAGTGTATTAAGTTGCATTTTTTCAGATCCTCATGGTTTCATTTCCTTTCAGTTGTGCTATCTAAAAATTTTTTTCCAACTCGTTTTTCCTGATTATTTGTTGCTTCATACATATTCTATAGCCAAAGCCCTCTGGCTGCTGAGCAATAGGTAGGGCTGATGGCTGGAACAGGGTGATGATGCTCGGGTAGCAAGAAGTCAGTTTCATCCTACCCTTGTTAGGCACGGAAAGATTTTCAGATTCACATCGACTTGGAAATGAAGCTATTGGAATTTGGTCCAAGCCTGTATCTTGCATCAGCGAAAATGCATAGTGTGATTGCTGTGTTGAAATGTGTGCTCAAATGCACTGGGAGTTTTATACTATTTTTCAAACTTCCAAATAGATAATGTCAGAACATTTCTGAAATGGGATGCTAACATCAAGATATACTGCACCAATCAACAAGCACCAGGCAAAGCAGAGTGTAGAACTTGGGTCTATGAGACTACTAGAGAATTTCCGTTTCCATTCCGGGTGTCAAAAGCTTGGCGCCTTACCTCCTAGATTGTTTCGTGTCTCCAGGAGAAAGTCTCTGTAGGGCCCCTGTGCTGAGCTCCGCTCCGTGTTCAAAAGCCAAGGAATTAGATATGCTGTCGTTTATGGAACTGTTTATGAACGTGTCTTCTTTTCGAATTGTTCAAAAACCCAAAAGGAGTCAAACTTTGACAGTTTAAGGCAACGGTGGGAGGGTCCTGGTGATCTCCCCTGTGTACCCTTAGCCATTAAGGCTTTCTGGTTGAAAATGCAATTTCCATTCCGCGAATTTCTTCTAACTCTAATGCTCCATTTGAAACTTTTGCCTCTTTTGAAAGGATTTCTTCCGTATGAAGCATTTGACAAAGGTCACGTTAGGAATATGTTTCTGGGATGATAACATTTTGATTAGATATGCAAGAATCTCTCTCCTTCCCTCGGATGTCATATTGGAACATTTTCCATTATTTTAAGAAAATCATGTAAGTTGATAGTATTCCGCAATAAGAGCTTGAATTTTGTGGCTTATTTTCTTTGCTGTAATGTGCCAGCACCGTGGGCACCGTTGCGGGGAATAAATTGCTCTTCCCCAATAAACCAAATGTCTGAAGAAGCCCCTGGAGGCAGAGGGATGTCCATAAAAGTTGAAATGGATTTCATAATATGGTATTCAATTTAGTATAATAAGTGGGATTCAAAAATAATCTAGCCCTCCACACGAAAATACCTCTGTCGCTAATCAGAGGGGAAGTTAACTTTGCACCAGAACCCAACAGAGACGGTTAGTAGGTGCTATCTTCATCTCCTATTGCTGCTGTAACAGAACTAGCACAAGTGGGGAGTTTGAAAGAACGGACATTTCTTTTCCCAGAGTCCACGAGGTTAGCAGTCTGCGTCCAGGGCCCTGGGTCTGGGGCCAAGGGGGGCTCTCTTTTTCGTCCGCTCTGGGGGAAAATCCTTGCCTCTGCTTCTCTAGTTCAGGGTTCCCTGGTCCCTTGGAGATCTTCACATCTTCAGGTGGTATCTGCCTTCCCCCTTTTGGGCTCCATCTCATCTGTGCCTGGTTTGCTCTTTTTGTATCTTAAAAGTGATGAGGTTTAAAATACCCCTACACTGATATGGCTTCATTAACATAACAAAGAAAACCCTGTTCCCAAACAGGATCACCCACAGGCATACCAGAAAAAACCGAACGCATTCCAACTTACAAGGACCCTATACAACAGAACAAAACTACCCCATAGGGTTTCCAAGGAGCGGCTGGTGGATTCCAACTGCAGACCTTTTGGTTAGTATCTGAGCTCTTAACCACTCTGCCACCAGGGCTCCACCCATGTAATAGGGGTTAGGATTCCAATACATATTTTGTGGGTGCGCAATTCAATCCATACTATATGCCAGAATATACTTATTATTTTTTTCCTCCACATAAGCTATTAATTAGGAAACCCTCGTGGCGTAGTGATTAAGTGCTATGGCTGCTAGCCAAAGGGCTGGCAGTTTGAATCCACCAGGTGCTCCTCAGAAACTCTATGGGGCAGCTCTACTCTGTCCTATAGGGTCGCTATGAGTCAGAATCGACTGGATGGCACTGGGAAGCTATTAATTATCTGAAAAATTAGAAACCTCTCACTTTCTCTTTTAAGCTTGAAAAACTAGTCCCTTAAAGACAACAACCAGGAAGCATTTATCAAAAGGCCAATTCAGGTTCTGTAGCTTATGGAGAGAAGATGCAGGTGTGTATTTTGTAGCTTCCCCTCAAAGGTTCTCGGTAACAGAAAATATTTCAAAACCAATACCAGTAAGCTAACATCATTAATTGTTCTCTAATGCTGATATTGCCATGAAAAATAAAGTTCTGGTGCTCAGCATTAGAAAGCAAAGTGAGAAACTGTTTAGAAGTTTGATAGATGACACCATGGAGCAGAGAGATGGGAAAATGAGCACTTAGAGGATGCTGGAAATACCCAGAGAATGATGGAAACTGGCTCAGGGTTCCTGGACGACTGGGTTTGATGAAAAATCAGCACCAAGACAAGAGAGCAGGGAAAATGAAGAAAGATGAGGGGGCACTCAGTCTACAGAGGTGGTAAAAACGCACAGTTTCAACAAATGCAGTGTTTCTGGATTATGTCCCCAGAAATGAAGATGATCTAATAAACAGCCACAAGGTCCATATTTACCTGCATAAAACTTGTCACTCTCATTTTGGAAACTGAAGGTGTGGGGGTGGATTTGAAATTCTTTTTTATTTTATCCCTAAACTTTTAATATCATAAAAAAAAAAACACTGCCGCTTAGAAATGAAAACAATTGACGGATAATCTGATGCAGTTTAACGGTTACACTTTCGTAAAGTGTTCACACATTCACATTTTATTGAGTTCTTAAGCAAAACAAGTCTAAGAAAATGATCCCTGAAGCAGTAAGTAAAATTTGTTTAATGTCTAATTCAAAAGGTATTTTGGTAATACAATTTTTTTTTTTTTAATTTTAAGATTAGCAACCAAATACCAATTTCTCTAGGTGCACTCCCCCCTCCGCCACCCCCAGCACCCACCAGGAGGGTCAGTAGCCACATCAATGTTTTCAGGCTGTCTCTGAGTTCTTTCTGTTCAGTGGCTGGAACTGATGAATGGTAGCTTCCTTTTAGCCAAACTCTGCCAACAGAGGCTTTGATTTGAGTTTGTTATGGAGACAAAATAGTCTTCAGATAACTAAGTTCCACAGTTTGTTTCCGTGGCAGGAGAGGACAGACGTGGAAGCCTCGTACCTGGTCCAAGCTCCAGAGAAGGTTCTGGAGACCTGGATGTTCATATAGCTCCTTTGTCTCCTATCTGGAAGGCCTTTTCAAACTCCTTACACTCACAAAGTCTCTGTTTTATTATCTGTAAAATGGCGATAATAACACCTGACTGGCAGGGCAGTTTTGCAGCTGAGGGCACTAATGTCAATGATGGCGGTACTGAGCTTTTCCGTTGTCTCTTTCTACGGGGTTATTTGATTTGATTCCTGTATATTCCAGCTGGTAAGGTCAGCATGTGTAGCCAAAGGCCGTGTTGTTGAAAAAGGTATTTTCAATGAAGAAGTCATTGGTTTTGCAAAATTCTATCATGGGATTTGCAACGTTGTTGCTGTCACCAAGGCCATATTTTCCGACTATCGGTCCTTCTTCTCTCTTTCCGATTTTTGCATTCTAATCACCAGTAATTATCAATGCATCTTCATTGCATGTTTGATCAATTTCAGAGTACAGAAGTTGATAAAAAACTTCAATTTTTTCATCTTTGGCCTTAGTGCTGCTGAGTAAATTTGAATTATAGTTGTATTAACCGATCTTCCTTGCAGGTATATGAATATTATCCTATCGCTGACAGCGTTGTACCTCAGGATAGATCTTGAAATGTTCTTTTTGACGATGAATGCAACACCATTCCTCTTCAAGTTGTCATTCCCGGCATAGTAGACCACATGATTGTCTGATTCAAAATGGCCAATACCAGTCCATTCAGCTCACTAATGCCTTGGATATTGATATTCATGCATTCTATTTCATTTTTGCCAACTTCCAATTTTCCTAGATTCATATTTCATACATTCTGTGTTCCAATTATTAATGGATGTTTGCAGCTGTTTCTTCTCATTTTGAGTTGTGCCACCTCGGCAAATGAAGGTCTCAAAAGCTTAACTTCCTCCATGTCATTAAGGTCAACTCTACTTTGAGGAGGCAGCTCTTCCCCAGTCATCTTTTGAGTGCCTTCCAACCTGGGGGGCTCATCTTCCAGGACTATATCAGACAATGTTCCACTGCTGTTCATAAGGTCTTCACTGGCTAATGCTTTTCAGAAGTAGACCGCTGGGTCCTTCTTCCTAGTCTGTCTTAGTCTGGAAGCTCAGCTGAAACCTCTCCTCCGTGGGTGACCCTGCTGGTATCTGAATACTGGTGGCAAAGCTTCCACCATCACAGCAACATGCAAGCCACCACAGTATGACAAACTGACGGACACAAATCAATTACAACTGTGGAAAGAGACAATGGAAAAACTTAATATCATCAGCTAGAAAAAGGCCAGGGCAGACTGTAGAACAGACCATCAATTGCTCATATGAAAGTTGAAGTTGAAGAAAATTAGAAGAAGTCCACAAAAGCCAAAGTATGGCCTTGAGTATAGCCCACCTGAATTTAGAGACCATCTCAAGAACAGATATGATGCATTGAACACTAATGACCAAAGACCAGATGAGTTGTGGAATGACATCAAGGACATCATACGTGAAGAAAGCAAGAGGTCATTAAAAACACAAGAAAGAAAGAAAAGACCAAAAGGGATGTCAGAAGAGACTCTGAAAGTTGCTCTTAAACATAGAATAGCTAAAACAAAAGGAAGAAATGATGACGTCAAAGAGCTGAACTGAACATTTCAAAGGGTGGCTTGAGAAGACAAAGTAAAGTGTTACAATGACATGTGCAAAGACCTGGAGTTAGAAAACTAAAAGAGAAGAACATGCTCCACATTTCTCAAGCTGAAAAAATTGAAAAAAAAAAAAAAAATTCAAGCCTCAGTTGCAATATTGAAGGATTCAATAGAGAAAATATTGAACTATGCAGGAAGCATCAAAAGAGGATTGAAGGAATACACAGAGTCACTGTAGCTAAAAGAATTGGTCGATGTGCAATCACTTCAGGAGGCAGTACATAATCAACAACCAATGGTACTGAAGGAAGAGGTTGAAGCTGCTCTGAAGGCACTGGTGAAAAACAAGGCTCCAGGAACTGACGGAATATCAACTGAGATGTTTCAACAAACAGGTGCAGTGCTGGAAGCGCTCACTCATTTATGCCAAGAAATTGGGAAGATGGCTACCTGGTCAACCAACTGGAAGCGATCCATATTTGTACCCATTCCAAAGAAAGGGGATCCAACAGAATGTGGAAATTATCAAATAATATTATAAATATCACACACAAGTAAAGTTTTGCTGAAGATCATTCAAAAGCAGTCACAACAGTACATCCATAGGGAACTGCCAGAAATTCAAGCCGGATTCAGAAGAGGACATGGAACCAGAGATATCACTGCTGATGTCAGATGGATCATGGCTGAAAGCAGAAAATACTGGAAGGATGTTTACCTGTGTTTTATTGACTATGCAAAGGCATTTGACTGTGTGGATAACAACCAATTATGGATACCATTGCGAAGAATGGGAATTCAGGAACACTTTTAATTGTGCTCATGAAGAACCTGTACTCAGACCAAGAGACAATACTTTGAACAGAACAAGGGGATGCTGTGTGGTTTAAAGTTAAGAAGGGAGTGTGTCAGGATTGCATCCTTTCACCGTACTTATTCAATTTGCATGCCGAACAAATAATCCAAAAAGGTGGACTACATGAACAAGAACAGGGCATCAGGATTGGAGGAAGACTCACTGAAAACCTGCGATATGCAGATGACACAGCCTTGCTTACTGAAGGTGAAGAGAACTTGAAGCACTTACTGGTAGAGATCAAAGACCACAGCCTTCAGTATGGATTAAGCCTCAACATAAACAAAACAAAAATCCTCACAACTGGACCAATAAATAACATCGTGATAAATGGAGAAAAGATTGAAGTTGCCAGGGATTTCATTTAACTTGGATCCACAATCAACGCCCATGGAAGCAGCAGTCAAGAAATCAGACGACCCATTGCATTGGGCAAATTTGCTGCAGGAGATCTCTTTAATGTGTTACAAAGCAAAGATGTCACTTTAAGGACTAAGGTGGGCCTGATCCAAACCATGTTTTCAATCACCTCGTATGCATGTGAAAGCTGGACAGTCAATAAGGAAGATCAAAAAGAATTGATGCCTTTGAATTGTGATGTTGGAGAAGAATATTGAATATACCATGGACTGCCAGAAGCATGAACAAATCTGTCTGGGGAGAAGTACAGCCAGAATGTTTATTAGAAGCAAGAATGGCAAGACTTTGTCTCACATACTTTGGACATGTTGTCAGGAGGGACCAGTTCCTGGAGAAGGACATCAGGCAACAATGTGAGTGAATGCCTACTGCAGTAATCCCCTCACCACAGCTAGGATGCCAATGACTGGCTTCCTTCTTTACTTTGGAGCCTGTGGGTGTGCAAACGGTTAATGTTCCGGCTGCTAACCAAAAGTTTGGTGCTTTGAGCCCACCCAGAGGTGCCTCAGAAGAAAATATGCCATTGAAAACCCTGTAGTGCACACTTTTACTCTGACACATACGGGGTTGCCATGACTCGGAATCTAATTTACAACAACTGGCACTGGTTCTCGACTTTGGAAAAGACTGTCTAGTGCTCCTTGGAGATTCTGACAGCACTCTGTGGTGCTTTGGAGCTGTTGAACATGCTTTCACATGGACCACTGGTCTTCTCGTAATAACTTCCAAAGCCAGTTATCACTTCTCTCTTGATTCGCAGATCCAGGGACCCATTTTGTGTCTGGAACATGCTCTTCTTCCAGAGTGCTGGGTCTTTGTGCTGCCTCCTCCACTCCCCCACTCTATGCTGCCCTGGACCTTGGACACCTAACACAAGCCCACATCTACAGACCCTATGCTGGGATGTCATTATTTTTCCCACTAGAAGACAAGCTTGGGGAGAGCCGTACTGGTCTTAACGGATATTTGGATCTCCATCGTGGGGCCCCAAACCAGGTGGAATAAACAGTAATGTTTAATTAATTGAGTACATAACAGAACAAATACATGAATAGTGGTCATACTCACAGTTAAACAAAATTCAAAACACAAACTCTGGTAGAGATTCACTTCTCTCCTGTGCTGATACCAACTGTTCTCCTTCCTCTCTATTCCTACCACCAGGGAACTTGTTTAAACCTTAATCACCTCCTACCTGGAGAACTTCAGGGGGCTTCTAACTGCTGGTTTCTGCGACTGGTTTTCCCTATCCAAACTAGTCTACATGTACCCCAAGGCTAATGTGCTAAAACCTGGCCTTAGTCAAAGATCTAAGCCCTCCCCAACTTTGCCTGCCCTGTTGTCGTTGGGTACTGTTGAGTGAATTCCGAATCATAGTGACCCCATGTGGCAGAGCAGAACCGCACCATAGGGTCTCCTAGGCTGTAATCTTTACAGAAGCAGATTGCCAGGTCTTTTGTCCTGCAAAGTTACTGGTGGGCTCGAACCACTGATGGTGGTTAAGCCAGGTGTTTCACCATTGCACCACTGGGGCTCCTTTGCCCGCCCCAGGCTCCTGTAAGCTTACCTCCCAAGGACCCCTGAAACATTCAGGGCCCCAGCCAAGCCCTGAACCCTGAGGCCAGTGTGTGTCCCTCCCCACCCCAACCCTGGAGGGAGTAGGACCGTGCCCTCTGAAAAGGCCAGGCTGTGTCCTGTTCACCTCTGAGTCCCTGGTGCCTAAAACAGTGTCTGACGTGTTGTTGTGTGTTGGTTCTGACTCATAGTGACCCCGGGTGACAGAATAGAACTGCCTCATATGGTTTTCTAGGCTGTAACCTTTACAGGGAGCCCTGGTGGCACGGTGGTTAAGAGCTGTGGTTGCTAACCAAGCGGTCGACAGTTTGAATCCAGCAATGCTCCTTGGAAACCCTATGGGGCAGTTCTACTCTGTCCTGTGGGGTCGCTATAGGTTAGAATCAACTCAACAGCAATGGGTTTGGTTTGCGTGTTTAATCTTTATAGGCATCCCTGCTTGCACAGTGGTTAAGAGCTCAGCTGCTAACCAAAAAGTTAGCAGTTCAAATCCACCAGCTGCTCCTTGGAAACCTCTATGGGACTATTCTACTCTGTCCTATAGGGTTGCTATGATTAGGAATCGACTTGATAGCCCTAGGAAACTAATGCTTCTTATCTAGTACGCTAAACTGACACACCACCCCCCGTCTGTCAGTGTCTCGTACTGTGGTGGCTTGCGTAGTGCTGTGATGCTGGTTGCTGTGCCACAGGTATTTCAAATACCAGTAGGGTCATCCAGGGTAGACAGGTTTCAGTGGAGCTTCCAGACTAAGACAGACTAGGAAGAAGGGCCTGGGCACTCTATTTACTAAAATTAGCCAATAAAACCCTATGGATCACGACAGAATATTGTCTGATGCAGCACTGGAAGATGAGCCCTCTAGGTTGGAAGGCAACAATGGACTCAGGCGTGCCAGCGATCGTGGGGACGGCGTGGGTCTGAGCGGGGTTCGTTCTATCGTACGCAGGGTCACCGTGAATTGGAGCTGACTCTACTGCAACTAGTGACAACAACAAATACAGTCATTATGGGCCTTCAGGATTTATTTTTATTTTTTGGAGACCAGGACTCTGTGTGGACATGGCGGCTCTACGATGCCATGGAAGGGTTTTCACTGGAACTGGTCTCAACATCAGTCTGGTGTCTGTGACTCCAGTGCGGATTAGAAGCTGCCATTTAAGGGAGGGAATTTCTTTGGAAGACATCTCTAAGCTGCTGACGTCACAGAAGCATGCTCTCCACCGGTGTGTCCTATCTTTTGACGTCATTGAATTCTTAAACTGGGCATGCTTACCAAGGTGAAGACTTGGAGGCTTTTTCTGAAGGCGGAATTCAGAAACCACTGCTTTGGGAAAGAAATCTGTGAACAATCTTTCCCAACGATAAAATCATTTTCGTTTGCCAACCAGCAAGTTTTCGAAAGCATGTTGTAAATGCAAAAGAACTCAAAGCAAATCTATTTGGGGGGAAAAAAAAAAAGTCAGGCTGAAAATAAAGAAAATCAGAAGGGGAAAAGGGACTGAGCACAATGTGTCGAAGCCCCAGCAGCCTTCACAGCAGCCCAGTTCTTATGATTAACCTACAAGACTCCCCATAAACTTGAAATCATTCTCACCTTCCCGGGAGTTTGTAAGGCAGACAATTGTTAAGGGGAGCAACTCATAATACGACTGCAAAATTTCACAGCTGAAAGTCAAATCGCAGTGGTTTTGCTTTGCCAGCCTGACATCACCTTGACCACATGGAGAACAGTCCCTGGCGGCGTGTGAGCTATGCAGAGTGTGGTGGGATATTGGTGCCACCGCCTCTTTGGTTTAAAACGTGCTAGAACACAGTCATGGAGGGCACCCTCACGCTTTTTCTCAATCAAAATTCCATGATCGCCAAGATAACCGGAGGATTCATGCCAACAACCACGGCAACAGCAACCACAAAGTCTCTGCCAGTTATGCTGGTCTTTAAAGACATTAGAGGCCACGTGACAAATGTGTAAGCTACTCAACTCAGCCCTGTGTCATCTCAAACTCAGGCCATGTCTCAGCTTCCTAGTGCCTCTGTGACAGAAATGGCGCAAGTGGTGTTTTTGTGGAACAGAATTTTTTTTTAAGAGTTCAGGAGGCTAGAGGTCTGGATTCAGGGCACCGGCTCTAGGGGAAGGATCTCTCTCTCAGCTCTGGGGGAAAGTCCTGGTCTCAGCTCCTGTGGCCCTGGTGTTCCTCAGTTCCCTGGCGGTCTTCATGTGGAATTTATCTCCCAAGTTAGTGCTTTCTTGTCTCTGTGTCTAACCTGCCGTTTCTATCGATCCTTAGGTTGAGGGCACACCCTCCACTTTATATGGTGCATTAGCATAACAAAGAAACCCTTTTCCAATAGGGATTACATCCACAGGTATAGGGGTTAGGATTCCAGCACATATTTTGGGTGGGTCACAATTCAATCCATTACAGACCACTTAATTTGAGACCCTGTGTTGAACCACAGCTCTTGCACTGTTTCTTAAAGAAGTCTCCCCGTAGATACCAGAAGTGTGTTCATTGACATCCCCTGAAGAGAACAAAGGAAGGCATTCATTTCCCTTGTATCTAACCCTTTGCCTTTGAGTCAATTCTGACTCACAGAGACCCTTTAGGACAGAGTAGAACTGCTCTACAGGGTTTCCAAGGAGCAGCTGAGCTGGTGGATTTGAACTGTTGACATTTAGTTAGCAGCTGAGCTCTTAACCACTGGGCCACCAGGGCTCCTTCTTCATGCATACAGTCTTGAAGCAAGAGTTACCATTCAGTTGGTGGTTATTAACAGAGTTAGGATATTAATGGAGAAAACCCTTACGAGAGTGCTTCCTATTGGTTTCTGAGTGAGGACCCCCATCGATTGCCCTCCACTTCTGCTGTGTCCTTCAGTTCTTCCTTCCTTCTTTCTTCTAGGAGTTCAGCTCCCCCCGTGGGCACAAAGTCAATGCTGAGCATCGTTCCGTTTTTCATGGTTTTGCACACACCGTGTGATTCTACGAGAGCTACAACGATCCCAGCACACAGTGAGCAGGAGGATGTAAGTCGGGCAGGTACTCTGAAAAGCAGCCTTCTGCCAGAATATGGGGCGGCGGAGCGCTGGCTCGCCAGCCCCGCGTGCTGGAATCCCCACTATTTCACCGTATCGAGCAGACCTGTTGCTAGATTCCAGCAATGGAAACGAGTGATTTCTTTCCAACTATTTCTTTCCTTAGCAGGAAAAAAAATGCATTTTGCTAATGAGGACAGTCATGTCAACAGCGGAATGGTGCTTTGTCTCGTTTCTGAGGGATGCCCAAAGTTTTGGATGAGGCTCAGGCTGGCCTGACTGTCCTTTCCCTCAGGTGTGGCCTCTTAGCCAAAAGAGCAAATCACACCTATAATGAGAACTACCTGCAAAATGAAAGCCTCGTCAAGGAGCATCTCTGGGCCCTCCTCATCTTCAGTATCTGTTGCCATGGGAGCCAGTGAGCTGCTCCAAAATCCAGAGTGGTACGCTGCACCTGCCCACTTGCAGCTGGGGGGCCCCTTTAAATAAAGTTGCCTTTTTCCTTTGGTTTCCGAATAAACATCAACCTAGGTTTTTAGTGCAAAATCCTGATTTCAAGGTCATTGATGCCACACTAAATTAATACAGCCTGCTCGGCAGCACAGGCCACCCGGCAAAGCTGAGCATACTCCTGTCTTCTGAAAGCTTGACATTTGTTTTTCATCATGAACTTAAAGGTCACCAGCTACAGATGGATCAGGGTACCTGCCCGAGTTTACATTTACATGCATTTTATTTTATTCCCAACTGTGCTTTTTTCTGCGATTCATCGCCAGAATAAAACTGTAGCTCCTTATTCTCTAGGCTGGGTAAACTAGGAGAGCTGTCAAGCAGCTAGCTCTACATAATTTGAATTAAAATAAGAAATATATGCTGATTTGATATTTCAGAAAGCAAAAGCTTTAAGGTGAGCACAGGTTGGAATTGGCTATCGCAGAGTGCACACACTTCCTGATGTCACTCATCGGTGTAAGCGGGAAGGGGGTGGGCTGGCAATGGAACGATCCTATTTGGCACTTTTTGTGTAAACACATAGACCTTGCACTGTCCTAATAACCCGAACAGGAGGAGCCAACCATCCGGCTGGATTTGATGGGGAGTATGGGCTTGTCTTCTTTGACTCTGATAATTTTGTGTTTGTTTGTGTGTATCTGTTCTGTTTTTGTTCTGTTACCTGTGACCTGTAGCATTGCGTTGTTTTTTGTTTTGTGATACCAAATAACATTTCATATCTTTACCAAGATACCTGTGGAGCTGACAGGGCAAGGCGCATTCATCTTCCCTGATTTTGTAGGGAGGGAAAAGGCTAGCATGAATAATTCAAAAATAATGCTGAGACCGTTAAGATTTAGAACTGGAGAGGTCATCACAGTTGGGAGAAATGAGCTAGGAGGCTATTACTATTCCGCGATCTTTGAATCTCAAGGTGACATCATTATTATTTCTCTGTGTCTATAATGTGGAGCTGCAAGCGGCTTATTGCTGTGTGTCTCATGTAAGGGAGAAAGATCAATTACATACAGACCTCAAAATGTGAACCATAAGCATAGCGCCCAATAAAACTGTCATTAACAGTCCCCACAATTTTAGCTGCACGCCTCCAGGTCAAGCTGCTTTAAAAATGGTAACTGACATTGAAAGGTTGAATAAAGAGTGTCTATCCTAAAGGGAGCCATTGCTTAGCCAAATAACTGAAACTCTTTCGTATCGCTTGCTAATTTCAGTCTGAAGGGCCTAAAGTATCCTGGTGACGAGCTGAGCACCGCAGGTCCTTGTAAGAATGACCACGAGGCCCCGCATCCCCCCGCCTTGAAAACAAGTTTGTTACAAGGCGGACATCCAGCTGCAAGCGCTCTTTAAGTATAAAGCAGTCCTGGGCGATCATATTTAATTTATTCCTATTTTCAACCAGAAGCTGAAAGATATCACCAAAAAATAAAATGCACCCACCAGCGGTGTTGACAACACTTCTTCGCTGTTCGTTACCACAACCTGATCCACAATCAGTCCTGCTTTCTCCAGAACAGGGTTAAAAAACACCTCCACATTCAAAAATATTAAAATGGAACAGAGATGTTAGGACTGCAAAATCCCTTTTTTCTACCTCCAAAGGGTCCCTGCATGTTTAAAACATATTTTTTTTACTCCACAGAATTTTATAAGCCTTCCCGCCCTCTCGCTTTTTTAATTAAAATGTTCCTGTTAGTGTCAGGCCTCGGAAACCTCACGTTTGGTTTGAAGGTTTAACACGCCACAGCGTTTGTGACTGGGGAAGAGGTGACACCAAGTGCTGCTGCAGATTTCTTAAGTGACGCAAGATCAGTTTTAGTTGCTGCTCATTGCTGCTTACGCTAGCATGCTCCATGGGGCTGCTGTGCCCACTGTCAGTCCCATGGGGCCCCTGTATCCACAGGTCAGTCCCACGGGGCTGTTGTGTTCACAGGTTAGTTCCACGGGGTCTCCGTGTCCACGGGCCAGTCCCACGGGGTCTCTGTTCACGGGTCAGTCCCACGGGGTCTCTGTGTCCATGGGTCAGTCCCACAGGGTCTCTGTGTCCACAGGTCAGCCCCACAAGGCCCCTGCATCCACCAGTCAGTCCCACGGGGTCCCTGTGTCCATGGGTCAGTCTCAAAGGGTTGCTGTGTCCACTGATCAGTCCCATGGGGTCTCCGTGTCCATAGGTCAGTCCCAAAGGGCCGCTGCATCCACCTGGTCAGCCATAGGTGCCCTGGGACCCATAGGCACTAGGAAGTAGTTCACAAAAAACATTCTTAACCCTGTGCCTGAGGCATGGTGGTTTTCAAGGTAAATTTTGGGCACGCCTGGAGTTATTTGCGCATCTCTTATTCAGGTGCTAATGATCCTTAAAAAAAAAAAATTACACTCTGCTTTATGCCCCTAAATTTCATGACAAATTATTAAAACTGTATAATTTGGTATTTATGAGAGATGGTGATCTATCAGTTAAGCTGGAATAGTGTCTGTGCAGGCAGGATGGACTGACTTCCTTAAAGGCATTTCTCTTCGTCCCCCACCCTTCTTCCTTCTCCATCTCCACCTCCCTCCCTCTTTAGAACAGCCACCTCTGTCCTGGGCTCTCAGGAGAGCCAAGCCAGGACTGTCATCTGAGGGTGGCTGAGGGGAGTGAGGGTAGGACCTGGGTCCTTGCGGGTGCCACTGACCTCCTGGCCCAAGCTCGAACTGCTTCTCATGTACTCCTTGCTCTGTGGAATAATGAATGCCCCACGGTATAAGACCTTTTTAGCTGGGTTTCCTATATCTTGTGTCCAAGTGCATCCTAACTCACATGGTTGTTGTCATTGTTAAGTGCCATCAAGTCAATTCTGACTCATAGCAACCCCAAGTGATAGAGTTGAACTGTCTCATAGGTTTTCTAGGCTGTAATCTTTACGGAAACAGATCACCAGATCTTTCTTCCAAGGTGCCTCTGGGTGCATTTGAACCCTCAACCTTTTGGTTAATTGTTGTGTGCTGTTGAGTCGATTCCAACTTGTAGAGACCCCATGTGACACAGCAGAACTGCCCGACAGAGTTTCCTAGGCTGTGATCTTTACAGGAGCAGATCCTCATGTCTTTCTCCCATGGAGGTGCTGGGTGGGTTCAAACTGCTGACCTTTTGTTTAGTAGCCAAGTGCTTAACCATTGTACCACCAGGCTCTTTAACTCATAAGGTATGTGATGATTAATTGTATGTGTTTACTTGGCTAGGCTCTGGTGCCCAGTTGTTTGATTAAACACTAGTCTAGATGTTGCTGTGAAGGTATCTTGTAGATGTGATTAACAAAATCAGTTGACTTGAAGGAGATGACCTTCCATAATGGTGGTGGATCTCATCCAGTCAGCTGAAGAACTTAAGCGCAAAAACTGAGACTTCCCAAAGAAGGAAAGAAGTCAGCTTCAAGACTGTAACGTAGAAATCCTGCTGAAGTTTCCAGCCTGATGTTTTCACAATCAAGCCAGCCAATTCCTGATATGGGAAGGATTGGGGCCCCTGCCCAGGAGGTTGTGCCCTGGTCCCATCCTTGGCCACCTTTGATGTTGGTGGCAAACTCATGCACCGCAGAGACAGAACAGAGGAGGGAGACCCAGGCGGGGTCTGCCCTCCCCACTGATTTCCTGTTCAAAGAGAATAGCTTGGACAACACTTAGGAAATAATGAATGATGGCCGAGCCCAGCCAGCCCGACAGGAGACTTGCTTGCAAGGGCTGAGTGTCCACATTCCTTGTACCTCCTGCCTGAGCCCTGCTGAGCTGGGGACTGAGAACAGAGGGAGGCAGACCCTCCCCCCCATTTTAATCTTTAATATCCAACTTGCTGTCCTGGAGACGCTCAGCACCGGTACAGGCGGAGCCTAAACAGATGCTCTCAGACGGTGTCTTATTTACTCGCCTGTTCTGGGACAGATCTGAGCATTTCTTGGAGACAGCAGGTCCCCAAGGAGTCGGCTTTTCATGGATGGGAACGACCAGAACACTCAAAAGGCTTCTCTCGCCAAGCTTGCAGTGGCTCAATCCCCTTTTGGTCCATAACCACAGCTAATGGGCTGGCCATAGAGGCGTCAGGGGTGTAAAATGGTCCAACACTACATTGACTATAAATAGCAAAGCCATAAGTGACATTACTTTGCAGATAAGAAACAATCACACCATTAAGCAAAGGTGTTTAGTGTATCAGTCACCCTAAGTTTGATTTATTGCAAGGCATTCGTCAGGAGCATAGTTAGAGCTATAATGCAACTCAAGGGTTTAAAGAGAAAAGTCAGATGAATATTGCTGCTAGCACTTTGGTTTCCACGTGTGCAGAATGGGTGGGCTCCCTTTGTCTCTGCCTGCGGGGCTGGCCTCAGCCCAGCTTCCCAGGCCCAGAGGCTAAGGGCTGCCTGTGGGTAGCAGGGAAGGTAGCCTCAGGGGCTGTGAGGCTGGGGCCGCCCAGGGCAGCTGGCAGTGACAGCCAGGAGGGAAGAGATCCCTGTAGACCCTGGGTTTCTCCAAAGGGAATACCTTTGTATTTCCAAATGTATTTCCATACGGTGAGAACTTGCCCTTTTATTTGAGACTTCACACCAGAAACATGGACTGTAAATGGTGACTCGAGTTATCTTTAAGCACACTATGTCTTCAAATACAGCACTGCTAAGCACAGCAGCGGCTGTATTCTATTCTATTCTCACACAGCATAGAATTCTGGAAAGCCTCCTGTCTGCCAGGCACTGAGCCAGGCCCCCGGAAGTGTGATGAGGAATAAGCAAGAGACTCTGCACTCCAGGCGTTCACGGCCCAATTGATGATCTCCTGGTGCTCAGCATGTAGTTGCTGCTGGGCAGTAGTGTGGGCAGAGGTGAGAGCAAAGGAGGTTTGGAGTGTGATGCCATCATGAAGATGCAGGGTGGAATTGAAGGAGGACAATCGATGCCCCTGGCTGGGAAAGATGGGAAAGACGGAAGGGGGAGGAGAGCTTTGGGAGGCCTCTGATGCTGGAGAAATTCTGGGCCTGAGGAGATGGGGCTGAATGATTCCCAAGAGGAGGCCATTGCTTGTCCAAAGATACAGCGCATCAATGCTGGGACGCAGAGCCTGGTGAGTCCACTGGACACATAGAGTCGTTGCTGGAGAAAAAGCTCGAAAAGTACTTGGTCTATGTGAGGAAGGGCGATGCGGGTAGGTAGGGTGAGGGGTTGCACTTATTTTGACCAATGGTGGCAGAGTGTCTCAGGTTCCTGGGGCTTGCTTAACAAAGTACCACAAACTGGATGGCTGTATAAAGCAGGAATTTGTTTTCTTACAGTCCTGGAGGCCAGAAGTCCAAAATCAGGCTATCAGCTGTGTTGATTCCTCCTGAGGGCTCTGAGGGAGAAACCCCCATACCTCTTCCGGCTTTTGATGGCTTCCAGCAATCCTTGTTGTTTCTTGGCTTGTAGATGTGTCTTCACATGGCCATCTTTCCTCTGTGTTTCTCCATGTCTCTTCTCTTCTATAAGGAGTCACTCGCAGGATTAGGACCCACCGACTCTAGTATGACCTCGTGTTAACTGGTGACGTCTTCAAAGACCCTGTTTCCAAGCAAGGTCATGTTCACAAGTATGATGTTAGAACTTCAGCATACCTTTTTGGGGGACACAAGTTTATCCATGACACAGAATCAGGGAGGGTTTCTACCCTGGCAGAAGGACATAGGTAGGACTGAGATGAGATAAGGTGCCCGGGACAATAGCAGGAAGTGTCCCATTGGAGGTAACAAGGGGCTGGCCAAGGGTGGACCTCTTGGGGGTGAACATGGCTCAGTGGGAAGCACCAAGCTGCTGAGAGTAGTCTTTGTAAGGGATTAAGGGACAGAGAAAGAGCTCTCTTGTTGAGGTGCTTAAAACCTTGACAGGACAGTAGATTCCGTTCTCCAGATTGATGGTTATTAAATGTCTCCTTGGAAATGAATTAAACACTATCTGGTTTTAAAAACATGATGCTTGCTTTAAAACAAAGACCAATCAATCATAAAGAGTTATTATTATAAATTATATTAATTATTAATAATTATTAAATTCATGAATACCTATTATGCACTTCACTGTGCTGGGCTCTGTGGTGGGGGTAGGAACAGGAAAAGCCAGGGTTCTTCCTATAAAAAGCCTCATGGCCCCACTTCCCTGCAGGATTCTACCCTCCTTCCCCTCCCTCAGACACACTGGGATGCCCAGAAGAGTCTGCAGATCCTCAGAGGGGGAAATTCCATCCTGTCCTCAGGAGCAAGCTCAGTGTTTAAGGTTATATATACACACTCACACACACACACACTAACACACACACACACACATATTTGGAGCACTGGTGGCGTAGTGGTTAAGAGCTCAGATTGCTAACCAAAAGGTTGGCAGTTTGAATCCGCCAGTCACTCCTTGGAAACTCTATGGGGCAGTTCTACTCTGTCCTGTAGGGTCGCTATGAGGTTGGAATCAACTTGACAGCAACAGGTTTATATATAAAGGGAAAGAGAGAGGCTGGGCCGCACTCATGGTTAAGCACTCCACTACTAGCCGAAAGTTGGTGATTTGAACACACCCAGAGATGCATCAGAAGACAGGTCTGGTGGTCTGCTTCAGAAAGGTCATAGCCACTGAAAACCCTGTGGAGCACAGTTCTACTCTGACACACTTGGGATCTCCATGAGTCAGAATAGACTCGACGGTAAATGGTTGAATGTCTTCTGAGCACTCACATGCATTGGCCAGCTGAGACCAACTTGCAGAATCAAGGCCAGGAGCAAGAAGGGAGGATGGATAGGGATACCAGAGTCCCCTAGACTTGGTCCTCAACCTAGGTGGAAGCCAGAGTCCCCTAGAATTACCCCTCAACCTAGGCAGAAGCCAGGGTCCCCCAGACTTGCCCCTCAACGTAGGTGGAAGCCAGAGTCCCCTAGAATTACCCCTCAACCTAGGCAGAAGCCAGGGTCCCCCAGACTTGCCCCTCGACCTAGGTGGAAGCCAGAGTCCCCTAGAATTACCCCTCAACCTAGGCAGAAGCCAGGATCCCCCAGACTTGCCCCTCGACCTAGGCAGAAGCCAGGGTCCTCCAAGACTTGCCTCTCAACCTAAGTGGAAGCCAGGGTCCCCAAGACTTGGTCCTCAGGCAGAAGGGGTTTCATTTTCCCTGTGGCCTACATTTGGGGCATGAGGACAGCAGGCATCACCTGGCAGATGATGAGTATGACAGAGTATGAGGGAATGAGTGGGTAAAAACCCTGGAAATACTCAGTTGGTTGACATCACTTGGCTACCATCTAAGCCAGTGCTCACCAAGGTATCTTGAGGATCACCTGCATAAAGATTACCTGGGTGCTTGTTCAAAGTGTTAACTCCTGGGCCCAAATGTGGACATATCTGGGGGTGAGCCTAGGTATCTGTGCTTACACAAGCTCCCCAGATGACTCTGATGCTGTGACCGGAAGGAACACATTTGGCTGTAAGAAGCAGAGTGCCCGACTAGTGATGGCCCACCCTAAATAGAGGTTTTGGTTTTCACATAGAAATCTGTAGGAAACCGAGGGCCATTACTGGTCCTGCTGCCGCCTCACAATTCCATCAGGACCAGGCTCTTTCCATCTCTTCATTTCCCCAATCTTGGTGTGTTGACTTTTGTCCCAAAGCTTGCTGCCTCATGGTTGCAAAATGGCTGCCATAACTCCAGAGGGAGTCCAGATTTAAGACAGAAAAGATTAGGAAGCGGGAAAAAGAGGTGTGCTAGTGACATCGCTCTCTTTTGTTTCAGAAAAGGCAAAGGTTATCCCGGAAACACTACCCCCCACACACATACAGTTACTTTTGCTTATGTCTCATTGTCCGAAATTAGGTTTCATGGCCACTTTTTAGCTATACAGGAGTCTGGGAAAATAAGGAAGAATATTGGCATGATTGGCTTAGGCCGATTATGGGCTATCACCCAAAGCTGGAACAGAAACTGGGGTCTATTAGCAAGTAAGGGGTGTGGCTGGTAACCCAGAGTGCCTGTAAACAGACAGCCACTATGACAAAAGGCCACCTTTCTGAAAGGAACCAATAGAGATAGGACAATGGCTCATGGACTGCCAAGAGACCAGCAGGGCCTTTGAGGCAGATGGTTGTCCTCCCCTCAAATCGCCGCTGGTCTCACCTGACAAGCCTTTAAGTAACAACCTTCTATCAGGACTTGAAAAAAATCCAAACATAAAGATAAGGGCGGAATGGCAAATTAACTGGCACAGTGCCCATATCCCTGTGTAAAGGCACAGGGAAGAAAATTGCTTGCTCTCCCCCTGGTTTAAAAGCGTAGCCCTCAAGCCACAGGTCGCTTGAGCCTCCACTGTGGGTCCTCATCAGTGACTGGATGGGAAGGTTTCGGATGCCTACACAACACACCTGGCAGGTGAGGACCCAAGAAGGAAGCTACCACCAAAAGGAGCCTCAGCGAAGGGGCAGAACGGACGCAGCCCCTCCCCAGTAAACTCCTGTGCGGCGGAGTGGGGGCAACACGAAGCCTCTGTCTCGGGGATGTCCCGGGGAACCTAATGTGAGCCGAATGTCAATTTTCCAACGTCTGCTCACAAGGAGGTGGCCAGAAACGTCAGTTTGTGGTGTTTCATGTCACCAGTGATTCAAATGACTGTTTGCTTCCCTTCCCTCCCTTCTCTGCTAATTCTGCAAGCCCGACTTCATATCCAGGGGAGCTTACATGTATTTGTGATCTCACACTTACACTCCACTGAACGATAAAAGAACAATAAACTTAATAAAAAGCCCGAGTGATTGGAAGTCACTCTGGAATGGCGGTCCGGTATGAAAGCTATAAATTTACTCGCGTGCTCATGACAATGTCAGCTAATTTTTATGAAAAGCCCATCACAGAACATGGCACCAAACCATGGTGATCACTGGGGTCTCCGCCATCCGACTTCCCCTGATGACAAAAGAGAAAATTCCTCATAAAGTGATGCGTAAAGCCACAAATGCATCTTGAAACGCCCACTCTCTCCCGGAACATTTTTGTTCTGACCCTGCCTCACACCTGAACTTTGAATTAATCATTCCTTTTCTAGACCGTTACACAATACCCACTGGTACCGTCATGGGGGAAAAACTTAGGAAAACAACCACCAGAAATATCATCCCACATGGCGAACTTGATTGGCCCCATTAGTGAGCCTAAGGTAGACATAATTAGTCCGGAGAACAACAGCCTAAAAACTTAATCTGAACGCCATTATCATCGACAACGCACTTTTAAATAAACCTTTGGAGGCCCGTTTCTCTTCGCCCCGTGGGAGTACACAGTTGCTCAGCTCTCCCGAGGGATCACAGAGGACAAGAAACTGAGCCTCTGTTTAGCGTTTGTAAATATCGTTTTGGCCTAATCATTTGTGGTTGTTTGTAACCCACTCTTCAGATCCCAAAATATCTCCCATGGTCCAGAAAATCAAGTTGGTTAAAATAAATAAATAAATTTGGGCCAGATGATCAAAAAGGAGAAACAGCCATCTTGAAGACAAATGCTCTGTGTAAACAAGCAAGAGATCAGCAATGGTAATTTATTCCTTGGTCAGCGAGAGTTTGTAAACTTAATGTCTATGAGCTGAGGGGTGGATCCCACCCGTCCTGACTTTGTATGATTATAATCGTCAATAGATAGCGCGCTAACATTTATGGTCACCCAGGGAGGCAGGTGAGGCCAGAGTAGGGGATTTAGAACTAGGCCCCCCGCCTCAAAAAAAATACATGATTCCCAAAGCCTGCACCAATCATCTCAGTCCCCCCCGGTGTCCCCCACTGACCCTGCACCCTGCAGGGGATTTGAGGACATTTCTAGAATCTTCTTTGGTTGAATAAAGGCAAGGGTGTGCTCCTAAGGCTGGGAATCCTGCTGGGCTACCGATAGGAAGTGGCCAGACCAGAGGACTCCGGGGGGCCTCAGAAAGGGGATGGCAGCACAGCAGAGGGGGAAGGGGCTCAGAACCAGGGACCCGAGTGCCAGGTGCATCATCTCTGAGAGCCATGTTAGCAGACACAGGCTGGGGACCCAGGCCCGAGGGGGCTGTGAGCTGGCTCATGCTAGTTGGCTTACAGTCCTCGTCTTTGGCTACATCTACAGCCATTTCCCAGAAGCTGTCTGCCCCTGGCCAGCATCACAACTGTCCAGTAGCAGGAGCAGACTCTCAGAGAGGAGATCGTCTCTAGGGGCTGCTGGAAAGTTATAGCAGTATTGGGAGGGCAATCTTTGGGGTCCCCAGTATCTGGATCTACCTCAGCCAGCGGGGGCGGGTTATCCAATAGTCAATGTAAGCCCAGCGCTTCTTTACCAGATCTTCTGCAGTGAAATTTTTCACTATAGATTAGTAAGTAAGCACAAATACGCCTGTACTCATCCAGCTTACTGGGTCATCAGCCCCTGTCAGGACTGTAAATTTGAAAAGGGGCTTTGATTCTGTAGGAGGTGCTGTGGGGTTGGGAGAGAGAGAGGTGCCAGCCATACCTAGAAGCAGAATCTTCGAAGTGGTGAAAAAATGTGAAATTGTTCACTACAGGTGATCTGGTAAGCAAGGTAATTACCGTGCTTACCTTGCCTATGGCATAATTTGCCCCTGTGACAGCCAGCCTCAATTGTTCAGAGTGGGGAGGATGCTTGAGACAGTGGCTCTTAAACTAAAAACAGCTTATTTTTGTGTGTGTCCGGGGGTACTTTGGCACGCTCTGCTTAGAATGCCTCTCCTCTCCAGCTCTTTCCCCAATATTAAACTCCTGCATATCCTTCAAAGCCAAGCTCAAATGCCACCTCCTCTGGGAAGCCATCCTGGATCCTTCCAGGTAAAATCAACCTGCCCATTGTGTTTGCCATGATGGCAACTAACAATAATAACAACTGTGTGCATGGATTTCCAGGGTGGTGCAAACGGGTAACCTGCTTGGCTGCTAACAGAAAGGTTAGAGGTTTGAGTGCACCCAAAGTCACCTTGGAAAAAATATCTGGTGATCTACTTCCAAAAAAAAGCAGCCACTGAAAACTCCATGGAGCGCAGTTCTACTCTTACACACCTGGGGTCTCCAGGAGTCAGAGATGACTAGACAGAAGCTGGTCTACTGTGCTTGCACAGCCTCAATTGCGTCCGATCCGTTCTCACCTGTGTCCTCACCTGCCTTCTGCCTAGACTGTGGCACCTGAGCCGAGCACCCATGCCTTGAACACGCTTGATATTCTGTCCCCAGCACAGTGCCTGCCGCACTCCTGCCCCAATATACATTCCTGGCCAGAGTGAAGGGACAAAACATACCAGCATGGAGTGGGTTTTTAAAAAGCTTTAAAAAATGGAAATCTTTATTACATCTGTAAAATGACATATGGCTTGCAATTTGAATAAGGAGCCAACCATGTACACGCAGCTTTAAAAAAAAGCTCTTGGTGTTTATTTTTCCAGAAATATACTAACATCACACAAATAAAATTAAAGCCACTTTAATCAAGGCTGAAAGTTAATACTAAATGAATCAAGTCTGAGTGCTTAGCAATACAGCAATTCTTTTCCCATTTAGAAGGTGTTTAATACGTAAGGGTTGGAGCCTCCGCAGGATTGATTACCAGGATACTCAGCATACTGGAGTCTCAGGAAAGTCCATTTATTAGAAGTTAGGCTGCAAAAGTATTCTCCCTATAACATCACCCACTACAACATTTCCTAATTCCTCTTGAAAGGATGGCTAGACTGTACCTGCTAAAGTTAACTTGATTGAGGGAAGAAACACAGCTTCCACTGTCTTCTCCAAAGCCGTTGGCTTAACAAGTTCTGCATTATTTCATCAGCCCAAGATCACTTTATTATCACAAGTGAGACACATGTGTATTGCTTCGTTTTGTCTTAAGGACTGCAGAATTGTGCAAGTCCTCATTTCCCCCCAGTTAAATCCTCCCTGGTCTTTTGTGTACAAAAATAGGCTTTCAGCTATAATCATTGAAAGTAAACATATAGAAAGATGGGTAACTAGATTTATAATCCATCTGTGTAATTAAGAGATAGTTTTTGATTTCAATGAAATGACAGCTGCATAAGAGATTCTGAATGCCAGATAAATACAAGGAGATCGCAAAGCGTTTAGGAAGTATACAGGGAGAGAAGCAGTGAGATTTCTCAAGTGATAAAAGCATCATCCAATCACAATATTCACTTTTATGGTTACATTTTGCCAAATAATCTCAAATCTTGTTAATTAAAAAAGGGGTGGGTGTGTGTGAGAGAGAGAGACATGGCTAAAAGCACAAAGATGTCTATTATGCTTTTAAAAGAAAAGATTCCTGCTGTCTTAGAGCCAACCCTGCTAGAAGAAAGCGATTTCTCAGAAATATGTAGCCATTGAGATTTTCACACTTATTGATTGTTCTTGTATCTACCTCTAGTTATTAAAACTTGATTTATAATAGACTATCAAAATATTTGAGACTTCCTTTTTTTAAAGTTTCATGTTCTCAGTATTTGATTTCTAGAGACTGAAAAAAAAAAATGCAGTGGTATAAAGTAATACCATTTCTTTCTTTCCTGACCAGTATAGTTAAGGGAGCTTCCCTGCTTCTTGCCCAATGCTTGGCTTGAGTTTTTAAAATTAAGGGTTTTTATCTTGCCCACAATAAGTATAAGGCTCAGGATGAGAATGGAGACGTCTATTTTGGCTCCAAGCCTGTCCAAATTGGCCAAGAGACAAGTTTCCTATAATTTGAAGATCTGCAGTAAAAAATGATCCCATTGTTTTGGCCAGCCTTTATTTAGCTGTTTGCAATAAAAGAAAAGTTTCTATATTGCTTTAAAGAAAACCATTCTTATAACTTTCAATTCCACAAGACAGCCAAGTTAGTCATGGCGAATGAATGTACAAGGTCTCTATATGAGATTTCTGCTTTGGCGGTTCCAATATCCCCTTGTTCGCTTGATAACACTGGGATGGCTTGTCTCCTGGTGTCTAATGCCCACCCTTAAAAAAATGTACTCAAACTCACTGTGCTCGAAAAATGAAAGCGTTAAGTGATGTCTCTTACACAGTTCATCATAGGAGTTGTCTCCTATCTCGTTTTGAATATGGTTGAGAGAAACTAATTTCTCAGCAAATCTCAAGGCAAAACAAAGAAAAGAGAAAACACAACCTCATTTTTATGTGCAGTACGTTGTTCATGCATTGGCAGATCAATACTTTGAACTTTTTATTTTTATTTTAGTAATAATTTTATCTTGTTTTTGGTGAAAGTTTACACAGCAAGTTAGATTCTTACATAAAAATTACTACACTTACTGTTCGGAGGCACTGGTTACCTTTTTCACAAAGTTTTTAACATTCTCATTAATTCCTCTTCCATTAATGGATGTTCCTCTCCCGTTAATCTGTTTTCCCTGTCCTGGTCCCCTTTTATCTTTGCTTTAGAGTAGCAATTGTTGACAGGAACTTTTTACTTTTAGACTTACAGTTATCAGACATAGAGTTTGGGGCCACACATCTGATTTAGGAGTGTGGTAAAGACTGCTAGCGTTCTCTGATATCCATTCTCACCTTCTCTGCTAGTGATGACATTTTTAGGGACCCTGAGTGCCAGGAATGAAGACCCCATCTTCCTCAGTCTTTGCAGCTGGTGAGCCCCTGAGGGTAAGTTCCAGCCAATGGGATGTGGGACTGGAAGGGGGGAAGCTAGGCCCTCCTCTTCCTCTTTTCTTTTCTTTCTTCTAGCCTGGTTGCAATATAAGCGTGGTATGGAGGCATTTTGACCAGTGAGGAGGCCAGTACCCCAGAACCAACAACAACTGTGAGTCTACTTAGCAGTTACCACGTGCCGGGCTCTGTTCTCAGTGCTCTCCAACTATGACCTCATATATTTCTCACAGCGACCGTACACAGTAGGAATAGCTATTATTCCCGTGTTATAAATGGGAAACTCAGGCACAGAGAAATTGCACAGCCAGTGAGTGGCAGAGTTAGGATCTGAATCCAAGCAGCCAGGTGCCGTGGCATGTGCTGTTAGCTGCCAGAAGATGGCCCTCTAGGGAGGGTGGGTCCATGGAGAGAAGGGGACTGGGTCCCTGACGCTATGCAGTGTCCTTCAGAGCCCAGCACTGTCTAGCAAGGACTGGAATTTTGGCTCTCTGTTCTGGCAGCCAAACCTGTATCCTGGAGAATGAAAGGACAATGGGCAATGGATGTAATTAGAGGATTTAGGAAAATAGGCAAATCTGGCGCAAATGTCCACTTGCAATGACAAGACACTCACACCTCAAAACAAGTTAAGATGCAACCAAAATCAGAAAGCCAATTCCAGCAGCTCTGACACCTCAGACAACAGTTTTCCCGCATCTCAGCCCACCTTCGAAACCCAAGGTCTCCTAAAATGAAAACTGTGCCCCTTCGGGAAAAGCTGCAAATCAGATGATTGTTTTTCCGGAATTTAGTTTTTGCTATAGTGGGTAATAGCTATGGCTGCTAACCAACAGATCAGCAGATTGAATCCACCAGCTTCTCCTTGGAAACCCTATGAGGCAGTTCTACTCCGTCTTACAGGGTTGCTATGAGTTGGAATCGACCCAGAGGCAATAGGTTTTTCTTTTTTAATATTTATTCTAAAAGAACATGATGTGTTCCTCATTAATCCGATAAAGAACAATTCCTCTCCAGGTAAAGTCAATGTCAAGGTTAATTCCTTACAGGGATGGGGCTGAGGTCCGCTAAAGCAAGACTCATGCTCACATTATTACGATTTTGCAAATATTGCTCAGAGCCATTTACTGTGATTACAGTTTTTTTCTAAATTTTATTTTTGTTGTCGTTAAGGATATACACAGTAAAACATACACCAATTCAACAGTTTCTACCTGTATAACTTAATGACATCGGTTGCATTCTTTGAGTTGTGTAATCATTCTCACCCTCCCTTTTCTGAGTTGTTCCTCCCTCATTAACATAAACTCACTGCCCCCCTAAGGTTTCTATCTACCTAAGGTTTCTATCTAATCTTTCTAGTTGCTGTTGTCAATTTGATCCCATGTACATAGTTCTTAAACGAGCATATGCTCAAGGCAGACTTTTTGTTTTACTAGTTAAGCTAAACTATTGTTCAGTTTTAAGAAGACTTCAGGGGACATTTTTGGTTTAAGGTTTAAAGGTTATCTCAGGGCAATAGTTTCAGGGGTTTACCCACCCTCCCTGGCTCTAGAAAGTCTAAGAATTCTGTTCTGCATTTTCCCTCTTTTGATCAGGATTCTTCTACAGAATTTTTGATCACAATGTTCAGTAATGGTAGCTGGGCACCATCCGTTTCTTCCGGTCTCATGGCAAAGGAGGCAGTTGTTCAAGGAGCCACACATTCCATATCCTCCTGTTCCTGATTACATTTATTTTATTGTAAACTTTTTTTGTTTTTCCTGAAGTTAGTGACTGCCTCCCCCCGCCCCCACAACTTTGCTTAATTTTCTATTTGCTTCATATTCCAAATCTTTACCTGGACTGTCAACTTCTCTTCACACAGGCACACATCAGTTAATTAATCAGTTCCATTTTTTAGTTGGAGGCATCTTCCCAGAGTCCTGTGTTCTCCTGCTCTGACATTCTAGGTAAAGGTGCATGCCAGGTAAGTTTTTGAGAGTTTAATTCTCTGAAAATATGGCTTCTACCCTCACACTTGATTAATCATTTGCTTGTGTATAGACTTCTATGTTGGAAGTAATTTTCCATCAGAATTTTGAAGGCATTACTCCATTAAACCTACCTTCCAGTGTTGCTGTTGAGAACTCTAATTCCTGTTTTTCGTTTGTGACTGATTTCCTCCCCCTCTTTGCAGGAAACTTCTAGAATCTTCTCTTCATTACTGTGCCCGAAAATTTTATCATGATGAACCTTAGCATAGGACAATGTGCATTCACTGGACTGTGCGTTTGGTGGATTTAAGTCTAGCGACCAATGGCCTTCAGCTCTAAGAACACTTTTAAAATAATCTATCTTTTTTTAGTTCAAATTTTTTTCTTTTTTTAAATTGAACTTTAGATGAAGGTTTACAGAACAAACTCATTTCTCATCAAACAGTACACACATTGTTGTATGACATTGGCTAACAACCCCAGGACATGTCAACACTCTCCATTCTCAACCTTGTGTTCCCTATTACCAGCTTTCCTGTTCCCTCCTGGCTTCTAGTCCCTGCCCCAAGGCTGGTGCTTCCCTTTAGTCCTGTTTTGTTCCAGGGACCTGTCCAATCTTTGGCTGAAGGGTGAACCTCAGGGGTGACCTCATTACTGAGCTGTAAGGGTATCCAGGGGCAATACTCTCAGGGTTTCTCCAGTCAGGCCAGCAAGTCTGGCCTTTCTTTTTGAGTTAGAATTTTGTTCTACGTTTTTCTCCAGCTCTTCCTGGGACCCTCTACTGTGATCCCTGTCAGAGCATTCAGTGGTGGTAGCCAGGTGCCATCTCATTCTGGACTCGGTCTGGTGGAGGCCGTGGGAGATGTGGTCCATTAGTCCTTTGGTCTAATCTTTCCCTTGTATCTTTAATTTTCTTCATTATTCCTTGTTCCCAAAGGGGTGAGGCCAGTGGAGTATCCTGGATGGCCGCTCACAGGCGTTTAAGACCCCAGACACTACTCACCAAAGTAGAACGTAGAACATATTCTTTATAAACTGTGTTATGCCAATTGAGCTAGATGTTCCCCAAGATCATAGTCCCCACAACCCTCAGCCCAGCAATTCTGTCCCTCAGGGAGGCTGGATGTATCTGTGCAGCTACCATGACCTTGCATTGTATAGGTTGTACTATCTTACCCTTCACCAAAGTTTCCACTTATCTATTGTGTCCGTTAAGTGTAAAACAATATTTCTTAATCATCCTCCCTTCATTTTTGGCATTCTTTTTATGGCACTCTTGCTGTTCAAATATTAGACCACCTTGATTAATCTTCCTAAGCTTCTTATCTTTTCTCTCCAATGTTCCATCTCTTTGTGCCCTACTTTCTTGGAGAGTTCCTCAATTTTATCTTCCACTGCATTAAAAAAAAAAAAAAATTTTTTTTTTCATTATATGTTTAATGTCCAAGAGATCGTTATTATTTTCTGGATGTTCCTTTAAAAAAAAAAAAACTTACATTCTTGTTTCATGAATGAAGAAGCTTCTCCATCCCAGAGACTATTAATTACATGTTTATTTGACATTTTATTCCGCTCACTCCGTGGGCTGCTTCCTAAGAGTTTATTTATTTTGATCTCAGGCTTTCCTCAAATGGTAGGGATGATTGGCTGTCTGGTGTGAGGCACTCTAAAGCTTATTGGAAAATCTGCCTGGGAGTGGTCCATAGCAGCCTGCCTCAAGAGCTGTCCTTAAGGTAATCGGAAAACGCACTTTGACTTAAGCAATATAAAATGTTCTTGGGCTGAATCTGTTTTTTCAAATATGCCACTTCAGGTTCATTTTATTCAACACCTCCTTTGTGCCAGGGAAGAGTTTCCATATTATCCACAAAGATATGACCACCTGGGTTTGAACTAGGGTCCTTCCTGGAAGCCCCTAAGTACTGGGTACTTCAGAAACTTCTTTGTTTGGATCACCTGGTACTAAGTGAAACTATTTCTCAGAAAGTGGGTCAAGCCTCATTGTGACTCCGTCTCATCAAGGGAAGAAGTACTTCTCTGTAAATAAACCCGTTGCCGTCATGACTTACTCACTGGGCCAACCAGGAAGCCATGGCTTCTTCAGGAATCATCTGTTCGCTCCATGATGTGCGAGCCCCTTGGTAGGCAGAGGGCCAGGAGGTCTGCATCAGACAGGAAGCTCAGCATGTGCAAAAGCATGGAAGCCGCAGCAGGGAGAAAAGATGGAGAGAAACTACGCCTTCTTAATGTTCCTCATATTTCCAGAATATTGAAAATGGTTTCCTTATCACTCCTGACACGTGGAAAGTCACACCACCTGGACTTCCCACAAGACCTTTGTACGTAATGAGTTGCTGTAAGACACAACCTGCTTCCCTTCATCAGAGAATGTCAGAAAGCAGAAAGTCTGGATATGTGTATGTGACTTGCATGTCTAAAGTAAGTGTCACCTGGATGTCTCTAGTATTCCGACTTCTTAGGTTATTCTATCTTTTAATACTGACAATAAAAATGACTGGATCCCTCCTTCCGAGTACCCTTGGAGGCTCCCCACCCTCCTGGTCTCTGAGGATCCTTGGGTGTTTTTACATCACTCAGGCCACCTCTTGCTGTAGCTCCCCCTCGCCCTGGATTCTTGCCCATTTCCCCCACTTTTTACCCCTGCTGGGCATTTCCCTCCATCATCTCCCCAGAGTTCTCCTGGCCCAAGACTGTCGCTAGTAGCCAGCTTTACTGAAGGTCTGGAGGAAATGGGAGAGATTATAGGTCACTATAGGTCAAAACACAGCTTATTATTGGCTGGCTCTTGGTTAGCACCTATTAGAAGTCCATCTGACATCTTCCCTGCAGGGCACCATCTGGGCCCCCGTGGGCATATTGTTGCCGTTTTTTTGGCCTTCTCCCACTTTACTGAAGCCTTCTCACTTGACCCCCCTCCTCCCTTCTACAGCCCCTTGCTCCCCAAGGTCGTGGGCTGCCACCAGCCACTGTCCAACAGCTGCTACTTGGGTTGGTGGAACAGATAAGTTCCCTCTCTCTTTTACTTTCTCTTTCCCAACCGTATCACGAGGCCTCATCTTTCTCAACCAAAAAGTCTAAAGAGGTCTTTTTCTAACCAATGTTGCTGTCACGCACTGTCTTCAAGTCAGCCGCCGACTCATGGTGACCCCACGCACAACGGAAAAAAACCCTGCCAGCGCACACCATCCCTGTGATCGGTGGCAGATCATTGTGTTATGATCCAGAGGGTTTTCATGGGCTGATTTTCAGAGGTAGATCACCAGGCCTTTCGTCCCAGTCTGTCTTAGTCTGGAAGCTCCACTGAAACCTGTTCAGCATCCAGCACACAAGCCTCTACCGACAGATGGGTGGTGGCCATGCACAAGGTGCACTGGTTGGAAATCAAACCTGAGACTCCCACATGGAAGGCAAGAATTCTACCACTGAGCCATCCCTGCTTTCTAAGCAATAGGACATCTGCCTGGTCAATGAATTTTGCCATACTCTGGAAGCTGGGAGCTGGGCAGCCAGTTTCTGTTAGAAATGGTAATCATGTTTTCTTCTCCCGTCCTTCACTCACTGCACAGAGAAACCTGTGTCTGGAATCGTCAGTAATAGCACCTGCCCATGCACGGCGGTTCTTCAGTGCTGCAGGTGTCACTGAGCTTCTGCAGAACATGTTTCATTCAACCCCTTCTTTGCACGTGTTCAGGAACACCCAGCCCATTCAGACTGTCCTTGTCACTGATAATTCCGCTCCCCCCACACACCCCCAGATGCTTCTCCGAGAGGCTTTAATGAAAGCAGGTTGTGTTTTCCTTTTTAAGGGAAGAGTGTGATGCTGCTCCTATCGACTGGGGTAGTGGCAGCCACTGTTAGTAGATGACCTTGAAGACGCGCTAAGTGCCAGGGGTGCTGAAAGGCACCAAAAGCACCCACAGGCTGTCTAAAAGCTCGGGCTGCGCTTCTGTCACCAATTCTTTGGGAGGACAAAGCTTTCAAGGAGCTGTGGGACTGGAAGAAGACCTAAGTTTGTCCAAAACCATTCTTCCTTCCCAGAAGGCTTCTCACCGCTGGGCCCTGCAGTGTTGTGTTTTTTGTGCTGTTTTGCAGCCCTGGCTGGGTCAGGATACTCAGGCAGTGCTCCCGCCCTGCAGAAGGGAGCCAGCCCAGCTCATGAATTCTCTTGTGTAATCTTTGCAACAGCACAATCAGGTCTGTACCATTATTACAACACTGTGTAACAGATGAGAAATCGGGAAGGATAGGTCACTTGTCAAAGGTGACACACATAGTAAATGATAGCCCTGTGACTGGAGAAAGGCCCCATGTATACATTGCATCTGTTCAAAGCCTCCTCCACTTGGGGGAATGCCTTGTGTGCAACTCTCAGTAACAGAGTTATGATGGACCACACACACACATAAACCATTGCTGTGGAGTCGATTTCAACTCACGGCGCCCCCATGTGTGTCAGAGCAGAACTACACTCCGTGGTTTCCAATGGCGGCTTTCTTCCCAACTTTCTTCACCAGCTTTTCTTCCCAGGTGCCTCTGGGTGGACTTGAACTGCCAATCTTTTGGTTAGCAGCTGAGTGCTTTGACTGTTCGCACCACCCAGAGATGTCAATGGACCACAAGGGCTTGCAGTGTCCCACTGGTGTCTGTATTTGAGCCCGGCCATGTTTATGGCTTGGGTGTTAGACTCGCTCATCTTTGTAGGGGCAAATATTAAAAGAAAGACTGTTGCTTCTGGGAAGTCAGTAATAGACAGGAAATCCAAATGCACTGGGTAAAGCAGGTGGCCTCATTATTCTCTCGTGGGATCCTCTGGTTCTTTCACCTGCATTGTGCTCACCTCAGTTTACAAATAGCATTTATTTGTTCATTTTTGTCTCTGTTTTCTCCACTAGACTGCAGGTTCAATGAAGACAGGGAACAGGTTTATTTTTTTTATCTTTTTAACGGTGGTGGAGTATAAATAACAGTATGATTCTGGTTGAATGAATAAGTGAATATTTCAAAGACATGCAGATGTAATTACTGCAATTTCTTTGTGTCTTTTATTAAGTTGGTCATGGATAGAGGTGTCTCTTCATGTGGTAAAGGTTTGCTTGAACAATGCTTCAGGCCAGAGTGTGGCCTTACTTCTATTAAAACTGATCAAAGCTTATCAAGACTGTTGAATCAAAGATGCTTCTGGTCTTGTTTCTTAAAATCATTGGAAATAAAAAGCACCTGCAGTTACTGAAGCAGGGAACTTTTTTTTTTCCTCACGTATGCCTAGTTCTTTAGATTACTGTTGTTACTTGCCATCAAGTCAGCGCTGACTCCTGGTGACCTGATGTGTAACAGAATGGAACATTGCCTGGTCCTGCGCCATCGTCACGCTCGTTGGTATGTTTGAGTTCATTTTTGTGGCTCTTGTGTCAATTCATCTCATCGAGGTTTCGCTCATTTTCGCTAACCTTCTACTTTGCCGAACATGATGTCCTCCCTATGGATTGGCCGCTCCTGGTGTATCACCGTCCTTGCTTCTGAGGAGCGTTCTGGTTGACATTCTTTTGAAACTGATTGGTTTGTTCTTCTGGCAGTACAGTCACTATTCTTCACCAACACCACAATTTGAAGGCATCGATTCTTTTTCCGTCTTTTTTTTTTTCATTGTCCAGATTTTGCAGGCATATGAGGTGGCTGAAAAGACCATGGCTTGGGTTAGGTGTGCCTTAATTATCAAAGTCATATCCTTGCTTTCTATTAGATTATTGGCACAGAACTTTCACTAAGTTTTAATTTTTATTGATGAGGCTTCTTTTAGATTTAGTGACAGGATATAATTTTTATTTCAATGGACTTTGAAACGAGAACAAATCTATGTCGTGCTGTTGGTTGTCGCTGGTTGCCGTTGGTTGAGTTGATTCTGACTTACAGACTATCAATTAAGCGTTAAATCTTCCTCCCCACCCTGAGCTTCTGAGTAGAACACAGTCATATACATTTGTTTAACGAAGCAGAAGAAAGGTACTCTTTGAATAGAAATAAAAGAAAGTCATAAAAAATAAATTTTTTTAGCATCAGGAGACTGAAGAACCAATGCATTTATAACATTAATTATGAGGTAAAATTTCATATTAGCTAAGCTGTTGGCACTTGGGACACAAACCTTGGGTGGAACTTCCTTCCCAGAAACGTATCCATTGCAGTCCTTCAAGGCAAATGACAGAAACGCAGTTGAAACTAACTCAAGCTCAAGAGGATTCTTGAGGTACTAGGTTTGGTACCGCAGTATCCAGGGGCCGGAGACTGTCTGAGGTCTTTTCCTCTCCTCTCTACCTCCCAGGCTGCTGCCCTGGCCAGAGCTTAAGCAGGGGCCACGGGGGCTCCAGGTTCACACAGGAGGCTCTTGGAGTTTTGAGGCCAGAGCAAGAGAGACAGAAAGGGAGAGACCGTCTCAGTATCTATGTGTCAGATCTTTGTCAAGTCTCACATTGACCCTTTTGTGAGATGTGTTTTTGACTGAGCAATAACTGGGGCTAGAGGAATGGGCTGACTCAGATCCCACATCCCCTCCTACGATAGGGGTGTCGTTAGCTGCCGTAGACTCGGCCGTGCTGTCTCTGAAGGCGCTAGGGGAAGATCACCTCTTGCCTCTCCCGGTTTCCAGTGGCTCCAGGGGGGCCTAGGTTTCAGATCAGCTTCACATAGCGGTCTTCCCTCTGTCTCTTCTCTTTTATAAGGACACCACCCTGCTCCATACCTCTTGTTAACTGATAACATCTTCAAAGCCCTATTTCCAAACAAGGTCATGTTCACAGTTTCCAGGGGTTAGGGCTTCAACATACATTTTGGGGGGACACAATTCCATCCCTAGAAGCTGTCCTCCTTGAATCCTCTGTGTACAAGCATTGGAGCTGGGCCTTTGGTGTCGGTGATCAGGGGTTCCAAGCTTCTGTCAAACGGCAGGCGATGCTGACCACGTGACATCAGGGGAGCCAGGCCACGCATGGGGGTGACTGATGGGTCAGGGATTCCCGCGTGAGCAATGGCGTTCACCTAAGGGCACCTGGCTGGCACCCAGTGTCTCCCTGTGAGGGATGGGCCATCTTTTACCTTCCTTCCCCAGGGAGATGCCGTGAGCAAGGCCATGAATTTGCTGCTTCTTAATGTAAAACCTGCCTTTTCTGGCCATTGTGCCACTTTATTTACGACCTGTCTTTGGGGGGCTCTTCATCAACAGATTTAGTCTCACAGTATATTTCTTCCTTTCAGTTGTTCTTGGTTATATTTTAAAATTGCATGGGGCTGCTAATGATTGTGTGGCTTGCCCTTGAGCTGATAGGGTTTTTTGCTGCCGGGTGGCAGGTTTTAGAGGCCTGTGGCCGCAAGTTAACACCGGCTGCTTCTGGGTTTCTGGGTTTAGTGTCTGCGTGGGCAGTGTAGATGTGCGCAATGACGCAGACATTTGTCTACACTCTTGTGCCCTCCATCCCTGTTCTTGGGGTCAGAATTGAATTCGGACAGGTAGAATTACTGTGACTGAGATACTGGGTCTTTCTGTCATGTGCCTATGACCCCTTGGTCACGAACCCTCCACCACTCACAGGACACACTCCTAAGAAACAGACAGTCTCCCACACAGCGTCCCGCCTGGTTTGGCCTGTGGACTGCCCAGGTGAGGCCCAGGAGTGTCGCTTTGTGAGGGGCCCCCAGGAGCCTGGCCCAGGGGTGACTGTGTGGCCCCCTCTGCTTAGTCCCTAAGAAGCCACAGCGGAGGGGCTATGATTTTGCCTAATTTGAGCGCAGACAACAGTACAGATGGTGATTTCTGTGATTTATTAAATTATTGTTTGCATCTTCATGCAAATGAAGGTAAGTTCTTTTGGCACTTGAGTTGTGCATTTAATAAAAGCTGTGGCTTTGGGGGCTGCCATCAGAACAGGGCAATTTGGGTTGTGGGGGTGGTTCCAGAGCTGCGCAGTTTCCAAGACCTTCCGCCGCGCGGAGCCCAGGAATTCCCACGGATTCAGTAATTCACAGGCAAGGTATTCTCACCCCTCCTGTCATTTTCCTCTCCGTATTCCACAGAGCAGCCTTATCTCCACCTATCAATTACGGCTGGATTAATTTATTTCCCTTTATCTCTCTCCCCGTGCTAGGGGAAGGGGCACAAGCACTTAAAATATATATATTTTTCCCCTTGCTGGAGGCTTCCGTGAAACAAGGCTAATATTCGGCACTTGGGATTTAAGCCGCTGCGTCGCCCCGAGTTGGAATGTATTAATGAACAAAAATCAGAGCGCAGAGAGACGGGGAAATTAGCAGGCAGCAGAGAGCATGCAAACAGGAAACTGCCTGATTATGGGCACGGGTGCAAAATTAGTCAAAGAATTTGAAATTGTCTTGTGTGCAGAGATTCTATTGTTTGGAAAGAATAATTCCATCTATTTTAACATTTTCAAGTGCAATTCCATTGGCACTCGCTCTTCCTTTGATTGTGAGCGACGTTAATTGAAAGGCGTGGTGTCGCGTCTGTTTTGGCAGTTAGGCTTCTATCTTTTGTTTAAAAACTTAAAGTGCTGGCTTTCCTGCCCAGCTCTCCTTAGTATTTCTGTTTTGGCGATGTGATGCCAGGCTTACAGTATGTTTCCTTCTGTGTATGGTAACAGATGTTTATGTGAATAACAGACTTTTTTATGAAGGCATACACTTTATAGCCAAATACTAATTAAAAATAATTGCATGTAAGCATTTTTGTTTATTCCCTGTTGTGCGTCTTTAATCATTTGAAATCACCTGCAGTTGGAAATGGAGGCAAAGATTTGATACTGCAATTAGAAGAGGCCACCTGACTATATATTAGGTAGAAATAGCAACATATTTTTAAAAAAAAAATTAAAGAGACTAGCTGAGTGCCAGGTCGCTCTGAGATCTCTTGTAGTACTTTGTTAAACTAATAGGATTTTAAGGCATCATTCGGCCACTAAAACTACTGCTTCCTGAAGACTACCCGATACCTGACACGTTCTGAGCGCTAACAAGCTCATTCCGGGTGGGTTTTAATTAGAGGCGTAACAGATGGTTCCCCGTAAATACAGGCAGTGGTGACTTCGTGGTTTGGCTTTTTTCTTTTCTTTTTTTTCATTTAAAGACAAAAATTGCGGGTAATTGAGAGACTTGGTATCTTAGTTTGGGTTTAATAGTACGTGTTCAATTAAACAACGTGCCAAGTGCCAGGACTGTGACTCAGATTGTTGAACACGGAAAAGAGAAAACAGAGCTAAAAATTCCTTTCCTGTTTGGGAGGGAGCTTCCCAAGGCCTGTGGGGGGGAGGGGGGAGGGGGAGGAGAGGGAGAGGGAGGGAAGAAGGGGGAGGAGGAGGGAGGGGAGGGGGAGGAGGAGGGGAAGAGGAGGGAGGGGAGGGAAGGGGAGGGGGAGGAGGGAGAGGAAGAAGAGAGGAAAGAAGGAGGGGGAGGGGGGTGAAGTGGAGGAGGAGGGAGAGGAGGCGGAAGTGGCTGTGGGGCTCATAGACTCACCAACGCTTTCTTCTCGGGGCTTTGTTTTTAACCAGGGCCTGTCAGTGCCTTATGAAGAATTAAGAAGACATTTTTCAGAGCATTCTCAAACTCCAGCACCTTGTGCTCTCACTGCTGTGACATTTAACAAAACATTTCGGCAGAAAATAAAAGGAAGTATTCTAGAAGGCACCGTGCCTCTGCAGAGACATTTTGATACTATTTGGGGACATGGAAGGGAGAGGGCAGTATGTTCCACTCCAAGGGTTCTCATTTTCAGTGAGCCAGGCCTGACATCTGCGTCACAGGTAGGGTGAGGCGTGTGGCAAAACTGCAGTAGGAAGAAGGCTTATGTTCTGAGGTGGAACTTGTGTTATGCTTTCTTCTTTTCACTCTTTGCCTTTGGTGTAGAGAAAACTCTTACCTAAAACTAGCAAGCAAACTCCAAAACCGAGAAGAAGAAGTTTAGAAGTAAATGCATGAGAATTTAGAGGAAGCATCGTCTCCTCAATTTGTCTTTTAGATGTGCTTTTTTTTTTAAGGGTTGGGAAGTTGAATGCTAGTAGCTGGTGATCTTTCGCCTCCCGCTGAAGATAAGGTTTTTGAAATGATGGTGTCTACTCCCCGGGACACAGGTCTTGCTCGCATCAGATCTACACAGGGCTGTTTAAGGAAAAGGAAGAGATTGCAGTTTGGTGTAGTGGGGAGGCGGTCCTCCAACATTTCTGAATTAGGATGCAGATTCTTGAACGTTCCTTTCTATTCCGAGGGCATTTTCACACTGGCTCCATCTTACCATGCCTTCGCCTGCTTCTCAAGTGGTATTTCTTCCTGCACACACAGTGGAATGGCAGCTCGTGGTGTGCCTCTGCCTGAAAATAAGGCCACTTCAGGTATAAAATATTCCACCCATATTCCCTGGGGCAAGGAGCTGACATGCAGCAACTTCTCTGACTCGCAGTCACCAGGCCGACAGGCGCTTCTGCAGACACTGAGCTCCGGCTGCCAGAAATAGCAGTCGGGAGGGTGTGCGGCTTTTAATTTCATTAAGAATTTTTTTTGACAGGGTGACACCCCAGAGTCTTGTCCCAGTTGTTTCTTATCACTTCAAGTGGGGAGGGGACTGAGGAGGCGGGGAGTCAACCCCTAGGCTGGACTTGTGCGTTTCATTTTAAAGGTGGGGAACGCCCCTCGACACTTATCGGCTCACAACACGCTCATGAGGACTCCGTGGACTTCCGGAGGCATGGTGAGCAGGCTGGGCTGGGGCTGGGTGAGCTCCCTTGGGACACGGGCGCTCAAGGGACCGCTGATGTGCTGGTGTCACCAAAGTGGTGTGCTGACTAAGATGTATGGGAAGGCAGTGGCAGCGCCAGCCATTCCGTGTGGCTTCAGGACGAAAGTTGCCCAGGTGTCTGTTCAACAGATGGGAGAAGAAGTGCTTGTCAACAAGCCCGTGAGCAACGTGAGAGCTGGCAGCAGCGGCTGGGTTCTGATCCAGAGGCCCACTGTCTCTCCACCGCGACCACAAGCTTGCCCTTCAGCTGCCAAGTCCCTCTCAGCTCTGGACTGCGCCCCGCCTGGCCTGCTTGGGATTGTTGACAAAGATTCAAGGTCAGCGTTTGACACTTAATGACCAGGCCTTACAGAGGAAGCAGGCGCCCTGCCTCTGTGACCAGGGGTACAGCCACAGAACGACCGTGATTTCTTACTCTCCAGATCCCAGAATCTGCAATGCCCCCAGGACCTTCAGTTGTCAAGGCCCCCAGGGCACGAGGCTGTCACCCTTCATGCTTAACTAGTTCATGAAGACTGTAGTGAAGATTAATAGATGCCACAGCCTTCCTCCTCGCCAGCGCAGCGATGAAACCCAGCCACACGTTTGACAAGGCCAACGGCCTGGGGACTGAGGAGCATCGGATGGGATGCAGGAGGCTGGAGCCTGGCCCTGTGTCCCCGCTGACTGGCTAGCCTCGGGGAGTCTTTTATTTCTGTTATTCAGTCTTCTGCCCTGCCCTACTGTCTAAACCAGGGCCGTTTGTGCTGGGTTTTCCAATTGCTTACAGGAAGCATCAGTGCTGAAAGAAAATTCACCAGAAGAATGGAAAGTTCTCTGTCCTCCTTTTGTGAGGGGGCTTGGGTAGCCCCACTACCTGGTCAGTCCCAGGCCCTGTAGTGTGGGGGATGGGCTCTTTAAGCACAAGGCTTTGGACTTCTCAGATTTTCCAAGTAAGTCCAGACATTCCAGCACCAATACCAGCAAGGTGGCTGTTGACCTCATTCCAACTGGGGTGTCTTTCTTCCAACTCAGAGACCGAAAAAAAAAAACAAAATCATCCACTTGCCGCTGAGTCGATTCTGATTCATGGCAACCTGTGTGTGTAGAGTGAAACTGCTCCACAGGGCTTTCAAGGCTGTGATCTTTCAGAAGCAAATCTCCAGGCTTTTCTTTCAAGGCACCTCTGGGTGGGTTCAAACAGCCATCCTTTTGGTGACCAGTCATGTGTTTATCCGTTTGCACCACCCAGGGACTCCAGACCAAAGACCACGCTCTTGAATACGACCCAGGCACTTGGGTGCTACATTTAGCAGAGATGGAACTGAGCCACAGTGACAAGCGAGGAAGTAAAGCCGGGGGAGAGGTCCCAGGCAGATTTTTGAAAACACCCTGTAAAAAGATATTATTATTTAAAATTTCAATATGATCTTCACAAGTTTTCGCTTTGTTTCCCTAAAATACAGAGCCAAGGCCTCTGTCAAATCGATCTGCTGGACCAGCCAGTAGAAAAGGAATTACCAATAAACCCATCAGTGTGAAGGGGGACGACAGGTCATATCTGAGGAAGAGCCTGAACAGGGACAACTGTGACTGGTTCGTGTTGTCAGGAAGTCAGCCTGGGCCTCTTGCTCCGTGCCGGCGTGGGCCAGAGGCAGGAGTCGGTCCCTGTCCTTATGCCGCTTCTACTTCACCGCCACGAAATTGTGCTCCTCAGCCGACACTCTTTATACAGACTTTATTTTTAGCATATGTACTAAACTGTGCTTTGGTTCACGTGTGCGCAAACAACGAATCTACCTAATATCCCAGACACAGAAACAAAACAAATAGGGACTCTGAGTCTGTTTAAGAAGGAGCCCTACTGGTGCAACAGTTAAGCAATCTGCTGCTAACCAGAAGGTTGGTGGTTCAAACCCACTCCGTGGTTCCAAGGGAGAGAGACCTGGTGATCTGCTCCCATAAAGATTATAGCCTAGAAAACCCTATGGGGAAGTTCTACTCTATCACATGGGGTCGCTCTGAGTTGGAATCAACTCAACACACCCAACAACAACAGTCAGTTTAGGAGTCCTTGGGTGGTGCAAATGGCTAAGTATTCAGCAACTAACCAAAAGGTTGGTGGTTCAAATCCACCCAAGGGGGCCTTAAAAGAAAGGCCTGATAATCTACCTCCAAAAAATCAGCCACTGGAAACCCTATGGGGCACAGTTCTATTCTGACACGTGGGGGGTCACCATGAGTCAGAACTGACTCGACGGCAGCTGGTTAGTCTGTTTAAAGTCTTTGTATTCATCCATCCATCCACCCATCCACCCATCCATTCTTTCATCCTGCCAGGAAGGAATGTCTCACCATAAAGCCGGGGATCCCTCTGGAGTTGCCGGGCTCCCTCCCATTTGTTAAACAGGAGCAAAGCCCCCGATCGTCTCCAGCCCCCTCATCCGAGAGAGTGGTTGCCTCACTTCAATTAAGTTTGAATTAATTCTCGCTAGTTTCCTTTACAAAACATCCAGGTTTTAATTGTCTCACCTAATTACTGGACTGCGACCCAGATTTAAGTCCTGACACAGGTGATAGGAAGCGATGGGTCTCCTTTGATTACGTTCTTTTATTTTCTCAAGAGCTTTGTGGAGCAGAATATTCCTTCTTTTAGTTACTACTTATTTATATATCTGACCTTTGAGATCTCTGACTGGATGAAATTCCCCTAAATAAACATGAGATCTCTAAATGCCTCATGTTAAGGACCAAATTTGGCTGTAATTGTCCTCAAAGCCAGGTGTTTGAACTAATGAGAAAAACTTGGGCTCAGAGCCACAGCTTTTGTGTCTATCCATATCGTTGTTGGGTGCCATCGAGTCGATTCCAACTCACAGCAACCCCATGTGACGGCGTAGAACTGCCCCATAGGGTTTTCTAGGCTGTAATCTTTACAAGAGCAGATCATCAATTCTTTCTCCCTGGAGCTGCTGGGTGGGTTCGAACCTACGACCTTTCCCTTTTGGTTAGCAGCTGAGTGCTTAACCATTGCGCCCCCTGGGCACATTTACCTACATTGTGCAGGAGGCTAAGAGAGAAGAGACCTGCACATTCCACTGGTGTTAATTATAGTAGTCATTTCTAGCTACATCTTTGCATGCAAATACCCGCCAGTACAAATTTGGCATTGAAAGCACCCCAAGGCTCCAGTCTGGCAGATGGATATTGGATCACAATGAAACTTCACAATACCTGGGGACTGTGGGGCCCTGCATAGCTCCAAGCAAGGGGAGAGCGTGTGTCCTCTCACCTCCAGGATGACGGTGTGGGCTTCATACCTTGTTCTGGCCAGAGGAACATTTAGGAGGAGGTTTGGAAAACCCTTTGGGCTGATCATCAATTTTCCTTCATGTTCTGCCGACAGTCCATGGATCTGGAGAGGCAGGCCGTCTTTAAATCACTTTATTTTGTTTTTTTCTTGCAACGAGGAGTGTTGGCATAAGCTGGGAGGATAGTCTAGCCCACTCCACGGCTTCCTGGGGACTCAAGTATGTTGTGGGAGGCAGGTGCTGACGGAATGCCGTCTAAAGCCTGGGATCAATTTCCCATTTTTTTTTCCTTGAGGAGGATTGCAAAGCTTTCTTGGCCTTATCCTTTCTTACTTCGTGAAAGGAAAACACTCATCCAGAAAACAAGGTGAAGTGAGGGCTTTCCGAACACGAGGGGGATTTTTGAGGGACTTTGAGCAGCGTGGGTGCCCTGCCCAGGCCTGATCTGTCGCCAGGCTATGGAAGCTTCTGGTCCCAGAGAATCTGGGGCTTTGGAGGCAGCACAAGGTAAACCCTTGCTTATTCAACTGTTTTAAGCAAGTGCACGAGCGAGTGAAGGGATGCAATTAAAATCAAGTGACAAGAGATTCGAAGGAAAAGGGAGCCAAGACAGTGGTGTTCGGAAACGGAGACCCCTCCTCCCACCCCTGGAAAAAGGCATTTAAAGTCGGGGGTCACAGATAGGCTCTCTCGCCCAAGAGTGTATAGCAAAGAGAACCACGTCTTCTGCAGCTGTAATTTATACACTCAGGCTTTTGGGAAGATTTCAACATCCCCCCTACAAACAGGCTTAAAGGCTCCCTGGGCCATGAACACAGTCTGGCTGGGCTGGGCTTCCAAACTGTCATCCTTCAAGGTAGAAAAATGGACTCAGGAAAGTGATACCCATTAGATTTGTAGATGTCTGAGGGAACGTGTTATTCAGGGGCTCTGGATTCTGTGTGATTTCCTTGAAAACTTCCTTGTCTTAACTTGGTAAAGCAGACATCTCTGCTCTTCCCAAAGTCTTAGGTAAATGAATAAAGCTGGGCAAAATATCAAGTATATGTGTTTTGTCATTGCTTCAAAAAACATTTAGAAGGGTTGTGTGTATTTTCACCAGGATAATAATAACAAAGAAAGAAATGTAGAAGACAAGGCTAACCCCCCACCATAGCTCATAGACTCTCCCTAAGGTCCTACCTCTCCATCGTCATCATCACAGCTTGCTGCCCCTCCTCCTCTCACAGTTCTTGCCATCCTTGCTTCTGCCTCAGGACCTTTGCACATGCCGGTGCCTTTCTGGGGTTTCTTTCACCGCCCCCACCCCCACTCCCACCTCCTGCTACCTGGCCTAACCAATGCCAGCTCATAGCTCAGTCTCAGATAAAATGCCCCGGCCTTCCTAGAGGAGGCGAGCTCCCACTTGGACTTCGCCTTTGCCCCAGAGCGTGGGCCCAACCCTTCATCATCATATTCACCAACGTTGTCGTCTGACTCATCGACCCGCTTTTCTGGACTGTGGGCGCCATGAGGCAGGCACAGGCTCTGTCCTTGGTGCCTGGCTCAGGACCTGGCATGAAGTAGATGTTCAATAAATAGTTGTTGAAGGACGGGCAGAAATACCTTCCATGCCCCCAGGAGGGAAGCTGAGAGCAAGGAGTGCACAGAGCTTATAGGCGTCTTTTCAGCACATTTTAAAGCTATTTCATTTGAAGCTTTCAATGGAGTAACATGTCACATTTGTTTTTGAGAAGCTTTTGGTTAAGAGAACAGTTTTTTTAAATAGCTTAATATTATTATCATTTTTTTTTTTTGCTGTCAGTATACATGTAACAAAAATTTTCCATTTCAACCTTTTTCTCTGTGCAACTCAAGGGCATTAATCAGATCTCTCATGTGTGCGGCCGTCTCCACTATCTGTTTCCGTTCTGTTTCAACAACTTCAACAGAAGCTCAGGGCCCCCAGGCAATGGCTCTGTCTTTCCTCCTCCCTCCCACCCCTAACAGTCTTTAGGGAGCTTAATGCTGCTCCTTCCCCCTCCCCCCTGATTCAACCCGCCCAGTCTCGACCCTCAAACCCCACCCTAAAGTCACGGGACAGTTCACATCGATGGCCTCTTGGATACCAGGGCTTGCTGACACTTTCTGTGCGTTATGATGTCAGTATGGGGCAGGTACTGTCATGTTCCCCATTTCACAGATTGAGGAAACCAAGGCCCTGAGAGATACATGAGCTGGGCTCAAGGTCACCCAGCTGGTGAGTGTTACACTTGGGTTCCAGGCTGCATGCTTAGCCCCTCTGTGTGCACGGCCTCCTGGAGATAATGAGGGCAACTAGAAATAAGGAGGGCAACTCTGAGGCCTTGAAATCCTAGTGCCAGAGGCCAGCAGGGAAGCCACACACTGTCCCTGACCTGCCTCTCACACTCAATTCATAATGATCTCTCTTTCCCCGCTCGTGGTCCACGAGAAGCATCAGGCTGGAAGGAATCCGAGAGGACTTTTAGAAGATGGCACCATGACAGCGAAGTGACGGCTGACAGCCTGACACAGGGATGGAGAGAAACTCAAAGGCAGCTGAGAAACGGGGCACTCTATCATCCCAAAATAGATCGTCCTGTATCATTAAGAAACTTCTGGAATTTTCTAGAACCTCTACTTTTTGAGACTGAAAAATTGGGTGATTTAAAATAATTATTTTTCTTTTAAAGGTATGTGCTTCCGTCATATGGTAAATGAATTTACTCTTTACTGGCAAAGGAAATAGCACAATCCGTTGTTTGCCAAGTGCGTCAGAGGGAAAGCTTTACCTTGAGGTGCTTAAGCCAAAGTACACTCCCGTGGAATAAAGCATCACCTGCCTGTCCCCTGCTTAGGGGCGGCAGCTTCTTACATTTGTCCTTCCCTAAATTTCCATTCTTCTGTTTTATGTGCCTTTTCCATGATACAAAGTCTGCGCGGTGTCCCTGTTAGCTTCACCTTGCCAGGAAATTTATTTTTAACCTTTTTAATTAAAAATAAATAAAAATAGCATTTTGCTCATGCCTGATTGTAAACAGGCTTTCCAGGAGCATGGGCCAGAATATGACATAGAATTGTCAAAGGAATACATTCTTTTTTTTTTTTTTTTAAATAATTTTTATTGTGCTTTAAGTGAAAGTTTACAAATCAAGTCACTCACATATAAACTTACATACACCTTACTATATACTCCCACTTACTCTCCCCCTAATGAGTCAGCCCACTCCCTCCTTCCAGTCTCTCCTTTCGTGACCGTTTTGCCAGTTTCTAACCCCCTCTACCCTCCCATCTCCCCTCCAGACAGGAGATGCCAACATAGTCTCAAGCATCCACCTGATGCAAGTAGCTCACTCCTCACCAGCATCCCTCCCCAACCCATTGTCCAGTCCAATCCATGTCTGCTGAGTTGGCTTCGGAAATGGTTCCTGTCCTGGGCCAACAGAAGGTCTGGGGACCATGACCACCGGGATTCTTCTAATCTTAGGCCATTAAGTCTGGTCTTTTTATGAGAATTTGGGGTCTGCATCCCACTGTTCTCCTGCTCCCTCAGGGGTTCTCTTTTGTGCTCCCTGTCAGGGCAGTCATCGGTTGTGGCCGGGCACCATCTAGTTGGTCTCAGGATGATGTAGCCTCTAGTTCATGTAGCCCTTTCTGTCTCTTGGGCTCATAATTACCTTGTGACCTTGGTGTTCTTCATTCTAAAGGAATACATTCTTGACAGAATCTTCAAGCTACGCAGCTTATTTTCTTTTAAAGGTGGGAAAAAGTTTTTTTTGTTTGTTTTTTAAAGATGTGAAAATGTGATATTATCTAAATGGGTTTTAGATATTGACAAGTTTTTATTGTTTTCACACATCACATTCATTTTACAAATGGGAAAGTTTCCATCATTACAATGTAATTTAGATTATAAAATTGCTGAAATTTTTCCTTCTTGATGAAGTAACCCTGGGAGCTAAATTACCTTAGGCATGAGGTCTTATCTGAGTGATAGGGAGTCCCTGGGTGGTACAAACAGTTAATGGACTCAGCTGCTAACCAGGAGGCTGGAGATTCCAATCCACCAGAGCGCCTCTGAAGAAAGGCCTGGCTATCTACATCAGAAAAATCCGCCATTGAAAACTCTATGGAGCACAGTTCTACTCTGACACACATGTGGTCACCGTGAGTTGGAGGCGACTTGGCAGCAACTGGTCAAGAGCAATCTGCATAGCCATTGGCTCTCGAACGCACTCTCTCACTCTAAGGTGCAGCGAGTTCCTGAGACACGACCTAGAAAATCCATGACCAGAGCCTGACTGTTACCTCATTTCTGCTCTTCAGCGGCTTGGTCCTCTTTCGATGCCGTTTAACCCAGTGTTTTGGAGCCCTGGTGGCACAGTGGTTAAGAGCTCGGCTGCTAACTAAAAAAGGTCGACAGTTCGAATCCACTAGGTGCTCCTTGGAAACCCTATGGGGCGTTCTACTCTGTCCTATCAGGTTTCTATGAGTCGGAATCCACCCAACGGCAGGGGGTTTGGTTTGGTTTTTTAACCTAGTCTTTGGTAAGCCAATATCTTAAAGCCTCAATATTGGGAAAACATGTCAAAAAACTGTCCCTTCGGTACCTGTTGTTGTTGTTTGTTGCCATCGAGTTGATTCTGACTGAAGGCAACCCCAGGTGTGCAGAGTAAAACTGTTCCATAGGGTTTTCAAGGCTGTGACCTTTGGGAAGCAGATTACCAGGCCTTTCTTCCCAAGCACCCCTGGGTGGCTCAAACCACCAACCTTTGAGCTAGAAGCCCAGCACTCAGCCGTTTGAACCACCCAGGGACCCAGTACCTGTTAACAGTACCTGTCACACTTTGTAAAATTTCAAAAATGTAGTTGAAATCGGAGTTATGAGAAAATTGAAACTCAATTTAGCTTTCATATTCAGTGAACTCCTGTTACTCATCTTTTCAGGATCCATCCCCTCCCTGTCCTTCCAGCAGCCCCCAATTTCCACTGGGGTCCCCTTGATGCTAGGAAGCTAACTCTAATCCTGGCTCTAGGAGTAGATTATGAGGCCCAGTCCAGGGGGTGAGCATACTCATCTGGGGGGCACAGCTATGGGTTTAGAGGCATGCATGTAACCTAAGCATACTCAGGGTGACTCTCAAAACATTTGCTGGAAATTCTGGGCCATGGCAGTGTGCTGTGATGATGAGAGGGCTGGATCCCTTGCAGCCATTTTACTGCCATGAGGGAAGACAGCCAAGGAAGAAGCAGACTTATAGACAAGGCACCACTGAGAGAATGATCCAGCCAGACCACTGGATTAAGTTTACCCTGCGGGCTGACCATCTGTGGACTTTCAGGTAACAGCCAAGAATGCTCTCTTGCTCTAAGTCAGTCTGAGTTGAGGTAGGTTTCTGTTTTACAACATTAGGGTTGTGACTGAGATGCATACAAGCTCCTTTTCCTTGCATGCCATGAGAGAGAACCTCCCCCAAATTCCTTACTCCCCCTAACCCTATCACCTGTCTCTGGCAGTTTTTAGGAGAAGGAATAGGTAGTCATTTCTTTCTCTGTGAGTCCTCACTGTAGTTTTGTCTGGTTGACAGAAGGCTCTAGAGTTTTGGTCTGAGTCAGTAGGCAGGGCTTGATGCACTGTGCTTCAGCATCCAGCCCAGGCCAAGCCCCATCGCTTACCTGTGCTACCTGTGGAAGCGGGGCTTCCTTATCACCTACACTCTTCTTCTTTATACCCAGGTATCTAGTGTGGTGTCTTATTGATCTGAGGAAAACCTTTATATATTAACAATATCAACTCTTTTCAATATATGTTGCAAAGATGCTTTCCTCACTTGTTAGTGGTCAGTTTTATTTGTTCATGGGAGTTGTTTTGTCAGAACTTCAACTTTTTATGTAGACAAATTTAGTGGTTTTTTTTTTTTTTTTTTTTGTAAAACTCTTAGAATTGATGTTGACTTTTTTAACTTGGAGGAATTATAGAAGTATAGACAAGTACAAAGAATAAGAAATACCAAGAAATGAGGTTTTAATGTATTTGTTGTAAGATTCTTTATATAAAATAAAGTGGAGACAATGTCGCTCTCTTGGCCACCCACGCCTAGGCCTATTTGTCTCTCTCACCCTGTGCAATTGCCATAGTGGATTTGTGTGATCCTTCCAGGTGACAGAAAATATTCTACTTAGACATGCAGATGACTATGAACAGTGTCTCGTATTGTGCACTTAAAATGCTATAAACGGTATCATAGTTCTATTTTATAACTCGTTATTTAACTCAACATTGTTCTGAGATGTATCCGTGTTGATATGTAAATATGTTGCTGTTGTTGCTAAGTGCTGTGGCGTCCAACCCCGTGTACAACAGGAAGGAACGCTGGCTGGTCCTGCACCATCCTCACAGTCCTGGCTGTGCTGAGCCCATTGTTGCAACCACTGTAAATATACAGTTCATTTATTATTGACTGCCATTCAGATTTCCCCGAGTTGTGGCTATGGCAAATACTGATGTGATAAACCTTTTTGCACTCGTTTTAGGCTCACATGTAAGAGTTTTTCTGGGCACATTTCTCCACAGGCATTTCTGGGTTGTAGGATATTGAATATACCATGGACTGCCAAAAGAACAAGCAAATCTGTCTTAGAAGAAGTACAACCAGAATGCTCCTTAGAAGCAAGGGTGGTGAGACAACGTATGTCTCACATACTTTGGACATGTTGTCAGGAGGGACCAGTCCCTGGAGAAGGACAGCATGCTTGGTAAAGCAGAGGGTTAGCAAAAAAGAAGAAGACCCTCGACGAGATGGATTGACACAGTGACTGCAACAATGGGCTCAAGCATAACAATGATTGTGAGAATAACGGGCAGTGCTTCCTTCTCCTATTGAGTCAGAAGCAACTCTGCAGCACCTCAGGACAACAGGATGTGTGCGTTCTGGGTTCTCTTAGGTACACATGGCTTTGCCCTCCTACATGGTTGTACCTATTATTCTCATCCCAGGGAGTATAGGATATTCTGCTTCTGAAATTCCAGTCAACATCTGATACTTTCAGACTTGTACAATTTTGTCAGTTTGGTGGATGTGGTTCTCACTTTGGCTTGAGTTTGCATCTCCTTTACTTTTAATGCATATGAGCGGCTTTTCCTTTGTTTAATTGACTTTTTGGGTTTTCCTCATTTGTGAAGAGTCTGTTTAAGTATTTTGTGCGTTCATCCTTTGAATTGTTTGTCTTTTTCTTATTGATTTATTGGACTTCTTTACATAGTCTGGCTCCTAATCTCTTTGTCTATTAAATCTGCAAAACTGTGTCTTCTTGGTTTCCAAATTTAAAAGGCTTCTCCCATCTCCATAAAAATACATCTGATTATTATTATATTTTAAATACTTAAATATCTCTTAAATATTGGGAATTAAATTTGATGAATGGTATGAAGACTATAACTAAACTTCTTTGTTCAAATAGCCAGTTTCCGCAATAACATTTATTAGAGAGTGTACTTGTCCGCTGATTTGCCGTACGGCTTCGTGTCACAGAGGTCAGGGTGCGGCTCACGTGTGTCTCTAAATTCTAGGCCACTGCTGTTATTGACCCTCCTGTGACAACAGCACTACATTTAGTTACTGTAGCTTTAGAGTGTATTTTGACGTCTGATTAAACAAGTCTCCCATTATTAATATTAGGATTTTTTTCTTAGCTTCTTTTTTTTTCCTTAGCTATTCTTATTCTTTTAATCCTTCAAATGAAATTAAGGGCAAGCCTTCCCTCTCATCCTATTGGGGTTTTGAGAGAAATTTCATTAAGTTTATGGATTCATTTGGGGAGAATTAATAACTTTGCAATATTTAGTTTTCCTAGCCAGAAACATAGTAATATTGTCATTGATTCAAATCTTATTAGGTACCTGAGATGAGATTTATTGTGTTGTAAAAATTAATGTTGGATTTTTTCTTATTTTAATAAATGTATTTTCTTTTTTTTGTATGTCATTGATTTTGCTGGTACGGGTAGAGATATTTAAGGAACAGGTACCATTTTATTTCTACTTTAAAAAATTTTTTTCAAGGATAGGTTGCTTCTCTAATTTAAGAAAAGGTAAAGAAATATTTCTCTTTATAGGCTGACTAATTCTTTTTGCCCCTAATTCTGCTCTGTCAGATAATATTGCCAACACTGTTGTTTACGTTTCCACTGGCCTGTGTCTTTTCCCCCACCCCTTTATTTTTATCTTCTCTGTGTCATCTGGGTTTTTTGTTTTTAATTTTTATTTATTTATTCTATTTAAAATTCTTTTACTCCTCAATTCCTTTCTGTGGTTTTTGTTTTGTTTTGTTTTTTCACCTGTTAATATCTGCCAGGGCATTCAAGGATAACAATTTCGCAATCCATACACCAGTGCTCTGTAAGTGTGTAGACGTTAGATTGTAATGCTTTGAAAACAGATACAGGACGTTGATTCATGGGCATAGTTGTGATACAGACAAAAGCAGGAAAAATCCAGGGACTGTAGTATATCCTGGTTACAATATCTACGTTTAAATTACATTGAGATGTAACATAATATTGTACGACTTAATTCTTTTTTAAATTTTATTGTGTTTTAGGTGAAAGTTTACACTGCAAATTAGTTTCTCATTCAAAAAGTTATACACAAATTGTTTTGTGACATTGGTTGCATGTACGACATAATTTTTAATCTTATTTACCATACCTTCTAATCTTTTCCAAATTAAAACCCAAGCAGGAACCCCGCAGAATGATGTTTGTCATCACTCCGAAGCTTGGATCCAAGTGTCTAAATGTCGACTGTGTCTGCAACAGCACATGCTGGGATACTTGCGTCTACTGTTCATCTTGGATTAAATGAAATCCAAACTAATCATTGGACTAAAATGTACAGACTTTCCCCATCATAACTGAGATCGTGAACTGACCCATAAAATAAGTAATGTATCAAATATAAACATTTTAGTTTTGGGCTATGAGCATTCTTCAATTTAAAAGGCAAGCCAATTTCAAGCGTATCAATTTTAAAATGCATAAAACATTAGTTCTAATATTTTTATGTTCAATAGAGACAGACGGCAAATTCTAAGAACATTCGTATTCAACTAAGTTTTTGAGTTTTTTTAAAAAAAATTTTTTTTGTGCTTTAGGAGAAGGTTTACAGAACAAAACAGTTTCCCTTTCAATGATTTGTACACAGAACGTTCCAAGACATTGGCAGCCTCCCTTCCATGTGTCAGCACTCTCCCTGTTTCTGCCCTGGATTCCCATTACCTTTCTTCCGGTCTTCCTACCCCTTCCTGCCTTCTCATCTTTGCTTTGGGGCAGATGTTGCCCTTTTGCCCTCATGTAATTAACTGTTCTAAGGATCTTGTTCCTCTTGGGTATTATTGTTTATTTTGCAGGCCTGTCTATTGTTTGGCTGAAAGGTGGTCTCCAAGAATGGCTTCAGTTCCATGTTAAAAGGGTGTCTTGCGGTTATAGTCTTAGGGGTTCTTCCAGTCTCTCTTAGACCAGTAAATCTGGTCTTTTTGTGGATTTGATTTTTGTTCCACATTTTTCTCCCATTCTGCCCAGGAGCCTCTATTGTAATCCCAGTCAGAGTGGTTGGTGGTATGTGTCATTTTGTTTTGTTGGTTTCTCTTACGGTTGTAGTTTGCTTTTGTAGTTCATTGGAGTATGTATTTTAATAGGGAAATCTACCTATTCCTAGTTATAGTGTTTTACAGAGATTCTGCCACCTTACTTTATATTTTGTTAAGTTATTCTTTTTATAATTGCATCATCTCCCCTGTGACCCTTGCTAGATTTGGTATATTTTTAATTTCTCTTGTTTCCCTGTAGTAATTTTCAAGTTTTATAGCCTGTGTCCATTTTATAAGTGGTTATCTTTAAGTTTTATAAAACATCTTAAAGACTTTCTTTTGGCAGCAAAGAGAAGTAGACAGCACCTACCACCCTAAGAGAAAGGGGCTGACGAAGCTGCCTGTGAGTGCTTCCTCTAAATATAGGGTTTCCTCCAAGCTCTGCGGATACTGTTCCATTATCTGTGGCCTTTGACTCTGCACATGCGAGGGCTGATACCTGTCTGATTCTCAGCCTTCTGAAAATGCTGTGCCTTTTTTTTTTTTTTTCCTGTTTGGAAACTTGAATTCCAAAGTTCTTGAAGTTATGCCCAGCAGTACATTTTTTTTCTAACCTCCTCTTGCTAATTTTGATCTGTATACCCAAATCTAGCTCAGAAAATTTTTCTTCTATTATTTTCTTCTTGCTTCTCCATGTCTTTCAGCTTTTCACTCTAATTTTCATCTCTTTGTCTTTTTGTTTTTCAGTCATGGAGAATGCCTCAAGCTGACCTGCTAAAATCTCTGTTACATTTGAAGCAGCACCATCCTGTTGCTCAGCATCAGAGTTAGTTTACAGACACAGACACAGACACACACACACACGCACACACACAGTTTGCTTGTTTCTAAGAAGTCGTTTTTGGTCTAAATTTTCCATTTTTTATTGCAGCCTTCTTTTGCTTTATCACTGCAACAGCCTCTTAAATCTCCCCAAGGATACAAGTTGGAATCTATTTAAAGATCTCGTCCCATTTCGTGGCACTTCTGCTTCAGTGAGAACACTCACACACTCATCTCTGAGCTCAGCCCCCAGGTTCTGTCGTGACCGGTGAGTCCGCACGTTCTCTCTGCCTGTTGACCTGTGTCCGAAGGTCTGAATGCGTCCAGGCTGGCTGCTGATGGCGCCTCCCTCAGCAGCCTGCACGTCACTGAGCCCTGCTTCCTCCTCCCAGTGCCTGTGCGCGTGCACACACACACACAGTCGCACACTCACACTCACATACACTCACACACACTTACACAGACTCACACAAACATGCCCACACACTCACATGCTCAGACACACCCAGACACACACCCACACTCACACGCACACACAAAACACACACTCACACATACACACTCATACACACACACATACTCACACACATACACACTCGCACACACAGAGACTCAGACATGCACTCACATACCTAGACACACACTCACATGCTCAGACACACACAGAGACACACTCACATACCCGAACACACACTCAAATGGTCAGACACACACAGAGATACACTTACATTCACAGATGCACAAAAACACACACTCACACTCACAGACACACACTCAAGCACACACAGACACACTTACATGCACAGACATACACTTAGACACATTCACACACACACTCAAACACACACTGACACGCATACACACACACACTCACACAGACACACACTCACCCAGACACAGACACATTCACATAGACACACACACTCTCACACACACCCTCGCAAACACACACTCACACATACACACACACACACACATATACACACACTCACACAGTCACACACACAGTCACACACACACACACACACACACACACACACACACACACACACACTTCCCTGAGCTCAGTCACGACGGGGACGGACGGTGTGGGCTGTGGGCTCCCTGTTAGTCCTGGCAGGCAGGCATCTCTGCTTTGCAAAGGCTGAGAAGAGATCTGGAGGCTAGGGACCTGCCCCAGGAGAGGAGGCCTAGGCGGCGGGGGTCCTAGTATACCTTCACAGCTGCTGCTGATGCTGGGGAGGGGAATGCTGCCCCCAGGCCCTCTGTACAGCGCAGGGGGTGGTGGTATATTTCCTGAGGCCCACCTGCCCCCTCCTCCTCTATGGCCAGACCTTAGTGACCTGACCTCCAAGGTTGACTGAAGCTAAGTTTGTCAATAGGCAGGAGTTTCCAGGAAATTGGGGGCTTTAGGGGCTTCTTTCCTGGGAAGGACATTTATATCATCGGAGGACTCTCCCTTGCCTGTTTTCCAATCCAAGCTTCATTAGCATTAGCTTCCTAGCACTGCCTAACAAAGTAGCACAATCTTGGAGGTGTAAGACAACAGACATTTGTTCTCTGACAGTTCTGCAGGCTGGAAGTCCGAAATCAAAGTGCTAGTAGGACCATGCTCCCTCTCAAGGCTCTGGGGAAGATCCTTCCTCGCCTCTTCCAGCTTCTAGTGGTTGCCAGTGATCCTCGGATCCTGTGGCTTATGGCTGCATCACTCCAATGTCTGCCTCCACCTTCAGGTGGCCGTCTTCCTTTGGTGTGTGCCTGAGTCCCTGTTCCTCTTCTTGGGAAGACACCAGTCATTGGATTAGTACCCATCCTCATCCAGAATGCACATGTCCTCCCTTGATCACATCTGCAAAGACTCCATTTCCAAAAAAGGCCAGGTTCTGAGGTTCTGGGTGGACATGAACTCCTGGAGAATACTGTTCAACCCCCTACACCATATAGTTCCTGTCTCCTACAAATGTCTCAAGATTTCTGACCTTCTTTGAGGTTTTGCAGATAACTTCATATTTTTTTCATATTCTTTTGGTCATTGATTCATTTCATCATCTGGACAACCAAAGAAAAGATAATATTTTGGCATTATAAGACTTGAGAATACTAAGGAGATGCTAGCTACCTGGACAGAATGCACTTGGTGTCTTCGCCCTCCTGCAGCTCTCAGTCTTCCATGGGGAGTGAGTGGTGGACAGAGCAATAAATAGAAGACCCAGCACTGGATAGAGCGGGAGCTGGGGCTTTGTCGGCTTGCTTCAGTTGTTTCCAGGAATGAGCAAAGAAGACATCTGATTTTCTCTTTTGTATTGAGATCAAGTCCACATAACATAAAATTAATCATCAGCCATTTCAAGTGTACAATTTAGCGGCATTTCATACACTGATGATGTTGGACAACCATCACCTCTCTCTAGGTCCAACATATTTTCATCACTCCTAAAATAAAACCCCATGTCCATTAACTGGCCCTCTCCTTTCCCCACCCCCTTAAGTTCCTAGCAATGACTGATCTTTGGTCTGTCTGTGGATTTGCCTCCTCGGGATATTTCGTGTAAATAGAATCCTCTAGTTTGTGACCTTGGGTGCATGGCATCTTTCACTCAGCATGGTGTTCCCGAGGTTCATCCACATAGCAGTACGTGTCAGCACTTCATTCCTTTCTACGTCCGAGTAATATCCTCATGGGGTTCCTAAGTGGTTAACCGGTTAACATGTTCTGCTGCTAACCGAAAAGCTGGAGGTTTTAGTCCACTCAGAGGCATGCGGAAGGAAAGGCCTGGCCATCTACTTTTGAAAAATCAGCCACTGAAAACCCCATGAAGTACAGTTCTACTCTGACACACATGGGGTAGCCACAACTCAGAGTCAACTCGATGGCAACTGGTTAATAGGCTATTGTATAAAACCTGGATTGTGTTTACCGCAATTTTGATTCCAACAAACTTCAGCACTTGCTCCCTTTAAGAATTCAGGGTAGACCTGTCCCGGTACTCACTGGATGAACATTGCCACTTCCAAGTTCATCGTCTCCTCTGAGTCAGGGATCTGTTTTGTGACTTACATGCCTCTGAAGACTACCACATTCTGCACCAAACTTCAGTCTTAGTTTGCTTCCTAATCTCCCAAGTAAACACTGGTGTGCTGCTGCCTTCCCAGGCCACCTCTGGAGCATCTTTGTGGTTTGCCGGCTCTCCTCCTTCGTCAGCAGTACAGGTCAGCTTCTGGTTCCTCGTCACTTTTCGGCAAAATTTCTCCCGTTGAATTTCTTCTGGTGGTGAGTCCATTGGAACACATTTGCCTTGTGGACAAACCCTCCCTAAAGCTGCTTTTGCTTCAAGATGGCTTACGTGAAATCTAGCCTGTCTGGAAAACCCACTTCTGTCAGCCTCTGTAAATAGCAAATAGCTCCCTGTTCTCTGTTCTCCCCATGGCTATACTTAAACACCACTCCGCTGACAAGCCTGAGTTTCTAGGAAATTACTAGGCTTAGATTGGATGGTGGGGGAGAGATGGAACTTGATGATTACCTCACATTGGAGGAAAGAACAAATCCATGTCCTGTGCCAGCCTTAAGTAACTCTCGGGGCTTCGCTTCTGTTCCTTTTCGGCTTAGCGGACCCTATTGTGAGCCTGGTAAAATCTAGGGACTCTCTCACCAGGAAAATGTACATACTCACACACATAGGCTATGTATCTGGTTTCAGAGGTCCTGAAAATCAGGGTGGGCGGGGTGCGTGGGAAATCAGTCTTAGAAGAAATACAACCAAATGCTCCTTAGAAGCAAGAATGGCGAGGCTTTGTCTTGCTTACTTTGGGCACGTCATCAGGAGAGACCAGTCGCTAGAAGATGACGTCGTGTTTGGTTAGGTAGAGGATCGGTGAAAATGAGGGAGGCCTTTGATGGGATGGATCGACACAATAGCTGCAAATATGGACTCAAACAGACCAATGATCACGAAGATGGCACAGGACTGGGCAACATCTTGTTCGGTTATGCATAGGGTCGCTCTCATTTGGAGCCAACTTGATGGCACCTCGCAAGAACCCTGACGTGGAGGTACTTCACCAGAAGATGGTTCACCCGCTGGAGCTCAAAAGAGCTGTATTTCCAGTGGCAGTTGTTCATAAGAAAATATTTTTGAGCCCTCTGTGTGTGCTGAGCCCTGTACTAAGCATCCTGCATACCTCCCTTCTCCATCCATGCCACACATTCCAAGGTCCTCCCCAAGTGATAAACCTTGATTCCGAGGGGTCGTGGTCAACTTCAGGAGCTGACCCAGTCTGTCAGACACCTCAGTTCATGTCGGACTCCTGCACTACCTGGCTTTCCTCTCCAACATGGCGGAACCCTTGGTGTCACCTGTGACCCTTGACGTCACATGAACCCTTAGTGTCAGCTATAACTCTTGATGTCACTTGTAAGCCTTGATGTTACCTGTAAGCCTTGAAGTCACCTAAACCTTTGGTATCACCTGTAAGTCTTGATGTCACCTGTAACCCTTGATGTCTACATGCACTTTTGGCATCAGCTGTAACTGTTGATGTCATCTGTAAGCCTTGATCTCACCTGTAACCCTTGAAGTCACATAAACCCTTGGTATCACCTGTAAGCCCTGATGTCACCTGTAAGCCTTGAAGTCACCCATAACCCTTGATGTCACCTGTAACCCCTGGTGTCACCTGTAGCCTTTGCGTAGCCATTTTTTCCTGTCACTGCACAGGTGTCCTGGGCCTGCCAGGCCTTCCAGCGCCAACCTCCTCTCTGGACCTCCACTGGAAAGCTGTCTGTCTGGTGCGGGGAAGTGTAAGGAGCTCCACTTGACCAGCCACTGTTGGACTCTACCCCTCTGTGGGTGCCGCGCTGCCTCTCATCCTCCCCAGCCATGGGTGAGCCTCTAGAAGCCTCCCCAACCAACTCTTCTCCGAGGCACCGCCCCTCCCCACGATCATCCTACCCTCGGTGCAGAGACAGTTTTTCTAATAGAGCTTTTCACTGCCGCAAGTGGTTGTCGATAGGCCCCTCAGGCCGACCACGCAGCCGAGTCTAAGGAAACTCATGTTCACCGCAGCGCGCGGAACAGCTTCTTTCAAACCCTAGTGTGAGCCGGCTCTGGAAGAGGCTACCATTGCTGCTATTAAGTCCTTCTTTGTTTCCTATTGAACATCTCATTAGCAATTTGCGTAAGCATCTCCTGGAGGATCCAACTTGGATACGCCACTGTTGACTCCAATTTTGTAAATGTGCGAGAAGTGAGTAAATTAAGCGATCTGAACCCTGACGGAGTTCTGACACGGCCAGCCCCGTGTGCAGGCCGGGACTGCGGCACAGATAATGATGACATTACAGTCTGGGATATTATTCAAAATGACTTCAGATAAATGAATGATAAACTAGGGGTTATGTTGCCTGTATTACAGAGCTGGTAAGGTGCTAATCAGAGTCCAAGTCTATGTCATTCCATAAATTATGAGCCGGAGTTTGATGTGAATTCCCAGAGAGGGTGACTCTGAGCACTGTCTGGTGGAAGGCCACAGGCGGAGCTCTGGATTCTGGGAACAACAGCCCTTTCTGCTCTCATAATTTCTGTAAATTACTGAGAGATGTCTGCGAAGGCCCAGGGATTGCGCTTTAATCCACTCACAGACTTTCTCCTTGGGAAACGATCCGTGCTCTTCTCTTTCAAAGATGTTTTCCACCCTCGGTATTCTGTGTCCATTTGGAAGGAGGTGTCAGTTCCTTCAGCTGCTGTGCCAAGAATAACACAGAGTGCAAACGACCGGTCAATCGCAGTTTGGGGAAGTGGTGTAAAAAAGTCATGCTTCGAATTCTCCAAAGCGAGTCTAAAGCCAGCAGCCTTCTCTTTGAGGGCACCGGCCAGGGCCTCAGAGTTGGTTAGGTTTAGGGTTAGGGTTAGGTTTAGGGTTAGGGTTAGGGTAGGGATAGATCTTGGTTCAGGGGAGCTTAGGTACAGGGGGGACCTTGTTCCAGGGGAGGCCTTGGTAAGTATTAGCCGGATGAAGGAGTGAATGGCTTGGCATGGAGAGGATGCTTCCAGTTCTGGAAGGGCAGCCTGAGGAGGGAGGTCAGCAGTGTGGGGCTGGCGGTGAGCAGATCCCAGGTGAATCTGACTTATCTGTTTACCAGCTGTATGTCCTGGGCATGTAGTTTAAGCTCTTTGAACCCCAATTTCCTTATCTATTACATGAGAATAAATTATACCCATTTGTAATGTTTTTGAGCATTTCATGAGATACTAGGACCCTTTGACAGTAATTCTACTAGTTATAGTATTTAATGGACTCCCCGGGGGGTGCAACCGGTTAATACACTCAGCGGCCAGCCTTAGAAAGTTTGGCGGTGTCTTTCCAGAGGTGCCTTGGAAGAAAGGCCTGGTGATCTATCTCTGAAAAATGAGCCATTGAAAACCCTATGAGCACAGCTCTACTCTAACTCTCACTCTGCACTGTCGTTGAGTGGACTCAACAGCAACCGGTGTGTTTTTTTTTAGTAAGGGCTTGACCGCTCGGCACTGTTGCGACGACTTTTGCCCTTGCTGTTGTTTACGGTGAGTTGTGTGACGGTTTCATTTTCGAAATGTTCTCCCAGGAGCCCACAGTAAGGACTGGGTGGGGTGAATCGTACTGCTTCTCAAAGTGCCTGTTGTGAAATGGTTTTCAGCACGCGAGGTGTCAGAGTTGAGAAGGTATTCTATTCTCAGGCTTCCCCCTGTGCCACGAGACGATGTCATACGGGATGACACTGACCGTGCGGGCTGCTCTCACGTGCAGGCTGTGCTTACAGCTGGGCCGGGGGATGCAGGGCGAGAGCCTGGCAGAGCCTCGCACTGACTGAGCGTCGCTGCCCAGCGCGCTACCTTAGGTGAGTCCGCTCATTGTCCCGGGCCTCTGAAAAGTAGTGTTCAAGGGGAGGATGTAGATAATGTCTGGGCTCTCTCTTGAATCCATAAACACTAAAATACTTAAACATATCTTTTTATTTTGACTGGCTGCCTCTCAACTCTACACGTGTGCCTTTTAGCATCATACATTTATTTCCAAAGGGTCTGACGAGGACCAAACTGGCATTTCACTGGGAGACGGATGGCTACCTGATCGACACAGGCAATGAAGGAGGCAGGGAGGATTTGGAGATTGGGAAGGGACAAAGTGCCAGAGTCGCAGGGGCAGAACCTAGTGAAAGACAAATAAAATGGGGGACCTTAAAAAGGTTTTGATTGAATTTGAGAAATAAAGCCAGGTGGGAGAAAAGACTCAACCACATTAAGTTCAAGGGAAGGAGGAAGAAAAAGAGTGAGAGGAATTTGTCACATCCAAAGAAGGCAATGACACGAGGGAGGAGAATAAATGTGTGAGAGTTTGGTTCAGGGTACACAGCCCTTCCTCTGGCCAGGGAGGAGAACCCATGCTCAGTAATGGTGCCAACAACTAAATACTGGGGCATGCTGACCATGACTCACTTATTCATCAAGGTGGAAGAGACAGGCTTGGAGAATATATTTTAATGACAATTTAGAGTTAGCCATTTCTTGCTTCTTTTTCATTTTATTAGGCGTAAACTTAAAATGAATCACTGATATACTTTTAAGTTGCCAGTTTCTCGCCTTCTACTATTTGAAGGGCATCAACCAGAGTCCTAATTAATACCCGAGGGGCAGGGAGCCAGCTCAGCACACCTTCTCTCATCCTGGACACTACCTTTTTTCCTGGAAAAGCAAAGCCTGTTGGCTGCCCCCAATGATGGTGTCACAGATTGAATCGTGTCCCCTAAAATACCTGTCAACTTAGCTAGGTCACGATTCCAGATTGTATGGTGTCTGCCGTTTTTTCTCATCTGATGTGATTTCCCTATGTGTTGTAAATCCTATCACTATGAGGTAATGAGATGGATTAGTGGCAGTTATATTGAAGAGATCTACAAGATTAGATAGTGTGTTATGAAATCTCTCCTGAGATATAAAAGAGAGAAGTGAACAGAGAGACATGGGGACCTCATACCACGAAGAAAGTGGTGTGGGAGCAGAGCGCATCCTCTGGACCTGAGGTTCCTGTGCTCAGATGCCCCCAGACCAAGGGAAGACTGATGACAAGGATCTTCCTCCGAAAGCTCCCCCCCTGGAGCTGGCACACTGAATTTGGACTTCTAGACTACTGGACTGTGAGAGAATAAACTTGTCTTTGTTAAAGCCATCCACCTGTGGTATTTCTGTTATAGCAACACTAGGTGACTAAGACAAATGGGATTTATGTAGCCAAGTTGGCTCATAATTTTAAGGGTATGAATGAATATTGGTATTCCAGGTGAATATCTAAAGTATATCCAAAGTTTAATCGGTTTACCAAATATATTTTTGGCTTGACTTGTTATGTTAAAACACTCAAATATAGTTTTTTGGATCTCTAGAGATTCATTCATATCCAAGAAGTTAGATTATAAAAACTGCAGAAGGTAGCTGGTGAGAAAGATGATGATTTTAAACGAAGCCAGAGGAGGAAACTAGATCCAAGAGTAATCAGCACCACTGATGGGAGCTGAACTAGGTGTGACATTCCCAAAGCTCTAAAACCAAACCAAACCCAATGCTGTCGAGTTAATTCCGACTCATAGGGACCCTACAGGACAGAGTAGAACTGCCCCATAGGGTTTCCAAGGAGCGCCTGGTGGATTCAAACTCCCAACCTTTTGGTTAGCAGATGCAGCTCTTACCCACGACGCCACCAGGGTTTCCACTGGAGCATGAGGCAGCCTCAAATATTAAAATGCAATGACTTGGTAAGTCTTAGATGACATAAAGGTCTTATATAATCTAAGTGATCTTATTTGCTTAATTGTGCTATTGAAAGAAACCAAATAAACCTACCATGTTCAGGTAAAAATCAGTGTGACGAGTCAGGATTTACTTTTTGCCAATACTGTGTATCCTTCTAATATGATCTTTACAAAGTCAATATGCTAGGCCACATGGTGTGTTCCACAGGACCCACGTGATGCTGTTTAGATGAGCCTGTGGGGTCCCGTTCCGGGGCTTGCCTGGCTGAGGCATCGCTTATGTGGGAGGGACTTTCCTGAATAACTCCCTGCTACAGGGAACAGTTGGTTTGTGTTTATCTGTGGGCTGAGGCTAAGCACAGATAATTATATTCCCCCAAGATATTTTTCTCAAATTTTGATAAAGTCAAAATAGAAATTAAACTGGAATTCTGTAGCTGATGGCATTTATAGTAGGTTTTTGCTAACACAAATGTTATGTTATTTTTAAGATGAAGAAAATTGGCCTTTCTCCCAGAAAGGCAACACTGGGAGAAATCAGCAGATTTGTTGAAGCACACATATATAAAATAACACAACAGTCTCTCTCCCTCTCTCTCTCTCTCTTTCACACACACACACACACACACACACACGTCTCTCTGCGGAATGCTTAGCAGTGGAGAAGATGCTCTCCCCTCGTGAAATCCCTGAAGTTCAATTTAATAGAATTTCTTAAGTCAGAGCCAAAGCTGAATCTGGAGTTTGTAAGCGCAAAGCTGAAATGTCTCCACTGAATGGCCACAGAGGCCTAGAGTTGCTGGTTTCTCTTCCACATGGACCGGTGTGTCTGTGCGCATGCGTGTGCTTATGTGCGTTCATACATGCGGATGATGCTTTTGACACTTTTAGTAATTACCTACCAATGTTTCTGGGTCTCCATATTAAGTTCACATGGCCCTGAGTACTTGAGAATTTGAACTGAGTAGATGGAACTACATAAGTGATTCAAGTTGAAAATGTAACGCTAATAAATACCTTTAGGCTAAATTGCCTTAATGCCTGTCTACAAGGACCCAGAAATCACACTCGCTCACTCACTGTATGCTGGGCACTGTAGGGACTGCTAAGCGAAAAATGCACAGAACATGCATGGAAGCACGCATGGGACAGGTATGAAAGCACACATGGGACATAAGTGTGAACACACGGGACACACATGAAATATGGGTGGAAACACACGTGGAACATGAGTGGGAACACACACAGGACACACATGGCATATGTCTGGAAATGTGTGTGGAGTATGCGTGGGAATACACAGGATGCACATGGAATATGTATGGAAACACGTGTGGAACATGAGTGGGAACACACACAGGGCACACATGGGATATGTGTGGAAACACGTGTGGAATGTGAGTGGGAACACACACGGCTCACATGGGATATGCCTGGAAACGCGTGGAACATGAATAGGAACACACAGGACACACATGGAATATGCATGGAAACACATGTGGAACATGAGTGGGAACACCCAGGGCATACATGCAATGGTTGTGGAGACATGTGTGGAGTACATGTTGAACACACAGAACACACATGGAAATATGTGTGGATACACGTGTGGAACATGAGTGGGAACACACAGGGCACACATGAAATATGAATGGGAACACATGGGGAATATGAATGGGACCGCACACAGGACGCACATGGAATATGTGTGGAAACACGTGTGGAACATGAGTGGGAACACACACAGGACACACATGAAATATGTGTGGAAACACACAGGACACACATGGAATATGCATGGAAACACATGTGGAACACGAGTGGGAACACACAGGACATACATGGAATGGGCGTGGAAACACGTGTGGAGTACATGATGAATATTCAGGACACACATACAAATATGTGTGGAAACACGTGTGGAACATGAATGGAAACACACAGGGCACACATGAAATATGAATGGGAACACATGGGGGATATGAATGGGAACACACATAGGATGCACATGGAATATGTGTGGAAACACACAGGACACACATGGAATATGCACGGAAACACATGTGGAACACGAGTGGGAACACACAAGACATACATGGAATGGGCGTGGAAACACGTGGAGTACATGATGAACATTCAGGACACACATGGAAATATGTGTGGAAACACGTGTGGAACATGAATGGAAACACACAGGGCACACATGAAATATGAATGGGAACACATGGGGGATATGAATGGGAACACACATAGGACGCACATGGAATATGTGTGGAAACACGTGTGGAACACGAGTGGGAACACACACAGGGCACACATGGGATATGTGTGGAAATACATGTGGGCCCTGCTCACCAGCTCCTGAGAGACCAGATCGTGGATCAAAGTGGGGTAAGCAGCGGTGAGAGTGACCCGGGAGAGCGGACGTACAGGAAGGAGCAGGTGTGCAATCGGCCATGAAAGGCTTCCGGAAGGACGCTGCTCTGTGAGAGCTGAAACCAGGCCCAGCCGTGCACGTGGAGAAGGCCGAGGTCTGGCACTGCCCGGAAACGGGCTCGTGTGTCAAGCGTGGAGCGCTCCAGGGAACAGCCTGGCCCGGGGAGGCACACCTGCCGGCCCTCGCGGGGTGTGGGCAGGGTTCTGCATGCAGCAGAGGAAACGGAAATGTCAAAGAAGAGCTGAATGCCAGCATGGAGGAGGCCCCAGTGGAGTTGTTTTATCACCCAGAGCCCTGGTGGCACAATGGCTGAGCGCTTGGCTGCTAATTGAAAGAGGGTGGGTTAGAGCCCACCAGCTGCTCCTAGGGAGAAAGACCTGGCTATCTGCTCCTGTAAGGGTTACAGCCTAGGAAACCCTATGGGGCAGTTCTCTATCACATGGGGTTGCTGTGAGCAGGAACTGACTTGGCAGCACCCAGTAGCAACAGCTCTCCCTTTGCAAGCTGCGCTCCATCATCCAGGCCGGTCCCACCCTGTCTCCTCAGACGGCCGTCCTTCCACGTTGGCCAGGGAAGCTGAACTCTAGTCGCCAGCAATGTCTCTCAGTTCCTGATCCTCCCCTCATCCTTACCTTCACGCCCTCGTGTCTCCTTGTCTCATCTCAGCCCCCTCTGGTGTATCTGGGAAGGATGGTGTTGGGCGAGTCTGATTTTCCTTCCTCAAAGGTTGGGCTTTCCAGCTGCAGGGGGTGGGGATGGGACATAGGGTTGAGAAAGCCACAGGAGTGACTTCAAGCTAGCCTTCCCCGAGACAGAAGAGCCCAGGAAAAGGGGAGGGCGTGTGGACAGGAAGAGGGATGACAGAGAGAACAAAGCTGGGGCCCTGGGGTCCGACAGATGTGGGCATGAATCTGCATTTCCACTCTAACCGTGTGACCGTGGGCGAGTTGGGAAACTTCTGAGTCCCAGTATTCTTGTCAGTAAAATAGAAATAAGTCCATGGTATCTACCTCAGAGAGTAGTCATTAGAATTAATGAAATAGTTGAAAGTGTCCAATAAATGTAATGTGGCATAATAATAATCTGATTGCTATTATTTAGGGGAGTCCCTGGGTGGTGTACACAGTTAAATACTTGACTGCTATCCAAAAGGTTGGAGGTTCGAGTCTACTTGGAGGCACCTTGGAAGAAAGGCCTGGCAAGCTATTTCTAAAAAAAATCAGCCATTGGAAATTCTATGAAACATAGCTCTACTCTGACACACGGGGTCACCATGAGTTGGAGCTGACTACATAGTACTTGTTTGTTTTTCTAAAAGTAGAAATACATGCTTTTCCCCCACACACAGCAAAAATAAACTTCATCAAACGGAAAATTAAACCGACCCCTCATGATTGTTATAAGAGAAAGGATGTTTCAAAACCTGTTTTCAGGATATTCAACTCGAAGGAACATTTTCTACTTGATTCCCCTTTAAAGGACAATAAGAATGTTTATTTCACAAGGAGACGAACCACTTTTCAATAATATATTGTATAAAAACAGTAGACTATGTCTCAAACTTTGACCCCTAACATTGGATGGGTCCTACAGCAGAGGAGCCTTCGAGAGAGCCACCTTGTGACAAAATGCCGGAGAGCAACCAATGGCTGCCCCTGAATAAACCCCGCTGTCTCTGTCGCCTGTTTTCTTCCAGTGCCTTCCATTACACTGATTGCCCTAAATAGGCGCAACACACGAGTACGAGGTCGGAAAGGGAGTCTTGGGAAAATAATGTTTGAATATTTGTTTCTGCATTTACATGCTCCATTGATGAATGAAATAGTAAATATTTAAAGCTTGGAACTCTTTTCATTTCTCCTTCAAAGGCCCACTCAGCCTACACAGGCCACGTGGCATGCCGGCTCCCCAAGTCATTAATCACTTTGTGTTTGGGCCAGGTTTTATTGTTCGGAATTGTCCAACTCCTGCTCCGGGCGGGGAGCGCTTGGGCTCCAAGGCCTTTGTTCAGCACACCAGGTCCCGTGGACACACCTGGGGGCCGGAGGGCCCTGTGCCAGGAGTGAGGCACCCCAACTTTGTTGTACATCTGGGCACGATTCAAAAGCCATGCGTATATTTCACAGCGGGAATGGCAAAAGTGTAAATAATCACAGTGTTTGCAAGGACGCGGCTTGAGAGTAGCTCCACGCCAGGTGTGAAATCATCTCTTAAAAGCTCTTTCCTGATCAATTTTAAAGCACGTCTTCACCGGCTGACGTTTTATTGGTGACCCATTATTTCTGAGGATTGGTTGATTTGCCGAACGGGGCAAAATAGTGATTTGATGATGCGATGGATGGGCCGAAGTAAAAATAGGGATCAGACGCACTTGATTTTGCAATTTAATTCACAACTTGGAATTATAGAGTTAAACTGGGGTCCTCGGAGGCCCTCAGACACAATCCATCATTAGAAAATATTTAGGAAAATCATAGGCAAGCTGTGATAATCTATGGTTTTATAGCCATGTTAATGTGATTTAGGAATAAAAAATAATAACTTTCACCCCCAAACCATATCATCTAAAATATCTTCTGTCAGCCTGTGATTTGTCAGTGGCACCCGGCATGGGTGTGTGTGTCTCAGCAGTTCTTCACAAGATGCATACATTTTTATTTTGTTTACTGGTATGCAAGGCACTAAAAAGGGTTTTATTTGAAGCACACTCTCCAGATTTACAATATTATATTCGAGTGTATACATTTTCTAGCCACCGAATCCACACGAGTGACAAATCTGCCAGCAAGTGACTACTTGATATGCCTTTTTATTACTGCAGCTGCCTTGTTTTTTCTACTCAAAAGAAAATCACAGGATCCTTAAAATAATAGCTGGCAGCAGGTAGTTACCGAGAGGCGCGTGTCCCAGCTCTTCACTTTGTAGCACCCGTCAGATGGCAGATTAGAGGCTGAGATCCTCGGGCCACTGAAAAATACGCGGGTAATAGCATTCAGCTTGCTAAGTGTAAACGTGAACCCACCAGTCAGTCCTCTTTGTTTGACTGTAGAGCTGACATGTCGGATGAGAAGGGGCCTCCGGACAGCCTGCCAAAACAGCAGCACAAATAATCGCCAGACACGGGGCTGCTTGATGTGGCATTACAAACATCGCGCTGATCATCGATTCAGATTCAGCTGATAGACAAAGCCTGTGTCGTTGGCGCCAGAGATGAAGGGACGAGGAACAAAGTAGCGCCCCCCTTCCCCGCCCCGGCTGCTTTGCCTCCCCCGGCTCGCAGGCACCCAGGCTGCGCGTTTTCCCGGGGCACTTTGACATGTGAGAGACAGTTCTGCAAATAGGGCGGCAGTATTTAACGTTCATTCGTTTCTTATAAAAGTTCCGTGACTGTCTAATGTGACAGGCGCTGGCACTTGAGACACTGGGGCTGCAGTTGCCTCCCGTGGCCCTGCTTGATGTACGCGAAAGGCAGTTCTTCAGAGCAAAAGCGGCAGCAACCTGCACCCTTTGGTGGGTCTCCTTCTACCTTCTTTCTGCATCAGACATGAGGATCCTGAGGCCAGGGGGCTGTTTATTGGCTCTGTCTTTTAAGGTTCAGAGAAAGATGTACCAGCAGCTTGTTATATTTCTGCCTCCTGATAAAGTAAATCTTTTCTATTAATTACAAACCCTGGCATTAGGGTTTATCCTGTTTATACAGTAGATAGGCTGTTCAGAAGAGACTTACCAAACAATTATTCCTTAAAACATAGACAAGGGGTCTTTCATGATTTTTTTTTTTTTTTTTGAAATGTTGAATCAAGCAGTGATTTTTTGCCACCCTGCTCTAGGACGGTTACGCTGAAATTTTATTTTTTTGCATGAGCGCACAGGTGTGAAGGTCACAGAGACAGCGCAGTGCGGCCAGGCTGCCCTTTGGTCTGTGCTTTTCCGGGATGGCTGTGGAATCCCCTCATCCTTCCCAGCCACAGATCATCAGGCAGCTTCCACCCTGGCTCATCCTGTTTGCCCGATGCTGCCATCCTTGTACTCTGAGCTACCTACAAAGCAGAGTGCAAAGGGCACCCAAACCAAGCGGCTTCAGTGATGTTCAGCGTAAGGATTAAATGTCATTCGGGGCTCACTGACCAGTAGCACTCAGCAAAGGGTTCTCAGTAGCTTCCACTCCTTCTGGGCTCTGTTTTAAATATAACCTGCATACTTAAAATATGCTGCATATTTGAAATACATACTCTCTAGGTTTAGCCTCCAATTTCAGTGATCTCCCAGTAAAAAGTTTCAAACAATTACAGATAATTCCACGTTTCACTGAATTCCTGGAAAGCGCAGCCAAAGGCTGGGGATTGTGATTTCCAAATCAGCCCCGGGCCTGGGCTTCCCGTTTTTCCAAAAAGAGTGTGCGTGTAGTTTATGCGTGAACTTACAGCATCTGCAGAAAAGTAACCATTTTCTCAGAAGGCCTAATGGTATGTCACGTTATTTCCAGCAGAGTGGAGTCCCTCAGCTTCCCGGTGACATCCTTATTTAGCAAATAGGCTCTTCAATAAGAGAACTAAATTTGGTTCTTGGGGCTGAGGTGATAAATACTAATTTTTCCGTTGCCGATGTTGGTGATTAAATCATCCTGATTTGCATTGTCTGAGCTCATCATCGGATGATTCATTCACCTGCCATGTTCATACGGAGGAGAGAGCAACAATTAAGTTTATTTCAACAATAGTTATTAGAAATACTGTAAATGGTAATGTACGCCAGGAGCAAATAAACATATTAGCAGGAAATGTTGAAATGATCTGGATAACCCCACCAGCCAGCACAGCAGGTGGTGATATCCTGTTTTTAAATTACATTTCAGCAAGTGAACATAATAAACCCTCCTGCGTTATACATTTTGCTGGTAGCAACTTAGACTCACATCATTCTGTTTGACCTCATTCTTGCTAATCACCATTACGGTTTTAATAGCTGCCACAGTGAGTGAAACAGTTAATGCTGTATTTCTTGCTGAAAGAGTGCCTGTCAGGCTATTGATGACAAATTAAAATTAATAAAGAAGATCTCTGTTGAATTGGAGGGACTGGAAGAGCTGCACCTCCATGTGGTGGCTGCAGCCTCTGGGGCGCTCTGTGAAGGAGAGTGTTTGGGGTGTACGTGTATTATCTTGAAAGGAACGCTAAAACTGCCAAATCTCGGCTTTTGCCTGGAAGACTTCCTGGAACAGGATCTGTATTCTATTGGCCCTCATCATATGTAATTTATCCCTCAGAGAGTTATTTCACGTTCTGTACACCTTAGCTCTGTGCTGTAATAATAGTGTGTTTCCAAGGTTCTACAATTTTATTTACCTCAGTGAGAGCCTTTACAAGAACCACCACATACACATAGGAGTTGGGAAGACACGTAAAGAAGTAAAGGTTCAATACTGCAATACTGGCAGCTGTATCTGCCTGCCCTTCCCGGAGACGCAGGCGTTTAAAGAGCCGACACAGCAGCTTGTTCAGAAGGCACTTGGCATTTTGGGGGCCCTTCTTCCCTTTCTAGCAGAAAATGAGGTTTAATCGCGGTGCATTTGTCTTTTCAGTGTCACCAAATGAGAACTCGGGAATCTCCAGAAGATTAGACTAAATGTACTAAATAAATATGCTCCCACTGCTTACGTATGTTTCCCGTCTACTTAAAAGCAGCAAAGATTCCACTGGGAAGATAGGAGTGGAATGGAGGCCACTTGGCATTCTGAGGCGCTGAATTAAATGATTATGGTAACGTGGTCTTATTTCAGCCCTTTGTGGATAGTTGCCGGCATCACAGCACCAGCAGATGTAATCCTGACCGTGCACAGGGAACACGTGCAGAGAAGGAGTTAATTCTTCCCCCCACAGAGGGAGGAGTCCTTTGAGGTCAGTATGGGAGTTGTGGGTGGGTTGGCTCCGAAGAGCATTAAGAGGTATGGCTGACCCAGAAAGAGAAAGAAAAACAAAATCATTGCTCCCAAACTACTTTTGGAAATCAAGAGGTACCACAAAGCCAACCCCCCATGGTCCATGAAATGAGGTGGAGAGTGCGCTGGCCTGGATGTCAGCAGCCTGAGGTCTGGGCTTCCCCGGCTGCTTGACAACCTCAGGTCAGTTCTCCCTGCTGTGGAGCCCAGATTTTTCACATTGTGTCTGAGTTGTTGGCCCCAGTTTTCTGTGAGAAATAAGACTAGTGGAGTATGGTCCTTTCTTGGGGGCCCCAGGGCCCTGGGAAGACTAACTCTACAATGTGGAGACCCCTGGGTGGGGCCTGTGTTTTTGCCCCGTTCTTGCAGCCCTTTCAGGGCCTACGGCTTCACACTGTCCCCGCCTCAGCCCAGCCCTGCCCTTGCTGACCATGGGACCCCCTGGCCCGCTCTCCTGGGTCCTCCCGAAGATGTGGATGTCAGCGTCAGCCCTGAATTTGGACCTCCATCCTGGTCCTTTGTCACTGCATGCTGCCACCACGGTGCCTACTACCACTTCCCTGAGCTGGAATCATTTTGGGTCGAGGTAACCTGAGCCCTAACCATTAAGAAAAGGATCTTGGACATTTGCCTCCTTTGGGTGGACTTGCCATCTGTTCTTTTCCTTTTCTTCCAAGAACAGAATCTGGGTCTCTCCTTGCCAATATGACTTTAGATACCGAGTCTAACCAAAAAGTGCTTTTTTGGTTCAGAAATATTGACAAAGAAGAAGAGAATTTGGGATTTAGATATTCAAGTAACAGTCTCTTGCCAGATTTCTAAGTACCTGTCTCGTTTCTGTAATAGCTCACATAGAGACTTAACGAGAAATGAACATTGCGTTTTACAACCTAATGCAAGCTAAAAACCTTCTACATTTTGCCCAAAAGTTTCACAACATGGCAATACGTTGTATACATAGTGGTTGTGTACTCCCTGCTCTGAATAAACGGCCATCCACGGAGCAGGTGTGCAGAATGGGTGCTCGCCCCAGTCCCGAATCTTAGAGTTGTTCTGAAACAAGATTAAAAGGGCTGACGCCTTGATAACACCTTGTAATTCAGAGGGTTGACATATACTAGTCAAATTGCCCTGTCTCCGAGTTGTAAAATAAAAATACAGAAAATGAGGAATTAATTCAATTAAACATCCCCCTCCCCTCACATTTTACCTTTCCTCGCTGCTCTGGGGAATAATTTTTGAAATGTATATCACCAGAAGACTTATTTTTGCCATTATTTTTAACTTAATGAGTATACCTTGCACATCAGAAGGAAAGAACAAAGGTTAAATTTTACATTAACAGCACACTGCAACATGGTATGCAAATATCTATATGCAAATATAAAGCCCCTGGAAGATAAATGTGTTATATTTTTAACCAGTTAACTATGACTGTGAAGTATTGTATGAGATATTCAGTGGTTTCATTTTTATATCTTTCTTGTAAATAATGCATAAAGTATGTAGATGGTGTCAAAATATGATTAAGCTATTAGCTTTATAGTTTTCATAGTTAAGAATGTGTTCAGCGCAGAGCCCCTAATAACTCATTTCTAAAGGTAGCGACCATTATGAAATATTTCTTGTTCAAGGGAATGTTATCATGTGACATAATGATTTTGCTTAAAACCAAGTTAAATGAGGAGTAAAATTAAACAATATTGCATGAATTGTGTTTGACTAATTTTCTGTCACATTATATTAGCCAAGCTTCCAGAATATGTGTTAATGACAAATAGTGTAAGCCCCCAACATACTTTATATGTCTTTACAGCCACCCTTAAGTCATTAGCTTTTTAAAGGTTCATTTTGTTTGCAGTTTTTGTAGCCAGTGGCTTTTCCTGATTACTTTTGCCCATGAAAGTAGAAACAAATCAGAAATAAATTTACATACACGGTGGGGACTTAATTTCAGTAACAAGGGCATGATTTTCATAAGGAAACAAAAACAAATCATTTGAAAACTTGAGAAAATCAAGGAGATAAACGTTATTCCTAAAGCAGACATCAAAATGACTTTTCAAAATATGAATAACAGTCTCACAAGAATTATCCTTTTGTTTGGTAGTGGACTTCTCCAAATAAAATTTGGTAAGAAGACAAATGATCGTCGGCTTCACAAACACACCACAACCTCCTGTAAGACTGATAATGTCTTTAGGACCTCACTAGGCTGATGGCTTTGGCATGTGATGTTTGCGGTTGTCTGTTATTTGTAAATTATCTATGACTTGGCCGCCAGGCTGGCTCGGAGCTTACGTGGAGAGCTTTGGGGACAGCATTACCGTGTGTCTGACAGAGCAGGAGGGGGGCCCAGTGTCCCCAGAATAGCAGAAAGGAGTGTGCGTAATGTTTACCTTCACTGTCTGGAAAGAGAGCTTGACCTTTACCCAGAGCGGTGGCGACCCCCGTGTAGTCATAACTATGATCTTTGCTGATCATATAAAGGGATTTAAAGTGTTGGGAAACACCATGTATGGAGTAATAAACCTGCCGAAGTATGAAACAAACATCATGTAGGTACTGATGCTATTTTCCGAAATGTTGGCAATCTCCTACAGCTTTTGCTATAAGCAGGGGCTCGGAGGTGAAAGGCAGGCTCCTCTAAGGAGTGTTTACCCACAGGCGCGGATGGAACCAAGCGCTTTGTGTGTGAGCATGTGTTGGCTTATGTGCGTGTGAACGTGTCTGCGTGTATGTCTGTGCACATCTGTGCATGCGTGCATGTCTGTGTGTGTGCGTGCGTATGCATGTGTTATGTGCCTGTGTGCATGGGTGTGTGCATGTCTCTGTGTGCATGTGTGCGCATATGTATGTGCCTGTGTGCATGGATGTCCATGTCTGTGTGTGTGCATGTCTGTGTGTCTGTGTGTGTGCATGCGTATGCACATGTATATGCATGTGTGCATGTCTGCGTGTGCATGTGTGCGCATATGTATGTGCCTGTGTGCATGGGTGTATGCATGTGTGTGTGCGCACGCGTATGCATGTGTATGTGCCTGTGTGCGTCTGTGCATATGTCTGTGTGTGTGCGTGTCTGTGTGTGCATGTGTATGCATATGTATGTGGATGTGTGCACATTTGTGCATGTGTGCATGTCTGTGTGTGCATATCTGTGTGTGCATGCATATTCATATGTATGTACATGTGTGCATGTCTGTGTATGTCTGTGTGTGTGCATGCATATGCATATTATGTGCATTGGTGCGTGGGTGTGTGTGCGTCTGTGTGTGTACATGTATGCATATGTATGTGCATGTGTGCATGGGTGTGTGCATATCTGTGTGTGCATGCTTGTGTGTCTGTGTGTATGCATGCATATGCATATGCATATGTCTGTGTGTGTGCACATCTGTGTGTACGCATGTCTGTGGGTGCATGCATATGTATGTGTATGGGTGCATGGGTGCGTGCATGACTGTGTGCATGTATGTGTGTGCAAGTGTGTGTGTGCGCATGTGTGTGGCTGAGGGTGGGGAGGTAGGGAACAAATCAGGCACCCAGACACTGTATGGCTTGATCGAAGGTTTGAGAGACATCCGCAGAAGTCAATGAGCTTGGGGCTGCTATTGCTTTATGAAATTTCCCAGACCACCACAGTACACCAAAATGTTAAAAAATTCGAAGATAGGAAGAACCCCATGATAGTTCAATGGATTCCATTTTTAGTTGCTAATAAAACAATATTACGTTTCGTATATATATATAAAATATTTGCTTAATTTAGTTAAAGGAAATGCTATCAGGTGCTATGAGTAGGAATCGACTTGACGGGAACAGGTATTAGGTGGTAATGGCCGTGAAAGCGCAGCTGAACACTGGAGTTAGGAAGCTGGTGGTGGCCTGGACCAAGCTGTCCCTGGGTGTGGCAGGGTGCTCCCTCAGACACAGGCGTGCGGTGTGACCCGCAGCATGAACGAATCGGAAGTGGGCGAGGGCCTGGCACGGTGACTGTGCAGAAGGGAGAAGGTCCCCACTGACAGTATTATCGTCATTATGGTAGCCAAATGCACTTACTTCAGCACTCAGACACGTGTGAAGGATTTCACTTTGTGTGCACAGGAAGAAGATTCTAGAATTTTGTAAGGGCTCTGATCACAATCATTGAAAACATGTGCATGTCTCCACGTGTAAAAGTGCATGGAAGGAATCGCTGTAACAGGTGAACGGCACTTATGCACGGACAAGGTGAACAATCTTTGATTTCTGTTTTCTTCTTTATACGTTTCTGCATTTTCCAAATTTCCTTCAGTAAGCATTACATTTGAAGTGTTTTTATTTATCAGTTGGAATCACCTTGATGGCAGTGGGTTTATTTAGTTTTAAAAACTGTGATGAATATAAGGGAGAAGCAAATGGCCCACTATCCCAGCACTCACATAACCCGTGGGACATGAAAGAAAATAAATTTAAAAAATGATATGTGCACATAGTTAGAAAGTTCAAAGTGCAGCATGAATGCTCTCTTCCCCCTCATTGTTCTCTGCAAAAAATAATTGATATTAATAGTCCATTTTATACTTGCAGAAAGATGATTATGCGTATAAGAGTATTTGTATGTGTATCTAATTTACACATGAAGATTCATTTTATAGAAACCATTTTGCACCTTGCTATTCCAGCGGGTTTGGGGTTTTTTTTTTTTTTTTTTGGCATTTATTCCATGTAATATATCTAGAATCTTTCCATGTAGACTTAAAAAACATCTACCTCCTTCTTTTAGAAGGCTGTTTGGATTATTGTTTTCTTAACCAGTCCCTCTATTTGGAGTCCCTGGGTGCTGCAAACAGTTAATGTACTCAGCTGCTAACTGAAAGGCTGGAAGTTTGTGTCTACCCAACAGCGCCTCGGGAGAAAGCCCTGGCAATCTATTTCTGAAAAATCAGCTGTTGAAAATCCTGTGGAGCACAGTTCTACTCTGACACACGTGGGTCACTATGAGTCAGAGTTGACTCCGTGGCAACTGGTTTTACATTTAGAAAACTGTTCCACATCCCACCTTAGTGTTATAATTGGGCATAAAAACAAAACCAAACAATGTGAACCGTTTTAAGAGAAGTTGCACGTAATGAATTCAGATTCTGTTGGAATGTGGGATAAAGGTGGAACCATGATTGCTCCACTTACCCCTTTGAGTCTCCTGCCCTCTGTTCCTTGGTGGGTCTGCTGCTGGGTGCAACAGGCACTTGCGGCACGTGGGCAGAACACAGCCTGACACAGCCAAGAGGTACACCACTGGTCTCCTCCCCATCACATTCCTGCCAGACCTCAGACAAGCCACTCAGCTTCCCAGCCCTTAGGCGTCTCAGTGGAAAAGGAAGAGGTCAGGTTCCATCGATGCCCCCAAGGGGCCCTGAGATTTCTGATCCTAACCTCTGAGGCACCGCAGGTCCCACCACCAAGTCGATTCTGACGAATAGAGACCCTATATGACAGAGCAGAACTGCCCCATAGGGTTTCCAAGGCTGTAATCTTTACGGAAGCAGGCTGCCACATCTTTCTCCTGTGGAGTGGCTGGTGGGCTAGAACCACCAACCTTTGGGTTAGAAGCTGAGTGCTTAACCACTGTGCCACCAGGGGTGACTAAGCCATACAGGGTGACTTCGTTCTCTGGGAATGCTTGATGTGTCTGACGGAGCCCCTTGATCCTCTCCTCAAGTGATAGTTTTTTTTTTTATTTCTCATAGAGTTTTTTTTTTTTCTAATTTTTACTGAGCTTTAAGTGAACGTTTACAAATCAAGTCAGTCTGTCACATATAAGCTTATATACACCTTACTCCATACTCCCACTTACTCTCCCCCTAATGATTCAGCCCTTCCAGTCTATCCTTTTGTGACAATTTTGCCAGTTTCTAACCCTGTCTACCCTCCTATCTCCCCTCCAGACAGGAGATGCCAACACAGTCTCAAGTGTCCACCTGATACAAGTAGCTCACTCTTCATCAGCATCTCTCTCCAACCCATTGTCCAGTCCCTTCCATGTCTGATAAGTTGTCTTCAGGAATGGTTCCTGTCCTGGGCCAACAGAAGGTTTGGGGACCATGACCGCCGGGATTCCTCTAGTCTTAGTCAGACCATTAAGTCTGGTCTTTTTATGAGAATTTGGGGTCTGCATCCCACTGATCTCCTGCTCCCTCAGGAGTTCTCTGTTGTGCTCCCTGTCAGGGCAGTCGTCGGTTGTGGCCGGGCACCATCTAGTTCTTCTGGTCTCAGGATGATGTAAGACTCTGGTTCACGTGGCTCTTTCTGTCTCTTGGGCTCTTAGTTGTCGTGTGACCTTGGTGTTCTTGTTCTTCATTCTCCTTTGATCCAGGTGGGTTGAGACTAATTGATGCCTCTAGATGGCCACTTGTTAGCATTTAAGACCCCAGACGCCACATTTCAAAGTGGGATGCAGAATGTTTTCATAATAGTATTATTTTGCCAATTGACTTAGAAGTTCCCTTAAGCCATAGTCCCCAAACCCCCGCCCTTGCTCCGCTGACCTTTGAAGCATTCAGTTTATCCGGGAAACTTCTTTGCTTTTGGTCCAGTCCAGTTGAGCTGACCTTTCGTGTATTGAGTATTGTCCTTCCCTTCACCTAAAATAGTTCTTATCTACTAACTAATCAGTAAATAACCCTCTCCCTCCCACCCTCCCTCCCCCTCTTGTAACCACAAAAGAATGTGTTCTTCTCAGTTTATACTATTTCTCAAGATCTTATAATAGTGGTCTTATACAATATTTGTCCTTTTGCCTCTGACTGATTTTGCTCAGCATAATGCCTTCCAGGTTCCTCCATGTTATGAAATGTTTCACAGATTCGTCACTGTTCTTTATCGATGCGTAGTATTCCATTGTGTGAATACACCACAATTTATTTAACCATTCATCCGTTGATGGACACCTTAGTTGCTTCCAGCTTTTTGCTATTGTAAACAGAGCTGCAATAAACATGGGTGTGCATATATCTGTTTGTGTGAAGGCTCTTATTTCTCTAGGGTATATATTCCAAGGAGTGGGATTTCTGGGTTGTATGGTAGTTCTATTTTTAACTTTTTAAGATAACGCCAGATAGATTTCCAAAGTGGTTGTACCATTTTACATTCCCACCAGCAGCGTATAAGAGTTCCAATCTCTCCACAGCCTCTCCAACATCTATTATTTTGTGTTCTTTGGATTAATGCCAGCCTTGTTGGAGTGAGATGGAATCTCATCGTAGTTTTAATTTGCATTTCTCTAATGGCTAATGATCGAGAGCATTTTCTCATGTGTCTGTTAGCTGCCTGAATATCTTCTTTAGTGAAGTGTGTGTTCATATCCTTTGCCCACTTTTTGATTGGGTTGTTTGTCTTTTTGTGGTTGAGTTTTAACAGAATCATATAGATTTTAGAGATCAGCCGCTCGTCAGAGATGTCATAGCTGAAAATTCTTTCCCAGTCTGTAGGTGGTCTTTATACTCTTTTGGTGAAGTCTTTAGATGAGCATAGGTGTTTGATTTTTAGGAGCTCCCAGTTATCTGGTTTCTCTTCGTCATTTTTGGTAATATTTTGTATTCTGTTTATGCCTTGAATTAGGGCTTCTAATGTTGTCCCAATTTTTTCTTCCATGATCTTTATCGTTTTAGTCTTTATGTTTAGGTCTTTGATCCACTTGAAGTTAGTTTTTGTGCATGGGGTGAGGTATGGGTCCTGTTTCATTTTTTTGCAAATGGATATCCAGTTATGCCAACACCATTTGTTAAAAAGACTATCTTTTCCCCAATTAACTGACACTGGGCCTTTGTCAAATGTCAGCTGTTCAAATGTGGATGGATTTATATCTGGGTTCTCAATTCTGTTCCATTGGTCTACGTGCCTGTTGTTGTACCAGTACCAGGCTGTTTTGACTACTGTGGCTGTATAATAGATTCTAAAATCAGGTAGAGTGAGGCCTCCCACTTTCTTCTTCTTTTTCAGGAATGCTTTACTTATCCGAGGCTTCTTTCCCTTTCATGTGAAGTTGGTGATTTGTTTCTCCATCACATTAAAAAATGTCATTGGAATTTGGATCAGAAGTGCATTGTATGTATAGATGGCTTTTGGTAGAATAGACATTTTTACTATGTTAAGTCTTCCTATCCATGAGCAAGGTATGTTTTTCTACTTAAGTAGGTCCTTTTTAGTTTCTTGCAGTAGGACCTTGTAGTTTTCTTTGCATAGGTCTTTTACATCTTTGGTAAGATTTATTCCTAAGTATTTTATCTTCTTGGGGGCTACTGTGAATGGTATGGATTTGGTGATTTCCTCTTCGATATTCTTTTTGTTGATGTAGAGGAATCCAAGTGATTTTTATATGTTTATCTTATAACCTGAGACTCTGCTAAACTCTTCCATTAGTTTCAGTAGTTTTCTGGAGGATTCCTTAGGGTTTTCTGTGTATAAGATCATGTCATCTGCAAAGAGAGATAATTTTACTTCATCCTTGCCAATCCGGATGCCCTTTATTTCTTTGTCTAGCCTAATTGGTCTGGCTAGGACCTCTAGCACAATGTTGAATAAGAGCGGTGATAAAGGGCATCCTTGTCTGGTTCCCATTCTCAAGGGAAATGCTCTCAGGCTCTCTCCATTTAGAGTGATGTTGGCTGTTGGCTCTGTATAAAAAAAAGATGCCCTTTATTATGTTGAGGAATTTTCCTTCAATTCCTATTTTGCTGAGAGTTTTTATCATAAACGGGTGTTGGACTTCGTCAGATGCCTTTTCTGCATCAATTGAGAAGATCATATGGTTTTTGTCTTTTGCTTTATTTTTATGGTGGATTACATTAATGGTTTTTCTAATATTAAACCAGCCTTGCATACCTGGTATAAATCCCACTTGGTCGTGGTGGATTAATTTTTTGATATGTTGTTGAATTCTATTGGCTAGAACTTTGTTGAGGATTTTTGCATCTATGTTCATGAAGGATATAGGTCTGTAATTTTCTTTTTTTGTGATGTCGTTACCTGGTTTTGGTATCAGGGATATGGTGCCTTCAAGGAATTCATCCATTTCTTCAAGGTTTGCGAATTTGTTAGAGTACAATTTTTCGTAATAATCTGATATGATTCTTTTAATTTCAGTTGGGTCTGTTGTGATGTGGTCCATCTCATTTCTTATTCAGGTTATTTCCTTTCCTGTATTTCTTTAGTCAGTCTGGCCCATGGTTTATCAATTTTGTTAATTTTTTCAAAGAACCAGCTTTTGGCTTTGTTAATTCTCTCAATTGTTTTTCTGTTCTCTAATTCATTTAGTTCAGCTCTAATTTTTATTATTTGTTTTCTTCTGGTGACTGATGGATTCTTTTGTTGCTCACTTTCTATTCGTTCAAGTTGTAGGGACAGTTCTCTGATTTTAGCTCTTTCTTCTTTTTGTATGTGTGCATTTATCAATATAAATTGACCTCTGAGCACTGCTTTTGCTGTGTCCCAGAGGTTTTGATAGGAAGTATTTTCATTCTCGTTGCTTTCTAAGAATTTCCTTATTCCCTCCTTGATGTCTTCTATAACCCAGTCTTTTTTCAGGAGGGTATTGTTCATTTTCCAAGTATTTGATTTCTTTTCCCTGATTTTTCTGTTACTGATTTCCACTTTTATGGCCTTGTGGTCTGAGAAGATGCTTTATAATATTTCGATGTTTTGGATTCTGCAAAGGTTTGTTTTATGACCTAATATGTGGTCTATTCTGAAGAATGTTCCATGTGCACTAGAAAAAAAAGTATCCTTTGCAGCAGTTGGGTGGAGAGTTCTGTATAAGTCAATGAGGTCAAGTTGGTTGACTGGAGCAATTAGGTCTTCCGTGTCTGTATTGAGCTTCTTACTGGATGTCCTGTCCTTCTCCAAAAGTGGTGTGTTGAAGTCTCCTACTATAATTGTCGAGGTGTCTATCTCATTTTTCTGTTCTGTTAAAGTTTGTTTCGTGTATCTTGCAGCCCTGTCATTGGGTGCATAAATATTTAATATGCTTATGTCTTCCTGATCAATTGTCCCTTTAATCATTATGTAGTGTCCTTCTTTATCCTTTGTGGTGGATTTAAGTCTAAAGTCTATTTTGTCAGAAATTAATATTGCTACTCCTCTTCTTTTTTGCTTATCGTTTGCTTGATATATTTTTTTCCATCCTTTGAGTTTTAGTTTGTTTGTGTCTCTAAGTCTAAGGTGTGTCTCTCGTAGGCAGCATATAGACGGATTGTGTTTCTTTATCTAGTACGAGACTCTCTGTCTCTTTATTGGTGCATTTAGTCCATTTACATTCAGCGTAATTATAGATAAGTATATTTTTAGTACTGTCATTTTGATGCCTTTTTATGTGTGTTGTTGACAATTTCATTTTTCCACTTACTTTTTTCTGCTGAGATGTTTTTCTTTGTAAATTGTGTGTTCCTCATTTTTATAGTATTTGACTTTATGTTTGCTGAGTCGTTATGTTCTTCTTGGTTTTTATTTTGTGTTATGTAATTGTTATACCTCTTTGTGGTTACCTTAATATTTACCCCTATTTTTCTAAGTAAAAACCTACCTTGTATTGTCCTATATTGCCTGTATCTCTCTCTATATGGCAGTTCTATGCCACCTGTATTTAGTCCCTCTTTTTGATTATTGTGATCTTTTACATATTGACTTCAATGACTTCCTGTTTGGGGCGTTTTTTTCTTTTTAAAATTAATCTTAATTTGTTTTTGTGATGTCCCTATTTAAGTTGGTATCAGGATGTTCTGTTTTGTGACCTTGTGTTGTGCTGGTATCTGATATTATTGGTTTTCTCACCAAACAATTTCCTTTAGTATTTCTTGTAGCTTTGGTTTGGTTTTTGCAAATTCTCTAAGCTTGTGTATCTGTAAATGTTTTAATTTCTCCTTCATATTTTAGAGAGAGTTTTGCTGGATATATGATCCTTGGCTGGCAGTTCTTCTCCTTCAGTGCTCTATATATGTCATCCCATTGCCTTCTTGACTGCATGGTTTCTGCTGAGTAGTCTGAACTTATTCTTATTGATTCTCCTTTGTAGGAGACCTTTCTTTTATCCCTGGCTGCTTTTAAAATTTTCTCTTTATCTTTGGTTTTGGCAAGTTTGATGATAATACGTCTTGGTGATTTTCTTTTTGGATCAATCTTAAATGGGGTTCGATGAGCATCTTGGATAGATATCCTTTCGTCTTTCATGATGTCAGGGAAGTTTTCTGCCAACAGATCTTCAACTATTCTCTCTGTGTTTTCTGTTATTCGTCCCTGTTCTGGGACTCCAATCACATGCAAGTTATTCTCCTTGAGAGAGTCCCACATGATTCTTAGGGTTTCTTCATTTTTTTTAATTCTTTTACCTGATTTTTTTCCAGCTATATTGGTGTCGATTCCCTGGTCCTCCAGATTTCCCAGTCTGCATTCCAATTGCTCGAGTCTGCTCCTCTGACTTCCTATTGTGTTGTCTAATTCTGTAATTTTATTGTTAATCTTTTGGATTTCTACATGCTGTCTCTCTATGGATTCTTGCAACTTACTAATTTTTCCACTATGTTCTTGAATAATCTTTTTGAGTTCTTCGACTGCTTTATCAGTGTGTTCCTTGGCTTTTTCTGTAGATTGCCTTATTTCATTTCTGAGGTCATCCCTGATGTTTTGAAGCATTCTGTAAATTAGTTTTTTATATTCTGCACCTGGCAATTCCAGGATTGTATCTTCATTTGGGAAAGATTTTGATTCTTTTGTTTGGGGAGTTGTAGAAGCAATCATGGTCTGCTTCTTTATGTGGTTTGATATCGACTGCTGTCTCCGAGCCATCACTAAGATATTGTAGTGATTTATTGTATATTTGCTCACTGAGTCTTATCTTGTTTTATTTTCTTTCAATATATGTAGATGGGCTACTAGTTTGCACTGTCTTGATTGTTGTAGCCCTTGAGTTATGAAGTGATAGTTTTTAAACTGAAAAAATAAAATGTACTAATTGCTTGCTGAAAGCGAAGAGGACTTGAAGCACTTGCTGATGAAGATCAAAGACCACAGACTTCAATGTGGATTACATCTCAACATAAAACAAAAATTCTCCAACTGGACCAATAAAAAAATCATGATAAATGGAAAGATTGAAGTTGTCAAGGATTTCATTTTGCTTGGACCCACGATCAACGTTCACGGAAGCAGCGGTCAAGAAATCAAACGATGCCCTGAACTGGAAAAATCTGCTGCAAAGGAATTCTTTAAAGTGGTGAAAAGCAAAGATATCACTTTGAGGACTAAACCATGGTATTTTCAGTCATCTCATATGCATGCAAAAGCTGGACAATGAATAAGGAAGTCAGAAGAAGAATTGATGCCTTTGAATTATGGTGTTGACGAAGAATATACACCATGGATTGCTAGGAGAATGAATAAATCTGTCTTGGAAGAAGCACAACCAGAGTGCTCCTTGGAAGCGAGGATGGCAAGACTTTCTCCCACATACTTTGGACATGTTATCAGGAGGGACCGGATCCTGGAGAAGGACATCATGCTTGGTAAAGTAGAGGGTCAGTGAAAAAGAAGACCCTCAGTGAGGGATTGACACAGTGGCTACAACAATGCGCTTAAGCATTGCAACAATTGTGAGGGTGGTGAAGGACCAGGCAGTGTTTTATTCTGTTGCACGTAGGGTCACTATGAGTCAGAACCAACTGGGCAGAACCTAACAACAACAACAATTAGAAATATTAAACAGTATTGTATGAAGTAGAAGCAAAAGCTATCAACCCTGCACCTTTCTCCCCAGGGAAAGTCCCTGTGAAAACCTTGATACTTTCTAGCCTAAACAACTTGTAGGTACATACACATGTGCACACTACCACGAACACACATGCAAACACTCACACAACGCATACATGCACACACACACACTCACACACGCATATCTATATACACACACATGTATGTGGTTCTTTTACAAAAATAGGGTCTCCTTTTGAGCTTGATTGTTGTTGTACACTGTTGGCACACACACAGCCCTTCATCCTTGGTCACAGTTGCAGAGTATGCCATGGTTCAGGAAGAGATTTAGATGGTTTCTGATCTGTCACTATCACAAACCATACTGAAACAGACACACCCGCACATACGTGGACGTAGGTGAGACTATTTCTGTCTCTGTGAAAGTGGAATACTGAGATCAAAGGATAATTGCACTTAACATATTAATGGACATAGCAAAAAAGGTTCTTCAACGTGCTGTAGCAATTTACTATTTATGCTCCAACGGGGATTGCAATTTCCTGATCCCCCAAGCCTCTATCAACACTGATTTCATTAACCTTTAATCCTTTACCAATATGATATGTGAAAACAGGCATCCAGGTTCACCCATGAATTCACCAACAATTCCTTTTCTGTCTCTGGGATCTGTGGGGTCCTGGTTTCGTGCTTGTCTCATTCCACTCTGCTGTGATGTCTCCACTCCCCCGGAGATCAGCTCTCACCACTCGGCAGCTGGCCCTGGGTCCACCTCAGTCTCTCTTGGTTCTGAGCATCACTTTTGGATGTGCCATTCCATGCCCACGCCTTTTGCTCACACTCAACATGTCCAAAAATGGACCTTCCTGTCTGTCTGCTCAATTTAGCCTTGCAAATATTGGTGCTCAATCAATATTTGTTGTACAATTACAAGAAGGAAGCAGGATTTGGGTTTTTCTACTGTTTTCTGGCCAATACTGTGTTCTGTGCAGTATAACATAACAGGAAGGCATTTTCTGCTTCCTTGTTCTTGTCTAGAAGAAAATTTACTTTGCGTAACACCTCATTATTTATTTAACCAGTCCTCATCTTTAAAGCACCTTTGTATTACTTTTATATTTAGGGAAAACAAGCAAACAACAATAAATGGTGTTTTAAAGGCCCTGCCCACACATAACGCAGCTTCTCTTTCTGTCTGGAGGAGGAGGCAGCTGAAGCTGCCCTTTCACGTCTCTGAGCCTTGTACCCTTCTCTCCGCTGCAGGATTTCACAAAGTAGAAATAAAGTGGGTGCTATTTGCATAAAATAAGTTTAACTTTACAAGGTGCACAAATATATAAGAAAATGCTTGAATTGTGATACCATTCGATCCAGCAATTTAACTTAAAATATAAGCAGACTAACCAGCCTTGGGGCAAAGACAAGGAGGCAGGAGGGCACAGGAAAGCTGGTAATGGGGAACCAAAGGTCAAGAAGGGAGAGTGTTGACGTGTCGTGGGGTTGGCAATCAATGTCCAAAACAATATGTGCATTGTTTAATGAGAAACTAATTTGCTCTAAAACACTATATATATATATGTAAATATATATATATATGCATAATCAGACTACTGTGTAAAGTAAAAGGCTGCCTGGTAAAAATTGAAAACAGCATCAATGCCCACAAGCGGATGCTTCGTTCAATAAATACGGATAAAGCCACAGAATGGAATGTATGCACTCATTGAAAATAGCAACGTATGTATACATATGTACATACATTGTTATTATATTTATGTACATATACACCTTCTCCTCACTTATCGACTCTCTCATTATCTGACATCTTGCATTTATGACAATAGTAAAAGAATCTATGATTATTTTATCCATTAATGATGTATGTCTGTCAGTAGCAAGTGCCTAGGTGCCAGGCGAAAAAAACTCTGGCTGTGATGGTTAAGGTTATGGGTCAACACGGCTGGTCTAGGATTCTCAGTGATTTGGCAGTTATGTAATGATATAACTTGGCAGTTATGTAATGATGTAGTCATCCTCCATTTTGTGATCTGATGTGGTCATCCTCCATTTTCACATAACTCTGATTTTGCATAATGACCTGGTCCTTGAAACCTAACTGGTTTACTATATACTAAAAAATATACTATATACCGTTAAATGGAAAAAGCAAGTTACAAAATGTTATGTACAGTATAACTCTTTTATCTCAAATATATACTAATATGTGTACATACGTGCATACGAAGTCCAGAAAGATATATGTCAAAATGTTAGTTATGGTTACCTTTTAGTAGTTTCTTTTTTACTTATCTATATTTTTCTACAAAAGTAGAAAATAAATATATAATAATATACATAGTATGTTGAAAAACAAAGATGTCACCTTGAACACTAAGGTGGGCCTAACCCAAGCCATGGTATTTTCAATCACATCATATGCATGTGAAAGCTGGACAATGAATAAGAAAGATCAAAGAAGAACTGATGCCTTTGAATTGCAGTGTCGGCAAAGAATATTGAGTATAACCTTGAACTACCAAAAGAACAAACAAATCTGTCTTGGGAGAAGTACAACCAGAATGCTCCTTAGAAGCAAGGATGGTGAGACTGTGTCTTACGTAATTTGGACATGTTGTCAGGAGAGATGAGTCCCTAGAGAAGGACATCATGCTTGGTAAAATACAGGGTCAGCGGAAAAGAGGAAGACCCTTAACGAGGTGGACTGACACAATCGCTGCAACAATGGCCTCAAGCATAACAGCAATTGCAAGGATGATGCAGAACCAGACAGTGTTTCGTTCTATTGTGTGTGGGGTTGTTATGAGTTGGAATCAACTCGATGGCACCTAAAAACAACAGCAACAGAGGGGGCCAAGATGGCGGACTAGGCACACGCTACCTCGGATCCCTGTTGCAACAAAGACTCGGAAAAACAAGTGAATCGATCACATACATAACAATCTATGAACCCTGAACAACAAACACACACTTAGAGACGGAGAACGAACAAATACAGGGAAGCAGCGACTGTTTTCAGAGTCTGGAGCCAGCGTCCCAGTCAGGTAACCGTGGCGCCAGGCTTAGGTCTGGGCCCAGGGGAGCTGAACTCAAAATCTTGTGACGGCGCAAACAAGGGGCGCAGCCCTACCCCCCTGAACTGACCCCAGGAGGGGGCCCAGCCGGTCCGTGCAGGCGGTGTGGCGATGCGGCTGGTGGGAAAAGTCCCTGGGAGGCAGTGATTGGATTTGGAGCTGGGAATGCAGCGTCCCAGCCGGGGAACCTTGGCGCTGGGCATTTGACTGGGTGCTGTCATGGCGCAAGCACGGGGCACAGCCCTACTCCCCTGAACTAACCCCGGGAGGGGGCCCAGCAGGTCTGCGGAGGCGGCGCGGCAACGCGGCTGGCAGGACGAGAAGTCACCGGGAGGCAGCGACTGATTTTGGAGCTGGGAGTGCAGCGTCCCAGCAGGGGAACCTTGACCCTGGGCTTTGGATTGGCAGCGGAGGATCTAACCGCGGCTTCAGCGGGCCAGACCCTCGGGACAATCTCCACACAGCCAGCACACATAGGCGACACACCCCTCGGGAATCTCAGATAAAATAGTCATTCCAAGCAAGATAAGCAACTTTGGCTATATTCCAGGGTGCTACTCTCCTGTTTCCCTGAACCCTCCCCGACCCTTCCCAGGCGGCTTCATTAACATTGGAATTTCCTGAGCCAGAGGGAGAACGGCTCCGGCTCCATGGCGGCTTTGCTTTTCCCTTTTTTTTGGTCTTTTCCTAACCCATTCTTCCAGTCTGAGAGAAGGAACCACAAAAAACCCAGGGACCAAAAATCCATCTCTAATTGGACTAAAAACACAGAAACAGCTACAGCCAAGCATATATGATCCAAATCTCGGACCTTCATCCTTACAGGGAACAAGGTGGTGGTTACAATCCAAAGGCAGTTCTGATAGGGATCTGACTGCATTTTTTTTTTTGCGGATTTTCTGGAAAAACAAGTTTCCCAGGTCTGATATCTCTGCTTATTCAACAGAGCCCTAACTGACCCACAACAGGAAACTGAGGGCTGAAGTTTCCCCCAGACCACCTAGCCTCTTGCCTTAGGGGTCCAAGGGGGGTGACACCTACCAATCAGTAGAGGTACTTGCATTGGGGGCCTAAGGTACAGCTGCAGTGCCCTCCCACCAAGGTGCTACAGGAATAGAGACACACCTACCTCAATGACACTTGGGGGAAGCCTGTCAGCATCCTGCCCCCCCGAAGGGTGAGCCCCAGCTAATAGGATCTGGTGCACACAACTATCACCACTACTTCTCGAGGTGGATAGGTGTTAGGGTGCAGCACACACCTGATGACCCAAAATCAGATTCTACTCAAGAATAGTGAATAGACTCAGGCATATATATCTGGAAACAGCCCAAACCAGCTGGTAATAGGTCATCAGTAAGTCAAGGGCTACAACAAACAAGACAGCACAATCTAGTAGCCCATCCACGTATATTGAAAGAAAGCAAAACAAGATAAGACTCAGTGAGCAATTACAGAATAAACCACTACTATATCTTTTCTTTTTTTTTCAAGTGATGGCTCGGAGACAGCAGTCGATATCAAACCACATAAAGAAGCAGACCATGACAGCTTCTACAACCCCCCAAACAAAAGAATCAAAATCTTTCCCAAATGAAGATACTATCCTGGAATTATCAGATACAGAATATAAAAAACTAATTTACAGAATGCTTCAAGACATCAGGGATGACCTCAGAAACGAAATAAGGCAAACTACAGAAAAAGCCAAGGAACACACTGATAAAACAGGTGAAGAACTCAAAAAGATTATTCAAGAACATAGTGGAAATATTAATAAGTTGCAAGAATCCATAGAGAGACAGCATGTAGAAATCCAAAAGATTAACAATAAAATTACAGAATTAGACAACACAATAGGAAGTCAGAGGAGCAGACTCGAGCAATTAGAATGCAGACTGGGAAATCTGGAGGACCAGGGAATTAATACCAACATAGCTGAAAAAAAATCAGATAAAAGAATTAAAAAAAAATGAAGAAACCCTAAGAATCATGTGGGACTCTATCAAGAAAGATAACTTGCGTGTGATTGGAGTCCCAGAACAGGGAGGGAGGACAGAAAACACAGAGGAAATAGTTGAAGATCTGTTGGCAGAAAACTTCCCTGACATCATGAAAGACGAAAGGATATCTATCCAAGATGCTCATCGAACCCCATTTAAGATTGATCCAAAAAGAAAAACACCAAGACATATTATCATCAAACTTGCCAAAAAGAGAAAATTTTAAAAGCAGCCAGGGAGAAAGGAAAGGTCTCCTTCAAGGGAGAATCAATAAGTTCAGACTACTCAGCAGAAACCATGCAGGCAAGAAGGCAATGGGATGACATATACAGAGCACTGAAGGAGAAAAACTGCCAGCCAAGGATCATATATCCAGCAAAACTCTCTCTGAAATATGAAGGTGAAATTAAGATATTTACAGATAAACACAAGCTTAGAGAATTTGCAAAAACCAAACCAAAGCTACAAGAAATACTAAAGGAAATTTTTTGGTCAGAAAACCAATAATATCAGATACCAGCACAACACAAAGTCACAAAACAGAACATCCTGATATCAACTCAAATAGGGAAATCACAAAAACAAATTAAGATTAATTAAAAAAAAATGCTCATAACAGGGAATCATTGAAGTCAATATGTAAAAGATCACAATAATCAAAAAGAGGGACTAAATACAGGTGGCATAGAACTGCCATATGGAGAGTGATACAAGGCGATATAGGACAATACAAGTTAGGTTTTTACTTAGAAAAATAGGGGTAAATATTAAGGTAACCACAAAGAGGTATAACAACTCCATAACTCAAGATAAAAGCCAAGAAAAACGTAACGACTCAACAAACATAAAGTCAAACACTACAAAAATGAGGATCTCACAATTTACTAAGAAAAACGTCTCAGCACAAAAAACTAAGTGGAAAAATGAAATGGTCAACAACACACATAAAAAGGCATCAAAATGACAACACTAAACACTTATTTATCTATAATTACGCTGAATGTAAATGGACTAAATGCACCAATAAAGAGACGGAGAGTCTCGTACTGGATAAAGAAACACAATCCGTCTATATGCTGCCTACGAGAGACACACCTTAGACTTAGAGACACAAACAAACTAAAACTCAAAGGATGGAAAAAAATATATCAAGCAAACGATAAGCAAAAAAGAAGAGGAGTAGCAATATTAATTTCTGACAAAATAGACTTTAGACTTAAATCCACCACAAAGGATAAAGAAGGACACTACATAATGATAAAAGAGACAATTGATCAGGAAGACATAAGCATATTAAATATTTATGCACCCAATGACAGGGCTGCAAGATACATAAATCAAATTTTAACAGAACTGAGAAGTGAGATAGACACCTCCACAATTATAGTAGGAGACTTCAACACACCACTTTCAGAGAAGGACAGGACATCCAGTAAGAAGCTCAATACAGACACGGAAGACCTAATTACGGCAATCAACCAACTTGACCTCATTGACTTATACAGAACTCTCCACCCAACTGCTGCAAAGGATACTTTTTTTTCTAGTGCACATGGAACATTCTCCAGAATAGACCACATATTAGGTCATAAAACAAACCTTTGCAGAATCCAAAGCATCGAAATATTTTAAAGCATCTTCTCAGAACACAAGGCAATAAAACTAGAAATCAATAACAGAAAAACTAGGGAAAAGAAATCAAATACTTGGAAAATGAACAATACCCTCCTGAAAAAAGACTGGGTTATAGAAGACATCAAGGAGGGAATAAGGAAATTCATAGAATGCAATGAGAATGAAAATACTTCCTATCAAAACCTCTGGGACACAGCAAAAGCAGTGCTCAGAGGTCAATTTATATCGATAAATGCACACATACAAAAAGAAGAAAGAGCCAAAATCAGAGAACTGTCCCTACAACTTGAACAAATAGAAAGTGAGCAACAAAAGAATCCATCAGTCACCAGAAGAAAACAAATAATAAAAATTAGAGCTGAACTAAATGAATTAGAGAACAGAAAAACAATTGAAAGAATTAACAAAGCCAAAAGCTGGTTCTCTGAAAAAATTAACAAAATTGATAAACCATTGGCTAGACTGACTAAAGAAATACAGGAAAGGAAAAAAATAATCCGAATAAGAAACGAGAAGGGCCACATCACAACAGACCCAACTGAAAGTAAAAGAATCATATCAGATTATTATGAAAAATTGTACTTTAAAAAATTTGCAAACCTAGAAGAAATGGATGAATTCCTGGAAAAACACTACCTACCTAAACTAACACATTCAGAAGTAGAACAACTAAATAGACCCATAACAAAAAAAGAGATTGAAACGGTAATCAAAACACTCCCAACAAAAAAAAGCCCCGGCCCGGACGGCTTCACTGCAGAGTTTTACCAAACTTTCAGAGAAGAGTTAACACCACTACTACTAAAGGTATTTCAAAGCATAGAAAATGACAGAATACTACCCAACTCATTCTATGAAGCCACCATCTCCCTGATACCAAAACCAGGTAAAGACATTACAAAAAAAGAAAATTACAGACCTATATCCTTCATGAACATAGATGCAAAAATCCTCAACAAAATTCTAGCCAATAGAATTGAACAACATATCAAAAAAATAATTCACCACGACCAAGTGGGATTTATACCAGGTATGCAAGGCTGGTTTAATATTAGAAAAACCATTAATGTAATCCATCATATAAATAAAACAAAAGACAAAAACCACATGATCTTCTCAGTTGACGCAGAAAAGGCATTTGACAAAGTCCAACACCCATTTATGATAAAAACTCTCAGCAAAATAGGAATTGAAGGAAAATTCCTCAACATAATAAAGGGCATTTATACAGAGCCAACAGCCAACATCACTCTAAAAGGAGAGAGCCTGAGAGCATTTCCCTTGAGAATGGGAACCAGACAAGGATGTCCTTTATCACCGCTCTTATTCAACATTGTGCTAGAAGTCCTATCCAGAGCAATTAGGCTAGACAAAGAAATAAAGGGCATCCGGATTGGCAAGGATGAAGTAAAATTATCTCTCTTTGCAGATGACATGATCTTATACACAGAAAACCCTAAGGAATCCTCCAGAAAACTACTGAAACTAATAGAAGAGTTTGGCAGAGTCTCAGGTTACAAGATAAACATACGAAAATCACTTGGATTCCTCTACATCAACAAAAAGAACATCAAAGAGGAAATCACCAAATCCATGCCATTCACAGTAGCCCCCAAGAAGATAAAATACTTAGGGATAAATCTTACCAAGGATGTAAAAGACCTACTATACAAAGAAAACTACAAAGCTCTACTACAAGAAATTAAAAAGGACCTACTTAAGTGGAAAAACATACCTTGCTCATGGATAGGAAGACTTAACATAGTAAAAATGTCTATTCTACCAAAAGCCATCTATACATACAATGCACTTCTGATCTAAATTCCAATGTCATTTTTTAAGGTGATAGAGAAACAAATCACCAACTTCATATGGAAGAGAAAGAAGCCTCAGATAAGCAAAGCATTACTGAAAAAGAAGAAGAAAGTGGGAGGCCTCACTCTATCTGATTTTAGAACCTATTATACAGCCACAGTAGTCAAAACAGCCTGGTATTGGTACAACAATAGGCACATAGACCAGTGGAACAGAATTGAGAACCCAGATATAAATCCATCCACATACGAGCAGCTGATATTTGACAAAGGCTCAGAGTCAGTTAACTGGGGAAAAGATAGTCTTTTTAACAAATGGTGCTGGCATAACTGGATATCCATTTGCAAAAAAATGAAACAGGACTCATACCTCACACCAAGCACAAAAACTAACTCCAAGTGGATCAAAGACTAAAACGATAAAGATCATGGAAGAAAAAATAGGGACAACCCTAGGAGCCCTAATACAAGGCATAAACAGAATACAAAACATTACCAAAAATGATGAAGAGAAACCAGATAACTGGGAGCTCCTAAAAATCAAACACCTATGCTCATCTAAAGACTTCACCAAAAGAGTAAAAAGACCACCTACAGACTGGGAAAGAATCTTCAGCTATGACATCTCCGACCAGCGCCTGATCTCTAAAATCTACATGATTCTGTCAAAACTCAACCACAAAAAGACAAACAACCCAATCAAGAAGTGGGCAAAGGAAATGAACACACACTTCACTAAAGAAGATATTCACGCAGCTAACAGACACATGAGAAAATGTTCTCGATCATTAGCCATTAGAGAAATGCAAATTAAAACTACGATGAGATTCCATCTCACTCCAACAAGGCTGGCATTAATCCAAAAAACACAAAATAATAAATGTTGGAGAGGCTGTGGAGAGATTGGAACTCTTATACGCTGCTGGTGGGAATGTAAAATGGTACAACCACTTTGGAAATCTATCTGGCGTTATCTTAAACAGTTAGAAATAGAACTACCATACAACCCAGAAATCCCACTCCTCGGAATATACCCTAGAGAAATAAGAGCCTTCACACAAACAGATATATGCACACCCATGTTTATTGCAGCTCTGTTTACAATAGCAAAAAGCTGGAAGCAACTAAGGTGTCCATCAACGGATGAATGGGTAAATTGTGGTATATTCACACAATGGAATACTACGCATCGATAAAGAACAGTGACGAATCTGTGAAACATTTCATAACATGGAGGAACCTGGAAGGCATCATGCTGAGTGAAATCAGTCAGAGGCAAAAGGACAAATATTGTATAAGACCACTATTATAAGATCTTGAGAAATAGTATAAACTGAGAAGAACACATACTTCTGTGGTTGCGAGGGGGGGAGGGAGCGAGGGTGGGAGAGGGTTTTTGCTGATTGATCAGTAGATAAGAACTGCTTTAGGTGAAGGGAAGGACAATACTCAATACACGGAAGGTCAGCTCAACTGGACTGGACCAAAAGCAGAGAAGTTTCCGGGATAAAATGAATGCTTCAAAGGTCAGCGAAGCAAGGGCGGGGGTTTTGGGACCATGGTTTAAGGGGACTTCTAAGTCAATTGGCAAAATAATTCTATCATGAAGACATTCAGCATCCCACTTTGAAATGTGGCGTCTGGGGTCTTAAAGGCTAACAAACGGCCATCTAAGATGCATCAATTGGTCTCAACCCACCTGGAGCAAAGGAGAATGAAGAACACCAAGGTCACACGACAACTAAGAGCCCAAGAGACGGAAAGGGCCACATGAACCAGAGACCTACATCATCCTGAGACCAGAAGAACTAGTTGATGCCTGGCCACAATCGATGACTGCCCTGACAGGGAGCACAGCAGAGGACCCCTGAGGGAGCAGAAGATCAGTGGGATGCAGACCCCAAATTCGCATAAAAAGACCATACTTAATGGTCTGACTGAGACTAGAGGAATCCCGGTGGCCATGGTCCCCAAACCTGTTGGCACAGGACAGGAACCATCCCCGAAGACAACTCATCAGACATGAAAGGGACTGGACAGTGGGTAGGAGAGAGATGCTGATGAAGAGTGAGCTAATTATATCAGGTGGACACTTGAGACTGTGTTGGCATCTCCTGTCTGGAGGGGGGACGGGAGGATAGAGAGAGTTGGAAGCTGGCAAAATTGTCACGAAAGGAGAGACTGGAAGGGTTGACTCATTAGGGGGAGAGCAAGTGGGAGTACGGAGTAAGGTGTATATAAACTTATATGTGACAGTCTGACTTGATTTGTAAACGTTCACTTGAAGCTCAATAAAAGTTAATAATAATAATAAAAAAAAAAACAGCAACAAGATATAATATGTAGTATATAACGGAGCCCTGGTGGAGTAGTGGTCAAGAGCTTGGCTGCTAACCAAAAGGTCAGTAGTTTGAATCCACCAGCCCCTCCTTGGAAAACCTGTGGGGCAGTTGTACTCTGTCCTATAGGGTTGCTATGAGCCATAGAAAATAAATAAAAATATGTATAATATGTAGTAAATAATATTAGTATAATAATATGCAAATAATTTTAAAAGGCTTACATAAAAAGTGTTCAGAAGTTTCAGTATCAGCAAACCACTTGAATGTGTTCGCTAATTGAAGGGGCTATACTTACAGCAGCTATAAGTCTTGCCTATTCCCCAAGATCGAACAAAAGAAAGACACTACAGAACTAAATTCTTTCTTCAAGCTTGAGCCTCACCCTCAATCTAGTGCATTATTGTATGCCTTCTTTCTATACGGAGCTTCTCCAAAGACCGCCCTTGCCGTCTGCACACCCTCAACCCCCTGTATAAGCCACCGTGTTGTGATCTGGACCTGCACTCAACACTCACCTCCCCTAAGGGCACTCTGTAGGCTCAGCAAAGCCCTCTGATTGGCCACCCAAAGCCCTCTCACCTGCTCTTATCTCGGTCAGTAATTGGCTCTTGGGGCACTTGGCCACCTGCTTCCCCATAGGCAGCCCTCTTGGCTCTGGTGACTTCACGCTCCCCTTTGCCACCGTCTCTTGGTTCAACTTGTAAGCCACAAGGGCCCTATGAACAATGGCAGCACCAGCCCTTATGGTTCTTAAGATCACCTTCTCTTTTGTGCTGAGGCATATGGGAACTCAAATTAGCACTATCTTCATTGATACATTTAGGAAATCCAACCTCGTTATTTATACAAAGAAAACTGTTGTTTTATCATTTGGGCAAAGGCTGGCTTGTTTTTCTTGGGCATCATTGTGTGAGCAGGACACTGGAGACAGCCATTTGATCAGGTCCCAGACCAGGAGCCAAAGTACTAGCAGGAGCCGGGGATGAAGGGCCTGTGGGGGAAATTAGCACTGCTGGAAGTTAAGTCAAATCCCAGCCTTAGGGAGCTACAGTGCAGGAGGAGAGAACCATATCAGCAAGTGAGGCCCAGGGGCGAATTAGCATCCACAAAGACTAACGATGGACAGTTTTTTTCTCTGCATGCTTGTCTCCCAAAGAGGATGGTCACCTCTTGGGGGCTCATGATGGTCTCTGCAACTCTGGGTTCCAGGGCTTTTCCTTTGGGGTCATTGCAACAACTGTCATGGAAAAAAGAGAAAGTTATTTTTGTTGTTGACTTGTAACTTAGGAAGCCTCATGAGTTATGAAGTAGAGCTGCTCCATAGAATTTTCTTGGCTATAATCTTTAGGGAAGCAGCTCACCACGTCTTTTCTTCTCCGATGCCACTGGGTGGGTTCGAACCACCAACCTTTTGATTACCAGCTGAGCGCAAACCGTTTGTGCCACCAGAGACCTTAGAAAGTTGTTGTTGGGCACTCACGTGGGCCATAGCAAGATTGCAGCCTTGCTTCAAAATGCTGGGATGGTGAACCCATCCTTGCAACAGGACTTGATTTAAAAAGTACTATTTTTTAAAATTGTAATGTCATACTTGTTCCTTATAGAAATTTGCAAAATGCAGAAAAGCATGAAGAACCATAAAACCACCACCCAGAGGAAACCGATGACTTGCTCTTCCCCAGATACCTGCAGAGGTTTGCTCGAATGTGGCCTCGTCAGCGAGAGTACCCTGGCCACCCAGTTCAAGGAGCTGCTCCGTCACTCTCCGCCCCTCTTCTTCACAGCGCTCACCGCCTGGAGGATGACGCATTCATCTGGCCCCTACTAGAACAGAAGTATGAAGGCAGGAACTTTGTTTTGCCTTGTTCTCGTCGTTTTACAGCTGGATCCTAGACAAAAGGTTAGACCAGTGTTTCTCAAAGTGCAGTCCAGGAACCCCTGAAGGCCCCAAGACCCTTTGAGGACATACATGAGGCAGAAACCCTTCTCTTAACACCAGGTCAGAACTAGTTTCAAAACAACTAATACGTTGTTTGCCTTTTTCACTTTCCTTCTCTCCTGAGTACACTGTGGAATTTTCCAGAGTCTACAGAAAGTGTGATATCATGACAAATTGAACACAGAAGCAAATATGGGAATCCAGCTGTCTTCTATTAAGCAGGGTTTATAGAGATTTGCAAAAATGTAAAACAATGCCACTCTTGCCACCAAATATTTTTTGTTTGGGAGAATGGAGTTATTTTTTCACAAAAATATACAGGTTCTTTGTATTCATATGTTGTGGATTACTATTTTATTTTAGATAATCTATTTTAAAAATATAATTATTTTATTATTATCCTTTTCAAAATAAATCTTTGAATAAATATTTTTAGATTATCTGTTTTAATTTTTAATGTGGTAAGTATCAATAGAAAAAAAAAGGTATCAATAGAAGTAACCCATATAAACAAAAGCTTTTCATGGTCCTCAAAAAATTTTAAGACTATAAAGGGACCCTGAGACCAAAAAGTCTGAAAACTGCTGGCCTGGTGCTTAGTAAACCTTTGTTAAGCAAAGACATGAATGGCTCAATTGAGTTATAATTTAGATGTCATTTCCAGTTTCTAAAAAATTTTCGTTGTGGTAAATATACATGTAAAAGAACATCTGCCATTTTAACACTTTTAACATGTACAATTGTGACAGTGGTTTCTTTTATATGTATTTAAAATTTTATGATTTTATATCTTGTTTATTTTCATTTAACATGCTAACTTAAGCACATTCTTGTACAATTAAAAATGCTGTAAATGTCATTTGAATAACAGTCCGTCTAATACAGTGGTTCTCAATCATAGGGAGCATCAAAATGGGCTCTGGTGCTTTAAAAACTGTATAGACATTTCTGGGGGGTGTTTGGTCATTTTCAGGTTCTTGACATATTACCAAATTACTTCCCCCAAAATCTGACCAATTCACATTTCTGTCAACAGTGTATGAGAGTGCCAAACTCATTATCCATGTCAGCAGCATTTTCACGAAACACCTTATGGCATTTTTGTTTTAAGGAGTACTTGTGTGGTTACCTGAGTTAGTCACCTCACACATGCTTTGCGAGGTCCCATCCCACTCTGTGAGCCGCCGGCCTGTGCCCTTTAGCAAGCCCCTTAGAAGCTTCACCTTGGGTGGCTTCGTTTTCTCTGTAAGTGTCCATGGACTCATCTCCAGAGCTCCAGCCGCTGAAACTGTCCTCTAGGTTTCTTGTACTTTGGTCTTAACCTGGAGAGTTACAGCCGGTGGCTCAGCCACATGACCCAGTCTGCGTTGCTGTTTTTTACCCCTTAAGGAAATGCACTTCTAGTCCAGAACCTGCTACATAATGTTGATGTTAGGCATCATTGAGTTGGCTCTAACAGTAGTAACCCCATGTATAACAGAACAAAACGTTGCCTGGTACTGCACTGTCTTCAAAAATCATTGCTATGTTTGAGCCCATTGTTGCAGCCACTGTGACAGTCCATCTCGTTGAGGGTCTTCCTCTTTTTCACTGACCCTCTATTTTATCAAGCAAGATGTCCTTCTCCAGGGACTGGTCCCTCCTGATAACATGTCCATAGTACATGAGAGGAAGTCTTGCCTCCATCGCTTCAAAGGAGCATTCTGGCTGTATTTCCTTCAAGACAGATTTGCTTGTTCTTCTGGCAGTCTATGGTATATTCAATGTTCTTCACCAACACCACAATTCAAATGCATCAATTCTTCTTTGGTCTTCCTTTTTCATTGTCCAGCTTTCACATGCATATGAGACAATTGAAAACCCCATGGGTATGTAGTAAGATTCAGAAAACCACCAACTGAGCCCGTGAGCAGCATGGTGTTCCATCAGCACATTTCTACTTCCCCACCTCCTTCCAAGAGCCCCCAGTCGGGCACCAAGGGTGCCCTCAAAACACACTGAGGCCATAACCAGTATAGAACTCACCCACAGAGAGGGGCCCAAAATGGGGAGGAGATAGAAATGGACGAGAAGCATGGGGGAAGCATTGAACCTCACTAGTGAGAACAAGTGTAGCCAACTAAATATGGAGAAGCCATTTTTACTGCCAGGTATGCAAAGATTAAGTAGATGATAACACTCAATGCTCTCCAGGGTGATGAAAGACGGGCTGCTGGGAAGGTAAAGCAGACAATTTTCTGGAAAGCAATCTGGCAGTATATATTAGGAGCCCTTTTTGCATTCCTTGGACATGGTAATTTAATTTCTTGGTATTTATTATTCTAGGGACACATTTCAGAGTTCTATGTGCAAAGATGCTCCTCTTTGTGTTATTTCTAACAGAGAAAAATTATATGCACAACAAAAGAGGCATGGGGAGGTGAATAAGATAGACTGTTATCTGTTCATTTCTTGTTATTCAAGTTATTTTTTGGTAATTTCTAAGAACATGAGAAAGATCTCACAATATAGATATTAAAACAACAGAGTTCCAACCTGTACATGTTATTTTTCCAAATGTTGTAAATAAATATTGTTATGAGTGAATTGTGTCCCCCCTAAAACATGTGTTTTAAATCCTAACCTCTATACCTGTCGTTACAGAAGCCCATTTCGGAATGGGTTGTCCTTGTTATGTTAACGAGGCAGGATTAGTGTAGGGTATGTCTTGAGTCAATCTCTTTTGAGATATAAAAGAGATTAAACAAGCAAGCAGAAAAACAGAGATGGGAGAAGAGAGATGCCAAGCCACGTGAAGATCTCCCGGGAGGAGAAGCTCAGAAGAGACAAGGACCTTCCTCCAGAGACAACAGAGATAGAAAGCCTTCCCTTGGAGTTGGCACCCTGAATTTGGACTTCTAGCCCCCTAAACTGTGAGAAAATAAATTTGTTTGTTAAAGCCACCCTCTTGTGGTATTTCTGTTATAGTAGCACTAGATAACTAAGACATACATATACACATACTGTATTTTTATGCAAATAACGCGAGCCTCCAGCGTGTGTTTGCCAGCCATGCCCTCCCCCACCTTGAGGTATTTTTGTAAGCGCCACTATGCCCATTTTTTACATGTTGCTGAAAAAAACATGCTTGAAATATGTATGTATTTGAGAGAAAGACATCGGAATGTCAACAGTAGTAAGGTATATCTGCTTTGGGGTATATATATATATACTTTTTTTTCTTTCTTTCCTGGTTTAAGCTTAAAATATGTTTGAAAAAGAAACCAAAACAACTAAAAAACAGAAAGTGACTCCAGGTTTTAGGAAAGACTTCGTGTGAAAAGTATCACCTAAATTCAGGACTGATATTTAAGTTAGGAACTGGATGAATCAGAGTTAATGGGGGTCATGGGTGAGCAGAAGGGTGGGTAGGCGGGTGGGAGGGGGAGTGGATTCCAGGCAGGAAGAACAGGATGTGTAGAGGCTTATATGTGAGAGCGGTCATGGGTGGTTGGTGAGGATGGGGGCCATGGGGCTCAGTATGGCTGCTCCACAGAGTGTGTACAAGCGCTGGGCTGGCGATAACCTCTGAACCATAGAGAAGCATCACGGGCCAAATCCATCCCGTCACATGTTTTTGTAAATAAAGTTTTACTGAATACAGCCATATCCATTTGCTGACATATTGTCTATGGCTGATTTTGTGCTAAGTTGGCAGAGTTTAGTTGTTGGAGCAGAAACAGTATGTCCTACAAAGCCTAAAATATGTACCTTCTGGTCGTTTACAGAAAATGTCTGCTGACACCTGGTATAATCTCGAGAAGGTAGAGAGACTTGGGATGTTGTCTAAAGGGAATGAGAGCCCAGTGGCTGATTTTAGTAAGGAGAGTGGTAAGAGAGGTTTGTACCTTGGGAAGATCTCTGGATGCAGTGCGGAGCAGGGATTAGAGTGGGTGGGACTGGGCCCGAGGATGAGTTAGGAGCTGGATGAGCACAGTAAGTCGGGTGAAGGAAGACGGTGGCCTGCATCAGAGCAGCAGCTGTGGGTCTGCAGAGCAGGGTGTTGACTGAGGAGAAAGGGCAGGACTGACCACATGTGTAGGGTGAGGATGGATCAGTGATGGCCCTCAGGGTCCTGGCTTGGAGAATGGGATGGACGATGTCGACGTGGACACAGGGGAGGAGGGGATCTTGGGGGTAGGCATGACAGCTCCAGCTGCTCATGTTACATTTGAAGTTCCTGATTGAGGAGAAATGTCCAGAGGCAACTGGGCCTTGAGTGTTGGGTATGCATCTAATGCTAAGCTCACCAGCAACTTGTGAGATGTCCGGGGTCAACATGTCCTTTAGATTTAGCCACTAGGAGGTTGCTGGTGCCTTGGTGAGATTTGAATCTATTGAGAGAAGTGTTGGAACCTGGCTTTACTTTTTTTTTTCTTAACGTGTGGCTCTTATTCTTTGCCTCCGTAGATGTCAAACTGCAGGCCTAGGACTACTATCCAAAGGCCGTTGGTCAACAGGATCAGCACGCCAGTGGGACATGGGGCCAGGATGAATAACTTCAGCACCTTGGACTCCAGTGGCTTCACGGGCATGAGTAACAACTTTAGGAGTGAAGCTGGCACAGCTGGACCGAGGCAAACACAAGAAGGAGACTTCCACTCCAGGAACTTGCCATTGTTGGGTGCTATTGAGTTGATTCTGACTCATAGAGACCCCATGTGACAGAGTAGAAATGCCCTATAAGGCTATAATCTTTGCAGAAGCTGATAGCCAGGTTATTTCTCCTGCAGAGTCTCTGGGTGGGTTTGAACAACGATAACCTTTAGGTTGGCAGCTGAGCGCTTAACCATTGCACCACCAGGGCTTCTTATGCTGGGAATCAAGAGATTATCATTTGAATTTACAGATCAGTGCCATCTGCCCTGATGGACGTGTTCTGCAGCTGTGCTGTCCAATGCAGTAGCCACTGGCCACATGAGGCTACTGAGCGCTCCAAACGTGGCCAGTGCAACGAAGGAGCTGGAGTTGACAACTGATTTGGTTTTAATTAATTCAAATTTAAACTTAAATAGCCATATGTGACTAGTGGTCACTGTAGGGGACATCAGGGTTGTAGATTATAATTGTTGGGGTGAGAGTTGGAAATAAGGATACTTGATATTGACTCCAAATCAGTACGGTCTTCAGATGAACTCTGAGTGTGGAGGGGTTTTCAAGGAGTGGGTATCACACAGAGACGTGTTGTTCCTGCTTCGTCACTTCCTTGAGACAGCAGTGTGGAAACCAGAACCGGGGTTTGGCTCCAGTGAGAGGGCTGGGTTAGGGCTGCCCCATTTAAAACATAAAAACACAGGGCCCCCAGTTAATTTGAATTTCAGATCAACCAAAGAATAAACATTTTTAGTATGAATATATCCCAAATACACTAAACTATCAGTAAAATACTAGTATATACTTAAACTAACAAACGATTTGTACTTTCTCTGATATTCAAATTTAACTGGGTGTTCTTTTAAATGTGGCAACCCTAGGCTGGGCAGAGTTAGCAGAGAACACCAGGTGGAACTAGAGAGGAAAGAAGGTGCAATGGTTAAGAGCTCAGCTGCTAACCAAAAAGTCGGCAGTTCAAATCCACCAGCTGCTCACCGGAAACCCTATGGGGCAGTTCTATTCTGTCCCATACGGTTGCTATGAGTCGGAGTGGATTCGATGGCAATGATTTGTTGTTGTTGTTGTTGTTGTTGTTGTTGTTGTTTTGGTTTTTGAGAGAACAAAAGGGGGGCCGGCCCTGAGAAATGGACAGAAGCCAAAGGTGGGAGGGTGCAGCCTCGTGAGACACCCTCCAGGGGCTTAGTCCCTTCTGGTAGGGCCAAGGCCAGTGGGTGAGCATAGCCGATTTCTTACTCTGCCTGCATGGGGGAGGGGACTCCCGTGTGCGATCCTGGGCAAGCTGGCTGGACCTAGGGCTGGGTCTGCCCGCATGCACCAACGTGACAGGTGACTGTGGATGTGAGGCCTGTCCTTCCCAGCTGCTGAGGCCCCAGCCATGCTGTCCACAGACACAGCTAGCTGGCTGTAGAGTTGCTGGGGGAGGCTGCAGGACCCAGTAACCAACCCCTCTGTCCAGAGAGACCTGCGCATGGTACTTTCACATGGGATCCTGCAAGTCCACGGTGATTAGTCGGCAAGTTGAGATTTGGTTTTGTTTTTAAACTTGTTCTGGGCAATTTCTGCACAGCTGATACCATCAGCTTGAGAACCCAGAGCGACTGCGCTTCCTCACGTTCCCCTCTGTCGCAGAGTGTAATCACAGCGTGAAGTCAAAACTAAACTGTTGGCAGAGGGTATCTGTCACTTGGCTTTAGGGTTGTCTTCAGAGCCAATTTAAATGTCTTTGCAAGTTGCACGGAACTGGTCTGGTTGGCTTCTCCAGGTGGTGGGAGCACTTTTCAGAAGCACCAATGCTGAGCTGATATTGTAAGATGTGGTGCAAACCCTTAGCAAGTCTCTGTCTCAGTTCCGGAAACTAGACACCCAAAGCACCTCCAAGCTGGCCGCCTCGGTGTTTGTACGAGTCTCCCAGGCTTCATAGGCTGGCAGGCTGCTCTTTCTCTCAAAAAAAACCTCGCTTCACTCTCTCTGTCGTGGGCATGAATCTAAGACAAACAAGCAAAAGCGCAATTCCCTGTTATTAAATGATGTCCTTGGTCCTTCCCAAAGCCACCTCGGGGATGTCTGCTCCCACTCCATTTCCTGAGAGGCTGGGTGTTTGTACTGTGGGCTGTCCTGGCCGTGTCCCTCATGTTGCTGGAACTGCATCACTCTTCTGGCCTGAGAAGTGCAGGCCCGGTCCCCGTCCCTCGCTGCTGCACTCAGGGCAGAAAATGTGGCTCCCAGGAATAAATTACTGCTCGTCTTGCACCACCAAAATTGTGCAAGAGACAGAAGTGCCTCTTCCGCGTGGTTTTAATGCTTCAAAGTAGGGTCTGAAGGCAGCGTCCTCTTTCGGGATGGAGTGACATTATGATGGAACAGCCGAGGAAATGCCGTGTGAGCAGGAAATACAGGCATTAGAAGGAGCTGCACAGAAACCAAAGTGTCCCAGTATGATGGAATACAGGCAGAACTCTGAAAAGTGAGAAACACTCCAAAGATGGCAGACCCGCCATGTGAGGGGAGCCAGAGCCTGAAGAGAGACCCGGCCTCACCTGGAGTTGGGCTGATGGTCCATGAGCCTCAGATTTCTTAGAGACCACTAGACCTCGCCATCAGGCCCAGCCTCTCCCCCATTTCCACGCAAAAGGCTCACTGCCTGCACTGGGACCATGGCCACTCTTGAAATAAAAACAGTCCCTGTCAAGTTGACTACGACTCACGGCGACCTTAATGGTGTGTCAGAATAGAACTGTGCTCCATAGGTTTGTCAATGGCTGAATTTTCGGAAGTAGATGGATAGACCTTTCTTCTGACATACCTCTGGGTGGACTCCCTCAAACTCTGAGCGTATTCACTGTTTATCCCCAGGGACTCCAGGCTAGTCTTCAGGGACACCAGTCACGGGCCTCTTCACAGGAGTACAACAGAGTGAAGGAGTGTGAGCCGGCCGTGGAGACCTCAGCTTGTGCCTGGAGAACTAGTTCAAAACCCAGTGTCTGCACTTGGGCACCCCGACTTCTGCCTTGCTCTCCACGCCGGTGCTTTCCAGTATAAACAGTTGCCTCGTGTGGTCCTCACGGCTACCCTGTGAAGTGGTTACGTCATTTTTTTTTTAGTAGGCTTATATATATTTAGTAGATTTTATAGTTCTGGGTTTACAGAAAAATTGCACAAATAGTACAGACAGTTCCCGTGACCCTGTCTCTCACTCTGCAGGCTATTTCTTCTACTATTAACGTCTCACCTTCCTGTGGAGCATTCACTGCCATTGATAAACAGTGTTGATACTTGATTATGAACTAAAGTCCATAGCTCACATTAGGGTTCACTCTGTGTTGTTCAGTCCTGTGGACTTTGAAAATGGCATCATATCATGTGTCCCCCATTATGGCATCGTACAGAATAGTGCCACTGCCCTAAAAATGCCCTGTACTCCACCTATCCATCCCTCCATCATCCCCCTGAACCCCCGGCCACCAGTGGTCTTTTCAATGACTCTACAGTTTTGCCTTTTCCAGAATGTCATATAGGTGGAATCATATAATACTTGTTTCTTTCACTCAGCAGTGTGACTGGCTTCTTTCACTTAGCAACAGGCATTTAAGGTTCCTCCACATCTTTTGGTGGCTTGAGCTCTCATTTCTTTCAATGCTGAATAATACTCCATTGGACAAGTGTAGCACAGTTTATCTGAAGTCGCTATTTTCATTTCTATTTTTAATTCATGGGAAAGCTGAGGCTGATAGACCACACAGTTCTAGAGATATAGACAGGATTTGAACCCATGCCTTTTAGCTCCAAACCCGCCATTATGCTGCTCTCTGCCATGGACTGGGGACATCAGAGCAGACATTTGTTTTCTGCCTCAGTGGTGGGTGTGGTCCAGTGGTCACAAGGCACTTCTTTACATCACCTTCCAGCTGGGGTCAGGTGTCTGCAGTGTTCTGGGCTGGGCACTTTTAGGTTGTGAAGGTGAGAACTGTCAAATGTCTGCAGTGCTCTGGGCTGGGCACTTTCAGGGGGTAAAGGTGTGAACTGTCAAGTGTCTGCAGCACTCTGGGCTAGGCATGTTTAGGGGGTGAAGGTGGGAACTGTCAAGTGTCTGCAGCACTCTGGGCTAGGCATGTTTAGGAGGTGAAAGTGGGAACTGTCAAGTGTCTGCAGCACTGTAGGCTGGTACTTATGAGGATAAGGATGGTACTGGGCACTCAGGCACTTCGGGAAGTACTTGTTTAAGGATAACTGCTCTGAGCCTCTTCATGCCCTATGCCACACCAAATTCCTAGGTGGCAGTGACCAGGCAGTGCTGGCCCATCTGAAGACAGCTGCCATCCTCCTGACGGCTCACCTAGAAGGCTTAGGTACAGAAGACTTTCCTCTTGGCAAAACCTGAGGGAGGATGTGGCATCTACATCTCTCCCCTTTCCCTTCCAAGAGCCTCTGGAATCATTCTGCAAAATGCTCTCTCTCCTTGAGTCACGTCGAAGCCTTGGGTATTGACTGCTTCCTTTGGGAGACCCTGGTGAGGATCTCAGATTTCACCATCAGGAAACCCTCTAAGTATTTTAGCAGAAAGCACATGCTTCAATTTCTCTCCTTCAAACCGCTGCCTCTCCCTCACCATGCACTTAGCCACAGAGAGAATGTGCATGTGGGTTAGCGACTTGGGGGTGGCTTGTGGTGAGCGTTTCTACTTGCTTTGTTCAGCCACCCAGATTTAGCTATTTACATTTCCGTCATAAATCAGCCCCTCTGAGCATCTTAATCATCTCCTTCCAGTTTGTCTATAGCTCTCTACCCTCCAAGAAATAAATTACCCGCAATTACTTAAAGTTAGTAATTGAATTTATTTTAGTGGGAGAGAGAAAAATTTATTCATTTTGCTGGTAATTTGTAGTCATTTTTAGTAATTGATAGTAATTTTCTAGTAAATACTGATTAAATGTTTCACTACGTAAAAGTACCGAGTAATATATTCACCAAGCCCTAGTATTTCCAATTTATCTTTATACCAGCAAGTGGTTTAGGTTGAGTTGATAGGATCTAGAGGAATTATTTTTATCCTGTTAAGCTTTTAAAAAGCCACAGATGCGTAGAAATAAAGGGTGCATTCACAATGTTCTGCCGTTGTGTTAAAGATGGGGGAACAGAGGCGGGTGCATGCTAATCTGCTTGTCCAGGATCATCTGGATAGTTAGCAGGAGAGTGGGGGGCCTGCACTTCAGACTTCCTGTCTGGCTCTTACCTTTGACTCGGAGAGGATGGGGCAGGATACACAGAAGTGGATCCCAATGTAAAGTTCTAGATGTTTTGTAGGATTCACGGTGGCCCAACCACAGAAGAGCCCTCCCTGGCCTCACATTGTCCCCCTCCTCACCCAGGACGTCCTGAATGCGGTGTTGGTTCTTCTGTGCCTAGGTAAACAGGAACTTTAACCATCTCTCCAGCCATTTTTAAGATGTGCTTATTTGGGGTTGTGCCAATAATCAGCATCATGATAAATGACGAAGAAACTGAAGTCGTCAAGGATTTCATTCTGTTTGGATCCACAATCAATGCCCATGGAAGCAGCAATCAAGAAATCAGATGACTGGGGACCATAGTTTCAGGGGACATCTAAATCAATTGGCATAACATAATTTATAAAGAAAATGTTCTACATCCCCCTTTGGTGAGTAGTGTCTGGGGTCTTAAAAGTTGCAAGCAGCCATCTAAGATACATCTATTGGTCCCATCCCACTTGGAGCAAAGGAGAATGAAGAAAACCGAAGACACAAGGAAAACACTAGCCCAAAGGACTAAAAGACCAAATGAAACAGAGACTCCACCAGCCTGAAACCAGAAGAACATATATAGTGCCCTGCTACCACCAATGACCGCCCTGACAGAGAGCACAACAGAGGGTCACTGACAGAGCAGGAGAAAAATGTAGAACAGAATTTAAGTTCATGTAAGAAGACCAGACTTAAGGTTCTGACAGAGACTGGAGGAATCCCTGAGACTATGGCTCCCAGACACTCTGTTAACTCAGAACTGAAAACATTTCTGAAGCCCACTTTTCAGACAAAAATTAGACAAGACTATAAAACAAAAAATAATACACACAAGGAACATACTCCTTAGTTCATTCAGATATACGAGAGCACATGGGCAGCTCCTGTCCAAAAGCAGGATGAGAAGGCAGGAAGGGGCAGGAACAGGAACTGGTGGAATGGACACAGGGAACCAGAGGTGGAAAGGGGGAGTGTGCTGTCACATTGTGGGGAGTGCAAACCAATATAACACAAAAACAAAATAATTACAAAAAATATAAATTTTTGAATGAGAGAAAAAAAACAACGTATTGCATTGGGCAAATCTGCTGCAAAAGACCACCTTAAAATCTTACACAGCAAAGATGTCACTTCGAGGGCTAAGGTGCACCTGACCCAAGCCATGGATATTTCAATCACATTGTATGTTCATGTAAGGTGGACAATGAAGAAGGAAGACTGAAGGAGAGGTGATGCATTCAAGTTATGTGTTGGCACAGAATGTCGAATATACCGTGGGCTGCCAGAAGAATGAACAAATCTGTCTTGGAGGAAGTACAGCCAGAATGCTCCTTAGAAGCAAGGATGGTGAGATTTTGTCTTGCTCACTTTGGACACATCATCAGGAAGGACCCCCCTCTGGAGAAGGACATCATGCTTGGTAAAGGAGAGGGTCAGTGAAAAAAGAGGGAGACCCTCAACGAGATGGATTGACCCAGGGGTTGCAATGATGAACTCAAGCATACTAAAGATTGTGAAGATGACACGGAACTGGGCAACATTTTGTTTTGTTATACATAAGGTCACTGTGAGTCAGAGTGGACTCGATGGCGACTAATAGCAACAGTAAGCAAAATTTGGCAAACTCAGCAGAAGTTTTTTATTTCATCTAGTGACACTATTGACCCCTACTACTCGGCGGGCACTTAGTTTTTTTTTTTTTTCCAGGAAGGTATTTTCTTTTTTTCCCTTTTTAAAGTTATTGTCTGGGAGCTCATTGGTGAACTGCATATCGTATGATGGGATGTTGTACACTTATTACACAGCGCCAGGGTCATGTCTCTACTTGTCTGTTTCTCCGGCCTGGGCCTCAAAGAATGTTTGTCAGATGAAAGAAAGAAGCGGTAATTTTCCCCAGGACATGCTCCTAGTTAGGAAATAATGTCCCTCTAGAATTAATTAATTAATGGGAGTTGATACAATTAACAAATACCGAGTGGCAAACTCTACAGAGGGGGTATTCTCTAATTAGTGCTGCGACTTAGAGCAAAGCACAACGCCTGGTAGCTTTCCCCTCCGCAGCAGCAAAAAGAGGGGCTGGGCCATAATGTCCCTTCCAATTATAATCTATATTTCCAGTTTTTTTTTTAATAAAAAATACAATTAAAGTATGCTTTCTTGTTTATGTTAATACACTGTCACGAGGAATATTTTGGATTCTGAAAAACAGGACATTAAAATCACCCATTGTTCACAAATAGGATTAATACATTGGTACATTTTCCTCCAGACTTATTTTTCCCTTCAGGTTTGTGTTTTAGTTGTAATCAATCACAATATAAAACTTAAAGTTATCATCTCTTAGATTATAACATACCTTTTTTTTTTAATGTTATAATACCAAAAATTTGATGGCACTGGGTTTTGTTTGGTAACACCAAAAAAAAAAAAAAAAAAACCCATTGCTGTTGAGCCTATTCCTGACTCATAGTGACCCTACAGGACAGAGTAGAACTGCCCCATAGGGTTTCCAAGGAGCGGCTGGTGGATTCAAACTGTTTAACAGTCTTTGTAAATGTAATTTTTAGTGATCACCTAATATTCCAACAAATGTAAATACTGCAATTTGCTTAGTCATTTCCTTATTATTATTATTTTTTTGACATTTAAGGTTTTGGGGTTTTTGTTGTTATAAATAACACTTCCATGAACATCTTTATAAAACTTTTTATATATTTAGATTGTTTTCTTTGGTTAGATTCTCAAAACAAAATTATGAAAATAGAGGATATGAATATTTTAAGGCTCATACTACCAAAAGGTATTGTCCTCGCCTCGAGTAGATTCTGACTCATAGCGACCCTACAGGATAGAGTAGAACTGCCCCATAGGGTTTCCAAGGCTGTAAATCTTTACGGAAGCAGGCTGCCATATCTTTCTCCCAAGGAGCAGTTGGTGTGTTTGAACAGCTCACCTTTCAGTTAACAGCTGAGCGCTTAACCACCACACCACCAGAGCTCCTCAAGGCTCACGCTACTTATTGCCAAGCTGTTTTATCAAGGACCTCCCCAGTTTATCTCACCCCAGCAATATCTAAGATGTCCCATTTTACTCTTCCTTTTTCCTCTACTATTGGATATTACCATTAAAAGTTTTTGCTAGATGGGTGAAAAATTGTCAGGTTTACTCTTGATTTTTTGATTAATCATGTAGGTAAGATACTTTTCTTCATATTAAGATTTGCGTTTTCTCTTCTGGGGTTTTCTTGTTGCTGCCTTTTCCCATTGATCTATTGGGATGCTTATGTTCTTCTTACCATTCGTTTGAGTTATTTATGTAATAGAGATATTAACACTAAATTCTATTCCTGCAGATAGATTCTCCTTCTAAGGGCAATGCTTTATAAGTTGGCTTTCAAGCTCTCAGCAACGTTTAATTTATCTTTTTCTTGTGGTAAAAATGTGCATACCAAAACGTTGTCTAATCCAACATCTTCCACATTTATAATTCGATGGCATTGACTACATACCGCAAGCTGTCACAGCAATTTGTAAACGATTTGGGGACAATTTGGCCTTTCTTCTTTTTCATTAAATGCCAAGTTTAGAAGCGCAAAGGTCAACAACACAGAAACCTGAGTGAGAGAGACATTGGTCGTTTAAATATCCTGCCAGCCTGGTTTGGGAAGCCTCTCTTTCCTGCCAAGGGACACTTGTATGAATTAAACATGAAACATCCATTCCTCTCTAGGTGAACAGGTAATGATACACCTCTCATTCCCCATTACAAATCTGACTGAAGGCCGTCCTCTGATCTCACATGAAACAGGTGACTTAATTAAACATAACTTGTCCATGACGGTGCATCCCTGCGGGGGAGTCCAGCCCTGGCCAGTGGGCAGGCCTGCCTGGGCAGTGCTCAGTGTCCAGCTGCTCTGGGAGGTGGGCCGGCTGCCTGTGGAACCTAGGCCTGGGCAGCGGCTGCAGCTCGGCCCCTTGCCCACCATGCCGGGTAGAGCCAGGATCTTTGAAAACTGAGGGAGAGCGCTCTCCTTTCTACCCTGCTGCCCTCAAGTCAGGCTGCTCAGCACAGGGCTCTGAAGTTATTAAAAAATTGCACCTTCAGGGGAAAGATCCAAAGGCTGAGTAGTAGGGGGCGCTTTGCACATGAGTCAGGTCCAGCCAGGCCCCCTCGCGTTCTTCCCAGCAACAGTGACCAGAAAAGAGATATGCTCATCTGGATAAGATGGTGATAAGTTTGGTCAACTTGAAAACTGTCAACAATCCCAGTGAAGTCAAATTCCCCAGAATCCTCTCTCCCTTCCCAGTCGTGTGCCAAGGTCCTTCCCTGAGGGACCGCTAGGTCTTCTTGGAGGCTTTCTGCTTGGTCTCCAGGAGTGGAGATGTGTACACCTAGAAATAGAGTGTGTGCATGTGTGTGCATGGGTGCATGCATGTGCATATACGTGTGCACACATGTGCATACATGTGCGTGTATGTGTGTGTGTGGCACATGGTATAGTGTACACACTCTGTCACTCACTCTGTTCACTTGGTGCACTTGGCGCCCTGTTCGGTTAGTGCACAAGCCCTCCTGGTCCACTCCTGTGGCTCCTGAAGGAATTGGAAAGCCAGGTCTGGTGGAAAAAGAACCAATTCGGCACAAACAGGAGATGTGGGACTTGATGTTTACTGGGGCCCTGTGACCAACGACTGCCCATTGATTAAAAAAAAAAAAAAAATTGTCACGGAAAAACACCTATAACAAAACATTTGCCATTGTAACCATTTTTAAGTATATAATTCAGTCACTGTACTGTGCAATCATCATTCCTGTCAAGTTCTAAATGTTTTCATCACCTAGACAGAAAATAGCCATGACAATGGACTGAAACATACAAACGATCATGAAGATGGTGCAGGTTTGGGCAATGTTTTGTTCTTTTGTACCTGAGGCCAGCGCGAGTCAGAGCCCACTCAAGGACAACTAACATCAACAACGAACAGAAACTCAATGCCACCTAAACTGAAGCAATAACTCCCCAGTCCCCCTTCCCCAGCCCCTGATAACCACCGATAAACTTCAGTCCCTACGCATTTGCCTCTTCTGTTGTTGTTGTTAGGTGCCACTGAGGCGATTCTGACTCATAGTGATCCTGTATACAACAGAATGAAACACTGCCTGGTCCTTTGCCTATTCTAGATATTTCATATAAGTGGGATCATACAATATTGGTCCTTCGGTGTCTGGCTTATTTCACTCAGCATAATATTTTCAAGGTTCGTCGATGTTGTGGCACGTGTCAGGATTTCATTTCTCTTTGTGACTAATCTTCCAGTTGTGTTGATATACTTACTGTTAGAGGACTCTGGAGGCTGAAGACACTGAAGACACGTAGTTACTTAGTACTTCACCAGGTATCAGGCCACCCCCGGTCACCTCCCCACCACGTCACTCACATCCTCTAAGTTGTTTTTCAGACCCTCTGGACAGTCCCGGAAGAATCCAGACTTCACTGGCTCAGAGGAGCCTGACATGCGCAGAGCAGACCACGATGACCGACGAACGACCCTGGGCTGCCGCGCATGCTCAATAACACAGGAGTGCTTACGTCAAGAAACCGAAAGACTCAGGTCGAGGAACCAGATCGCCGGAAATGCATCATCAACAACAGTCGAGCTCATTTCTAGGGACGTTTGGTCCGCTGGCCACTTCCGTGCCGAGTCTTAGCCCCACCTTGTAATAAATAATCAGTAGAAACTATGAAGGGGTACAACCTCTGCTCCTGCCTCCCGTTTCCCTCCACGCCTAGATGAATGTGTGTAGGTATAAGTTCTACATTGCTCACGCAGATCGGGGAACTCAATCCGAGGTCGACACCTCTGAGTCCTGCTTGCTAGCCTGAGAAATAAACTCTTTCTTCCTCTCAAGACCAGCGTCGAAGAGTTTGGCTTCTTGCACGCTGGGCATGGACCCTTTGGTCTGATTTCAGTACCACATCTTGTTTATCCATTCACCCACTGATGGATACTTGGGTTGTTTCTACCTTTTGGTTGCTATGAATAATGGTGCTGTGAACGTTGGTCTCTCTTAATTTTTGCATTTTTTCCTCACTCTGTAGTGACCCTCATGATCTTTCTAGCTGTGAAATTCTAGGTTAGAAATGGGCAGATGAGTCACCATGCACTGAGGCCCCAGTGGGGTCAGGCCACTGGGAGTCCTCTGCCTTCAGGGCACTGCGGCTGCGGGCACTGAAGAGCTGGGGTCTTTCCCCGGGGACCTCCCAAGCAAGGACTCCCCCACACCTTCTGAATGCTCAAACTAGATCTGCTTGTTCAGGGGGGTGCTCCTGGTCCATCCTGCTAGGGAGCCTTAGGAGGGCAGTGCTGTTTCCACCCAGGTACCCTGGTTTCAGAGCTAATTTTCTGTTCTCTGTGTTCTCCTGGTTGTCACTGGGATGAGAAAACTGGGCATAATGCTCACCTTTTCTTTATTCTGTTATTTTTGTCATTGTTGTTAGGAGCTGTCAAGTCAGCATGTACAACAGAGCAAAACATTGCCGATCCTGTGCCATTCTCACAATCGTTGTTGTGCTTAAGCCCGTTGTCGCAGCCATGATGTCATTCCATCTCTTTGAGGGTCTTCCTCCTTTTCGCTGGCCCTCCACTTTACCGAGCATGATGTCTTTCTCCAGGGACTGATCCCTCCTGACAACATGTCCAAAACACGTGAGGCGTAGTCTCGCCATCCTGCTTTTAAGGAGCATCTTGGTTGTACTTCTTCTAAGACAGATGGTTCTGCTGAAAGAATGAACAAATCTGTTGCTGTAAGCTGCTGTGAATCCAAGCCCTACTCATGGCGACCCCATGCACGATGGAATGAAACGCTCTCCGGTCCTGTGCCTTCCCCACGATTGGCTGCAGATGTGGTTGTTTTGATCGATAGGGTTTTCACTGGCTGATTTTTGGAAGTAGGTTGCCAGGCTTTTCTTCCTAGTGTGTCTTATTCTGGAAGCTCTACTGAAATTCATTCAGCATCATAGCAACATGCAGGCCTCCGCTGACAGGTAGTGGCTGCACTTGAGGGGCACTGACCAGGTGTCAAACCTGGGTCTTCTGTATGGAGGATAAGAATCCTACCACTGACCCACCGCTGCTCCTCTGTTATATTTAAAGGAGGTCGAATCAGAAGACCAAAACAAAAACCAAACCCTTTGCCATGGAGTTGATTCAGACTCATAGTGACCCTATAAGAGAGAGCAGTACTGTCCCATAGGATTTCCAAGGAGCAGCTGGTGGATTCAAACTGCCAACCTTTTGGTTAGCAGCGGAGTTCTTTTTTTTTTTTTTAGTTTAATCCACTCATTTATTGGGTAAAAGTGAGACAAGAGAAGGGAGTGCTCTGTCTAAGGGCAAACAGCAGGCTGGGGCAGGAGGGGGGCCCCTAGTGCTCAGGCACTGTTCCCTCCACCTCCTTCAATTTGGTTCAAAACCTGGGATTGCACCCAGGAGTGTTCCTGTGAATCACAGAGGGATTAGAAGAGGAAGAGGGGAGAAGGGATTGTGTTTGGTGGGTAGGAGATGGGGGATGCAATTTCTATTTTAATTCAACAAAAATATAGAATCCACCTCACAATTTTAGCTGTTATCTAGTTTACATAATCATTACCTGAAAAAAATGGAATTAAAAAAAATGAAAAAGGATGAAAATCCCTCATAAGTCCATCACCTAGAAATAACTTTTGTCAATGTTTTGGTTGACACTCTCCAATGCATTTGTCTTTTTAAAAAATGCAATTATAGAGCTTATTCTATTTGGTAATCTAATATTTGAATAAGCTAATGAAACTTTGTTTCATGATACTAAGTGCCTTTCCACTACGGGATGTTTCTTGTGGAGCAGTGGAGTTCTTAACCACTGCGCCACCAGGGCTAAATTAGAAGATGGGAAGCTACTATAGTTTCAAAAGGAAACTAGCTGAAAAAGCATACAAATAAATCTTTTGTTTTTAGAAGATTAATTGATTCCCCAGTTGAACAAAATTAATACCCAAAGTTTAACAAATTAACGTGGAATCTGCCTCTTCTGGGAAGATAATTCTTTTCTTTTTAAAAAGAATGACTTATCACACCAGGCATTCAAAGTTGAGCTGGTTGGGGGGGGTGGGGGGGGAGTGTGGCATTTAAAATTCAGCAATGCTCATATTCTACTGGATGCATGTTTAAAAAGACCTAGTTCTTATAAAGATCTCCTATTTAATTAACAAAAACTAATATCAAAGCAGTTTTTTGCATTTGAAATTCGTGTTTAAACTTCTCCTAGATTAAGTGAGCTTAAACAGTTGTGATTGCCGACTTTAACAGCATTATAAAATACATTAGAGATTGAGAGGATAAAAGTCTGCCATGTTAGGTTATAACCTAACTGCTATTTGCAGCTGTAAGGAGCACTAATGACACAGGGACAAGATTTATTGTTGCAAAGACATTCTGCTTAACATTACCCTTGTCATTCCATTAATAACGACTGCTTATGAGCCATCTCCTTGGCATCTTTGTTGTCCTGAAAACTTAAAACTCACAGCACAATTCTTTACGACGTGTTACATTGCCCCCTCTGGGTATCCCTGGCCATTATCCCATTTGGTTATATTCAAAACTGCTGCCTCCGGAGAGCGCATTAGGCTGACCTTTCACCTCTCAATATTCTTAGTTCAAATGGCGTAATAACATGTAGTGAATATTTACAAGCACACTTATACTATAATAGAGTACTGCTGTGAACATTAGCACATATTTTCTGCTCAATCAGGCTTTGATGCAGGGCTCGCCGCACCCCAGAGAAAATGTAGTCCCCAGTGAGCTGCGGTGGTGAAACACCCTTGAACCCAAACAGCTTACAGAACACAAACTGACTAGATGCAGACAAGCGAGGACCTGACATGCTGAAATGCCTCAAGTCCCAGTGAGTTCCTGGGATGCAGATGTCCTCAGAGTCTTCCCAGTGAGGATGAGGGCAGGAGGCCCCAGCCCACCACACCTGGAACCCTGAGTGGATGGGCCTGGGTGGCTCACCCAGAAAAAAAGAAATTAAATGCCATGTGATGCACTGGCATCAGGTGGCCTGGTGATCTTCCCCAGGGCTTTAAGATTTTTTAATTAAAGAAATATTTTAAATTAAAAAAATGAGATCTCTCTAACTCATAGATGAGGAGCTCCTGGGTGGTAGAAATATGTGCTCAGCTGCTAACTGAAAGTTTGGTGGTTGGAAGCCACTTGGAGGCACCTTGGAAGTAAGGCCTGGTAATCCACTTACAAAAGATCACAGCTATTGAAAACCATGTGGAGCACAGTTCTGTTCTGACACACATGGGGTTGTCATGAGTTGGAATTGACTGGTAACTGGTTTGGTTTTGGCTTTACTCATATTAAATGGTAAAATGTCTCCTCTGCTCTGCCCCAGCTCCCTACATTAATTCAGCCCCTCTGAGAAATAACTCACTCTTCTTCCCTAGTTCCGCCTCTCCAGCCCCGCCCCCTCGACAATTTGCAAAGTCCCTCTTTACTGGCCCTGCCCCTTTCTGTTGACCACGCCCTTTGCTCAGCCCTGTGCTTTTCATGGATGGCTCACATCTCTTTTAAGTTAGCCCTGGCTGCCAGGACTTAAGTTAGTGAACTTAAGTTAGCCCCACCCCTCTGTATGGCTCCACGCTTCTCAGCTAGCCCCACCCCCAGCAAAGCCCCTCCCCCATTCCTGGATTCCACCCTGGTGGTGCAGGGGTTAAGAGCTGGGCTGCTAACTTAAAGGTCAGCAGTTTGAATCCACCAGGTGCTCTTTGGAAACCCTGGGGGGCAGTTCTACTCTGTCTTACAGGGTCACTATGCCTCAGAATCCACTCAATGGCAGTGAGTTTGGTTTGATTTACTGCGTGGCTTCTACCAGCCCAAGAGGAAGGGGGGACAGGGCAAGAACAGCTGAGTTTTCTTATTTATTTGCTTTCTAGATTGTTTTCCTTTTCTCCCCTGGAGCTCAAGAAGGAAATAGAACTTTCCGCAGAACCTGAAGCAAAGATTGGAGGGCTGTTTCTTTGCGCCCCAGCCACTAAAAACAAAAACCAACAACCAACTCATTGTCATGGAGTCAATTCTGATTTATAGCAACCCTGCAGGACAGAGTAGAGCTGCACCATGAGGTTTCCAAGGAGTGGCTGGTGGATTTGAAGAGCCAACCTCTTGGTTAGCAGTCGAGCTCTTAACCACTGCACCATTGCTGGCATGAAAAGAGCCCTTTGGTAGGAAAGAGTGTTAAATCCAAAACCCACCGCCGTCAAGTCAAAATGAGGACCTTCTGGTTAGCAGCCACGCTCTTAACCCCTGTGCCACCAGGGCTCCGGAAAGGGCCTTACACCCCTGAAAATAGAGATGAGTATACATTTATGTGTGTATGTGTATATGTGTGCATATGCTTGCTGTTGTTGTTAGGTGCTGCTGAGCTGATTTTGACTCATAACAACCCTGTGTGACCGAGTAGAACTGCCCCATAGGGTTTTCTAGGCTGTAATATTTACAGGAGAAGATTGCCAAGTCTTTCTTCCATGGAACCAACAGGCAGTTTCGAACCGCCAACCTTTAGTTAGCAGCCAAGAGTGCTTTAACCAATGCAGTATACACACTAATATAATCAAGCCAGGACAACAAGCAGAAACTATGAATGTCCCAGGCAAGGCAGCTACGTGGTCCCTTGCTTATGAGAGACTCTGAGGGCCATCGAGGTAAACGATTTACAATACCTGTGCGAAGTGATCAAGAGCTCAGCTGCCAACCAAAAGGCCTGCAGTTTGGATGCACCAGCTGCTTCTTGGAAACCCTATGGGGCAGTTCTACTCTGTCCTATAGGGTCACTATCGGTTGGAATCGACTTGATGGCGATGGGTTTGGTTTCTGGGTTTTTTTGGTGGTACCAGTAACTCATGCCCATTTGCAGTTGATTCTGTTTGCAAACAGGAGTCCTCGGTGGCGCAAAGAGTTAAGTGCAGGACTATCAACCAAAAGGTTGGAGGTTCAGGCCCAACCAGAGGCACCTCGGAAGAAAGTCCTGGAGATCTGCTTCTGAAAGGCCACAGCCTTGAGAACCCTGTGGAGCGCGTCCTACCCTGTGGAGGGCGTCCTACCCTGTGGAGCGCTGTCCTACCCTGTGGAGCGCTGTCCTACCCTGTGGAGCGCTGTCCTACCCTGTGGAGCGCTGTCCTACCCTGTGGAGCGCTTTCCTACCCTTTGGAGCGCTTTCCTACCCTGTGGAGCGCTGCCCTACCCTGTGGAGCGCTTTCCTACCCTGTGGAGCGCTGCCCTACCCTGTGGAGCGCATCCTACCCTGCGCACATGGGGCCGCCACGAAGCCAAGTCGGCTCGACAGCCTTTGTTTGTTTGTTTTTTTAATATGTATACGTCAACCTGTCCTTCTGTCTGCATGTAGTTACTCTTTTCTCTTTTTGAAGAGCTAGCACAAATAAGAACATAGGCTTTTCAGGCGATTTCTGCCTCGAAAATCCAAGAGGTCAGAGGCTTCTAATAAGATTCCTATAATTCAAAAGAACCTCTTTGGAAGGTCCGCCATCAACGGTAATTGCATGGCTGTCATGAGGCTTGTCTGTCATAGTGCCTCCAAGATTTACACCTAAATGTACTGGTGCTGTAGCGGTGCCGTAGGCGGAGGCTGGGCCCACAGCCAGTGACCAAACCCTCTGCTCCAGCCTGCCCCTCTTCCTGCTCCAGTCTAGTCCCCCTCACAGCCGGGGGTAACCTGGTGATGGCGTGGTTTCACTCTTGTGGGCAAGACTGTGTAGGGTGGGCTACAGCAAGATTCATGGGACTTTGCCCATCGTGGGTGGACGAGGCCTTGACAGCCTTTTGGTCTGCATCCAGCCCCTCATAGCGCACATGTGTGTGCTTGATAAATTGTCTGCTGGAGCAGTTCATCTGCTTGGGGTGGGAGTTATCAGTATGAAAGACGCAGTAATGGGATGTGAGGCCACCTCCTCTCCTAGGAATTTTTATTTATGGTAGGAGCTTGTTATAACACAAGCCATTAAACAGATTTAAATTTACCACAGGTTAAGCCACCTGTCTGTTTAAATAACTGCATGTAATAAAAGCCTGATATAATATGGCCAGGTTATTACACAGCACTAGTCTGTCTCCTGTTTTTACTGCTGGGTCAGCCTGGAGGTGGGCTGAGCCCATGCTAGTTAGTGGGAATTAAGAAAGCCTTTTGGCATTCCTTATATTTTATGAAACGAATTTTGGTCCCTGTTGGCTGTGCCTTGATTTTTTTCTTCCTCCTGTTTCTTATTTCTCACTATCATTTATTGAATGCTTACCATATGCCACACCCTGCCCTTAATGCTCCAAAGGAGATAGGTAATTTGCAACAACCTCGAGAGGGTGCTCTCATTGTCCCCGGGTAGTAGGTGAAAAGCCCGAAGCTCAGCCATGTTAAGACACTTTCCAAGAGCCACACAGCCAGTGAGCACACAGCAGGGCTCCCAGGAAGCTGCTGTCCTTTCAGAGCCTGTGGCCGTAAGCGTTATCAGAGTTACTTGTCTTATTTTGTGCCTGTGTGTTTCTTCCAATTTCCATTTTAACCATTTTTAAGTGTTCAGTGGCATTGATTACACATCGTGCTGTGTAACTATCGCCACCACCTATTTCTGAACCTTTTCCATCACCCCAAGCAGAAACCCTGTACCCATTAAGCAGCCACTCCTCATTCTTCCCCCTCCAGCCCCGGTAACCTCTCATCTACTTTCTGTCCCTGTGCATTTGCCCGTTGAAGATATTTTGTATAAGTGGGCTCATATCCTACTTGTCCTTGGGTGTCTGGCTTATTTCACTGAGCATAAAGTTTCCAAGGTTCATCCACACTGCAGCATTTATCAGGACTTCATTCCTTGTGATGGCTGAATAGTATTCCATTGCATGGATGAACCACATCCTGTTTATCTGTTCTTCTGCTGATGGACACTTGGTTTGTTTCTAACTTTTGGCCAGCAATGAACACTGGTGTGTGAGTATCTGTGTCCGTGCTTTCAAGTCTTTAGGATCTATATTTAGGAGTGGAGCTGCTGTGTCAGCGGTAATTCTATGTTTAATTTTTTGAGGAGCCACCAAACTATTATCCACAGTGGCTGCACCATTTTACAATCCCACCACAGAATGATTTTCGTATTACAAAAATATCTTGTGGTTTTAATGAGACACAGGGGAATTATACAAGTCTTCCTTTTGGAAGTTCTATTTCAGTTTGGATGTATTTCTCCTTATATTGTCTAATTATGCACCAAGTGCTTTGAAACCAAGATCCTCTCTTGATTCCATAAACATTTACTGAGCACCTACTATGGAGCCTATGTTAGCTGCCAAAATGGGGATGATCTAACCCTGTTAGGGAAGGATGCAGAGACCTTCAGTGGAAAATAAGAGTTGTTTACTTTTATGAAGGGAATTTCTTGAAGGCTTTCAGGGGAGGGGGATAGTCTAATTCCTTCAGCAGGGCTTTGGAAAAGCCGAATCTGACTGATTGTTTTATGAATAAGGAAAAAGCTGTTGTTTCTCACGGAGTGGTTTTTAGTTAGACAATGCCAGCAGTATGGATGGCTGTTGTTATCGTTGTTAGTTGCTGTCGAGTCAATTCCAACTCATGGCGACCCATGAACACAGAGTAGAACTGCTCCATAGGGTTTTCAAGGCTGTGAACTTTCAGAAGCAGATGGCCAGGGCTGTCTTCCAAGGGCCTCTGAATGGGTTCAAATCTCCAACCTTTCGCCCAGTAGTCGGCCGCTTAACCATTTGAACCATCCGGGGACCCCGTATAGATGGTAACTGATGCCAAAGGCAAGAGTATTGATCATCCAGGGAGAGAGAACAAGGTAGAAACTGAATGGGTCTTGAGAAGCTCCACTATTTAGAGGAGAAAGATGAGATATCAAGTTGTGTTTGAAGAAGCCAGAGAGATAGGAAGGACACTGGAAAGTGATGGAGCCAACAAAGTGGAGAAAAGAAAGTGTTGCAAGAGGGAGGACTGAGTGGTCGGCAGTGTTCAGTACAGCTGAGAGGTCAGCAAAAGGGAGGCTCTGTGGGAGATCTTGGTCAGAGAGGTGGTGGAGGGAGGGAAGGGACAGAATTGGATTGGAGACCCGAGGGGGGGTTGGGACATGTAGACAGCTCACACAGGTGACCTTTTCAAGGAGTTTGATTGTAAGGTAAAGAGGAGAGAGGGTGGAAATCGGGAAGGAAGGTTTTTGCCAGATGATGGGAGTGTTTTTTGCAGATGCCTCCAAGGAAGAATCTAGTAGACAGGCTAAAGACATAGGAGGTGGAGGATGAATGTCAGTCGGGTCAAGAGCTTTTAAAACAGGGCTTTGAAACGGTTTGTTCCAGTTCAAGCCCCTCATGAGAATTGGCATTTCCACCCCAGATATACTGAATCACAATGTACATTTTAACAAGAGCTCCCAGGTGATTCTTATGTATAACTTCCTGGGAACTTGTTAGAAAGGCAAATTCTCAGCAGGGGTTTGGACTGGAACAAACCGGTTCAATGCCCTGTTTGGAAGGCAGGAGGACTTGATCATCTGTGATGAGTAATCTTAATTTGAAAATTTGTCCCTAACCCAGAGTTCTGCCCATCAGTAAAATATTTAACATTTAGGAGGGAGGTTTCTTTTGCTTTTCACGCTGATGCTTGTCTGTGTTACATGTCTGCGTAAGTGTGTATTCTGTGCACTGGAAACTGTTGAAGGTGTTTCCATTATACTGCCCTGAAAGTGCCATCAGCTTCCAAGGCTCATTCCCACTGTTTTCACCCTAGTCTGTCTCCACCTAGTCTTTGGTGAGCTTTGTGAAGACCCTAAAGCACCCTATCTATCTTCCAACACCCTATCTGCCTATCCACCCAGCCTCTTCCAGAGCCTTTCACAGTGCTGCCAGCAACCGCCTCCCTCCCCTCCTGTGGGTTTCTGCAACATTTTGTTCATGCTACATGGTGTTTCCTGATTCACTATGTTGGCGAACTTTTTCTGTGGAGTGTCACATAGTAAACATTTTCAACTTTGTGGCCATACAGTCTCTATTAAAAGTACTCAACTCTGTCCTTGTAGCAGGGAAGCAGCCATAGACAAAATTAAAGGAGTGTGCATGGCTATGTCCCAATAAAACTTTATTATGGACACTGAAATTTGAATTTCATATAATTTTTACACGCTAGAAAATATTATTCTTCTTTGGATTTTTTTTTCAATTATTTAAAAATGTAAAAGCCATTCATAGCTTGCAGGCCATACAAAAGTTGAAGTGGGTTGTATCTGAGCCTCAGGCTGTAGTTTGCAGACCCTGTCGTAGGCTGTTGCTCCTAAGAAGTGGGTCTGTGACCTCTTTGTGCTAGTGTCCATCCTGACCCAGTGTTTGGCACTTTTTTGATGAGTAGAAGAATGAGCAAGTGACCTGTTTAAGCTTTTATATTTTTCACTTATAAGATGTTCCAAAGGATAAATTTCCTTCAAAATGTACCTTACACTTTTCTTCAGGTCTTCTCAGGGATCCCTTGGTGGTGGTGGTAATAGTGATGGTGGGATAAATGCCCTTACAGGATGGACAACAAGATTGTCCTCTGAGGACCAGGGCATTGACTCCAATATTAATTGGGTTCCAACTAATTAAGTTCAGATATTTTCCTCAGTAGGAGACTAAGCATCTTTCCTCTGCCAATTCCACCCATAAGTATAAGCATAGAATATAATCTTAGCCTTTCTGTCTGGTCCTTTAACCAAGGATTGAAATAAGCCCCTTACCTGAATAGGTAGAAGAGCTACTTCATATAAGTGCTTGCGGCCCCCTCATGTGCTAGGCAGGATGACATCTTAGTTTTTGTAGGGATGTGGTCTGGGGGACACAGAGAGGGTACCGTCCCACAATGTCACCTGCCTCCTTGAAGTCCATTAACACACCCTGAGAGGGGCTGATGGTAGACTGTGGCATGGAAAGCCCACTTACCTTGGTTTGATAGCCTGGTCCTGTTCACCACTCTCTTTCTGATTAGGGTAGAATGCACTTATTCAACTCTCTCACCTGCGAAGGGAAAGAACCCTAACTTTTCCCTGACTTCCTCCCAAACCAGAACCAGGTGCCGTCACCTCAACTCCAACTCATGACAACCCTGTGTGTGAGAGTAGAACTGTGCTCCATAGGATTTTCAATGGCTGCGACCTTTAGGAAGCAGATTGCCAGGCCTCTCTTCTGAAATCTCTGGGTGGACTCAAACCTCCAACCTTTTGGTTTCCTGCTGAGTGTGTTAACTGTACCACCCAGGGAGTTAAAGTTGAATTTGAGATAAACGATAGATATTTTTTAGTATTTTTAAGTATATGTGTGTGTATGCATACATAAAAAAAAAAACCAGTGCCGTTGAGTCGATTCCGACTCATAGCATACATAAACATATGTATATGTATTTTTCTTTTACCAAAATAGTATGTGTTATTTAGCTGAAATTCATCTCTAACTGGGCACCCTGTCTTTTTATTTGCTGAATTCTACGCAGGCATCAGAAACCCTGGTGGTGTAGTGGTTAAGAACTATGGCTGCTAACCAAAATGTTGGAAGTTTGAATCCACCAGGCGCTCCTGGGAAACTCTATGGGGCAGTTCTACTCTGTCCTATAGGGTCAATATGAGTCAGAATACACTTGACCACAATGGGTTTGGGTTAAAAAAAATTTTTTTTTTTTTTTAATGCAGGCATCAAAAGCTCTTATGAATATGTGAGTGCCCTGAAACCACACCTTCAAGACTTCTGTGTAAATCATAGGACTTTTATTAGTTTCTGCTCCATTCCTTTTTTCTTAGTCTTTCTGCCTCCTTTCTCCTATGCTTTGATCCGGCCAGAAGGGAAGGCAAGAAGCTGACATACTGTATTTACTGTGGATGAGAACTATCATATACAAAAGCTCGGAATTCACCTATCATATCAATTCAGTTCTCCTAGGGACCCAAAAGCAGTAGTTTTACCCTCATTTTGGGGGAATACAGAAGTCCCTGGGTGGTACAAATGGTTAGTGTGGACTGTTAACTGAAATGTCAGTGTTTCAAATTTAATCCACCCAGAGGTCCCTCAGAAGAAAGGCCTGGCAATCTGCTTCTGAAAGGTCACAGCCTAAACCCAATGGAGCAGTTCTACTCTGCACAGGTAGGGTCGCCATGAGTTGGAGTCAACTTGTCTGGCAACTATTTTTTTTGGATTACGGGGGATAATGGAACTGCCCCTTCAAGGGGTCCCTAAGTCACCAAGGCCACTGGGCAGGACCTTGCCAGGACACGGAGGAGGTGAAATGTGAGAGTAGAGTGGGGGTGCTTCCAGGACGGGGCTGAGGCCCCTGAGCGGTGGGCCAGGATGCACTATTCTGAGAGCCGAAGTCTGGGCCCATGGGGCCCCCCAGGTGTGGGGAGCGAGTGCGGAGGCCGACCCGAGGAGCCCCGTCCACCCTGAGGGGCTGGGACAGAGAGACCCCGGCACCTGGAGAACGCCTGGGCGGCCATGCTCCGCCGGAGCTGTGGAGAAGGGACACCGCCGGAAATCGCCGGAAGGGAACCCCGCGCGCAGGAAGTGGAGGTCGGCGACCCACAGCGCACCCCGAAACCACGGCGGGGGCGGGGGGGGAGTTGGCTGACCAGTAAGGGCCTCCAGAACCGTGACTTGCTCTTCGCCTGAGAGCCAAGGCGCCAGCGACTTCTAAGGACATGAGTGCTTCCATGTTCCCGAACCTTCCCGAGGCTTCCTGAAGGCCCCGGAGGTCACGTCCGGGGTTCCAGAAAGCAGAGGCAACTGGGGTGTAGCGGGCTTGAGTGACCAGACTCTCCCCTGGCGTCTGGGACCCCCTGAGAAGTTCCTGGACACATCTTTATTGATACGTGGGACGTGGCCGCCACCACCTGAGCAGGGGAGGGGCGCTAATCGGAGGCCGAGTGGCGCGGGGTCTGCGCCAGTCGTCTCGTCTCGCTGATTGATGCCCCCCTGCCAAGGCGAGGGCGCCGCCGTGCCCATTCATCTCCGCCTGGCTGTGGCTGTGTATCGACGAGGCGGCCGTTAAATCTCTCGGGCTGGAGAGAGCGAAGATCAGATTGGATAAGCCCCTAAATTTCTTCCTTTAAAATATGCAGAGGAAAAGAGTTCAAAATACCAAGTGCTGATGAAGACGGAGGGTCCAGGAGGAATTGACAAACATCTCGGAATTCAGAATGAAAGCTTTAGACTTTAGGCCTCTCTGGCAATCAATATGTACACACAACTCCCATTAATGTTCACAGGAGTTAAAACGTGCAGCCGTTTATTTCCAAGTCATTGTCGCCCGGTCTGTTGCAGGGTCGCTTCTGGGGGAGGCGGGCCGGTTTCACAGGGAAGCGCTGCCTTCTGTGGGATTTCTCCCATTAGAGCTGCAGCGATTTAATTGCGGGATTCTTCACATTGACTACATTTTGACTCAGGCCGACCTCCCCTGAATCCATCTATTTCTCCAGCCTGAGGCAATACAAAGCAGACCTCACAGTTTTGGAGCGTCCTCCACTCTACCTGACCCCTGACCAGGAGTTCAGGCTGCCGCCCATCCCTTTACACATATATCTGAGTCTGCCACCCTTGATGTCAAGTCTTTCCAAAGGAGGGGGCCAGGCACAGAGGCTCACCCCCAGCTAGCCTCAGACCAGAGCCTATCATTTATCATAAAAGGTTACCAGGATTTAGTTACCGTGTTCTATTATTAATCAGAACGCTTTGGCAGGCTGGATTTCCTTACCTATAAATATTCATCATATTTGGACTGCTTTATAAACAGTAACGTTTCCTTCAGTTTTTGGTGGAAAAAAAAAAGGTAACATATTGCCTACTTGCGAAGTCCTGGCTGTGGCAGCAACTAAGTTGATGTCTCATCAGAAATACTGGGTATCTTCTCAGTGGCACATTGTGTCTTAGTGATTACAAGGCACCCTGTTGGAGTTGAGACAGATGGTTCCAGCAACAGACACACCCAGCAGAGGGGCTTTAGTTCTTTTTGTAAAAATATATGTTATAAAATTAAGATACACAGCATGCATCCAGAAAAGAATAATAGACAAATACTCACATACCCACTGTCTTTATCAAACCTTAACATTCTAGATGAAATAGATGCCCTTTTGTGATCTCAAACCCTTCCTGCCTCCAAAAGGTAGCCCCTAATATCAACTTAGTGCTCTCTTACTCCTGATGCTGTCAACTTAGTATTTGTTATCCCCATGCATATTTGTCCTGGTGTTGCAATGGTTAAAGTGCTTCGCTGCTAACTGAAAGGTCTGTGGTTCGAATGCACCAGCAACTCTGTGAAAGAAAAGACCTGGCGATCTTCTCATGTAAAGATCTCAGGCTTGGTAACCCTATGGGGCAGTTGTACCCTGTCCTGTAGGATCCCTATGAGTTGAAATTGACTCAGCAGCACACAACAACAAATACATATTTTTCTACTTTTATAACATATTTATTGTATCAAATATAATATATGCTATTGCAGATTTTAAATTTTATGTATGTGGCATTAAATAACCAAATCCTTGCTTTTTTTCACTCAATGTTATGTTTTTGAGATTGCATATGTTGTTGTTGTTTTTAGGTGCCGTCAAGTCGATTCTGACTCACAGTGACCCTAAGTACTACAGAATGAAACACTGCCTGGTCCTGCTCCATCCTCACAATCATTTTTATGCTTAAGCCCATTGCTGCAGCCACTGTGTCAATCCATCTCGTTGCGGGTCTTCCTTTTTTTACTGACCGTTTACTTTACCAAGCATGACATCCTTCTCCAGGGACCGATCCCTCCTGATAATATGTTCAAAGTATGTGAGACGTAGTCTCGCCATTCTTGTTTCTAAGGAGCATTCTGGTTGTATGCATTTCAGCTCACCAAAGCCTAGGACATTGATGTTTATGCGTTCCATTTCATTTTTGATGACTTCCAAATTTTCTAGATTCGTCCTTCCTACGTTCTGTGTTCCGATTATTAATGGATGTTTGCAGCTGTTTCTTTTCATTTTGAGTCATGTCACATCAGCAGATGAAGGTCCCGAAAGGTTGACTCCATCCACGTCATTAAAGTCAACTCTAAGGAGGCAACTTGTTCCCAGTTGTATTTTGAGTGCTTTCCAACCTGAGTGGCTCATCTTCAGGCACCATATCAGACAGCGTTCGCCGCTATTCATAAGGCTTCCGCTGGCTGATTCTTTTCAGAAATAGACCACCAGGTCCTTCCTAGTCTGTCTTAGTCTGGAAGCTCAGCCGAAACCTGTCTGCCATGGGTGGCCCTGTTGGTATTTGAATACTGGTGGCATAGCTTCCAGCATCACAGCAACATGCCAGCCCCCACAGTACAACAGACAGATGCTTGGGGGTTTGCAATTGCATATAACTAACTAGTTTATTTATCTCATTGTAGGACTCTGAAATCATATATCTGTTTCCTATTGATGGCCATTTAGCCCGTTTCCCATTTTCCCCTATTACAGATAATGTGGCAGCGGACACTCTCATACACGCCTTTCAAACTCCTGTGTACATGAGCAGGAGTTTGTATTGAGAAATCTCATTGCAAAGCCGTAGGGTACAAGCATCTTCAACTTGGTTCCCAGCCCAGTGCCATCGAGTGGATTCCGACTCATAGCGACCCTATACGACAGAGTAGAACTGCCCCATAGAGTTTCCAAGGAGCGCCTGGCGGTTTCGAACCGCTGGCCCTTTGGTTAGCAGCCGTAGCACTTAACCACTACGCCACCAGGGTTTCCTCAACTTTGTTAGGTACTCCCAAATTGCTTTCCAAAATTATTATACCATTAAATTTTAAGATCAGCTTGTTAAATTCCATATAAACTCATTTTGGTGTTTTAATTGTAATTGTTGTTAGTTGCCTTCAAGCCTGCTCCGACTCATGGCCACCCTATGTATAACATGATGCAATGTTGCCTGGCTCTGTGCTATCTTCATGATTGTTGGCATGTTTGAGTCCATAATTATAATTCCACTGACCTCATAGGTTAATTTCAGCAGATTGAATTTACTTATGAGCTCTAGTTTTTGATTCATGACCATGGTATGTCTTCCAACTTATTTCGGTTTTCTTTGATATCCTTTGGTAATATTTAGTACTGTTCTCACAAAGTACTTTTTAGGTTTATTTCTAGGGACCCTTTTAGTTTTTGCTGCTGTTATGAATGGGAACTGAAGCATTTATGTTGTATAACAGGATCACAGATGATAGAAATCGCTGTTGATTTTCATTAGTTGATTTGCGTGTTAGTTTTCTCTTGCTGCTTTAAAAATTACCACAAACCTAGTGACTTGAAACAATTCAGCTGTATTCTCTTACAATTTTTTAGGTCAGAAGTCAGACCTGGGTCTCTCTGGGCTAAAATCAGGGTGTTGCCAGGGCTGTGTTCCATCCTGAGGTCTCCAGGACAGAATGTACTTTTGTGCCTTTTTCTAATCTCTAGAGGCTGCCCGTATTCCTTGGCTCATGGCCCCCTCCTCCATCATCAAACCAGCAAGGTTCCATCTCTCTGACTCTTCTCCTGTTGTCATACCTCCACTTTCAAAGACTTGTGGTTAGATTGGTCCACCTGGATAATTCAGGATAATCTCTCCATCTAAAGGTCTTAACCTTCATCACATATGCAAATCCCTTTTGCCATGTAAGATGGCATATTTACAGATTCCAGGGATTAGGACATCAACATCTTTGGGGGGGACCATTATTTTGCCAACCACAATTTGCTATCTAGTAATCATGCCAAACTCTCTGACTACTTCTAATATGTATGTTGTTAGGTGCCATTGAGTCGATTTGGGCTCATGGGGACCCTGTGTACAACAGAATGAAGCACTGCTTGATCCTGTGCCGTCCTCTCAGTTGGTATGCTTGAGCCCATTGTTGCAGGCACTGTGTCAGTCCATCTGTTGAGGGTCTTCCTCTTTTTCGCTGGCCCTCTACTGAGCATGCTGTCCTTCTCCAGGGATGGGTCCCTCCTGATAACACGTCCAAAGTACATGAGACAAGGTCTTGCCATCCTTGCTTCCAAGGAACATTCCGGCTGTACTTCTTCCAAGACACATTTGTTTGATCCTCTGGAAGTCCATGGTATATTCAGTATTCTTCACCAACACCATAATTCAAAGGTATCAGTGCTTCTTCAGTCTTCATTATTCATTTTTGAGCTTTCTCATCCATATGAGGCAATTGAAAATACCATGGCTTGGGTCAGGCTCACCGTATTCCTCAAAGTGACATCTTTGCTTTTTTTTTTTTTTTTTTTTAACACTTTAAAAAAGCCTTTGGCAACAGATTTTCCCAGTGCAATATGTTGTTTCATTTCTTGACGGCTGCTTCCATGGGTGTTGATTGTGGATCCAAGTAAAATGAAATCCTTGACAACTTCAGTCTTTTTTTGTTTATTGTGATGTTGCTAACTGGTCCAGTTGAGAGGATTTTTGTTTTCTCTATGCTGAGTTATAATCCACACTGAAGGCTGTAGCCTTTAATCTTTATCAGTAAGTGCTTCCAGTCCTCTTCACTTTCAGCAAGCAAGGTTGTGTCATTTGCATATCACAGGTTGTTAATGAGTCTTCCTGCAATCCTGATGCCCCATTCTTCTTCATATAGTCCAGCTTCTTGGATTATTTGCTCAGCATACAGATTGAATAGGTATGGTGAAAGAATACAACCCTGGCACACACCTTTCCTGACTTTAAACCAATCAGTATCCCCTTGTTCTGTCCAAACAACTGCCTCTTGGCCTATGTACAGTTTCCTCATGAGCACAGTTAAGTGTTCTGGAGTTCCTATTCTTCACAAAGTTATCCATAATTTGTTATGATCCACACAGTTGAATGCCTTAGCATAGTCAATAAAACACAGGTAAACATCTTTCTGGTATTCCCTGATCCATCTGATATCAGCAATGATATCCCTTGTTCCACATCCTCTTCTGAATCCAGCTTGAATTTCTGGAAGTTCTCTGTCGATGTACTGCTGCAGCTGCTTTTGAATGATCTTCAGCAAAATTTTACTTGTGTGTAGTATTCATGATGTTGGGTAATAGCTGTATTCTGTCGAACTATGTTTCTTTGGAATATTTGTGTATAAATTCTCTTGAATTTAATAATTAGACAACCATATCATCTCTTCCTTTGCTACCCCTAAAACATCAATTTATTTTTCTTTCAAATTGCTTTGGCTAGAACTTCCAGAATAGTGTTAAATGTAAGTGGTAATAATAAGCATTCTTGCCTTGTCCTCGGTTTTTATGAGACCTTCTAAAGTCAGTATTAAGTGTGATGTATATTGAAGGTTTTGAATAACTCTTCTTTATCAGGTTAAGGAACTTCCTTATTATTAAAAGTTTATAAATATTGCAACTGTGAATTTGATTTATCCTTGTAATGCTGCCAGGTGGGCTTGGTGTTACATTGTTTTTTATTGTGGTAAAAAAAAATGCACATATGTATATGTGTATGTATATATTTAACAGAGTTTGCCATTGTAACCGTTTTAAGGCGTACAGTTCAGTGGCATTAATTATATTCGCAGTGTGGTGCAGCAGTCACTACTCTTTATTTCCAGAACTTTTTTTTCTCAGCCCCAGATTCCATCACCTGCTTTTAGACCCAGAGCATAGCCGGCTCTTGGCTGCAGCCTCTCTTGCCATTTTGTGTCTCATTCCATTTGTGTCCACACCAGCGTTTATCTTGTGGTGGAGCCTGGCTGTGTCATTTTGGCGTTAACTTGGAAGCACTACAACGCCATTTCATTTAGTTCTTTGCAGTGGGCATCACACAACCAATAATTGGGGTGCTCTTTATTTGTTTAGTGTTCACCCGTTGACTTTGTCTCTCAAGAAGAGTTTGGCATACTAGTTGTGCTTTCTGTTAGAAGAAAAAACCCAATTTTAGCAACTTCGATTCTACGTTCCTGATGATCGTATATACCCATCTGTCTTAGTTCTCTAGTGCTGCTATAACAGAAATACTACATGGAGTGGCTTTAACAAACAAAAATATTTTCTCACAGTTTAGAAGGCTAGAAGTCTGAATTTAGGGCGCTGGCTCTCGGGAAGGCTTTCTTTCTCTCCCTCTCCGCTCTGAAGGAGGGTTCTTGTCTCTTCTGAGCCTCTACTCCTGGGTGATCTTTACGTGGCTTGGCATGTCTTTCCCCATCTCTCCTTTGCTTGCTTCTTTTTATATCTCGAAAGAGATTGGCTCAAGACATACCCTATACTAATCCCGTTCCATTAACGTCACAAAGACAACCCATTCCCGAATGGGATTATAACCATAGGCATAGAGGTTAGGATTTACAACACATATTTTTGGGGGACACAATTCAATTCATAACACCTCCAACTCATAATGACTCTGTAGGACAGAGTAGAATTGTGCTGTAGGGTTTCCAAGGCTGTAAATCTTTGTGGAAGCAGACTGCCACATCCTTCTCCCATGGAGCAGCTAGTGGATTTGAACCACCAACCTTTCAGTTAGCAGCTGAGTGCCTTAAGCACCATGCCACCAGGGCTCCTCATCTATAACCTGTTGCTGTTGAGTTGATTCTGACAGATAGTGACCCTATAGGGCAGAGTAGGACTGCCTCATAGAGTTTCCAAGGAGCGCCTGGTGGATTTGGACTGCCAACCTTTCGGTTAGCAGCTGTAGCACTTAACTCCTACGCCACCAGGGTTTCCTCATCTATAACACCATCTGTGTTTACTTCTTTGTATGGCTTTTGGAAGAAATGCACATGTACACATGTTCACTTGAACACACATGGAACCATCCTGAAACATTGGCCTTATGGGGTTCACAACTTATGGTCACCTTATTTAGCACTATTTCATTTGTTTAACAGAGACTACATGAGTCTGCTCTGTGTCCCATCTCCGGAGAGTGCCTGGCAGTCCTGCAGCTCCAAGCGTGATCTGGGATCCAGCAGCGTTTGGTGACCTGGGAGCTTGTTAGAAAGGCACGATCTCAGACCCTTTCCCAGACCTGCAGAGCCAGAACCTGTGTTCTCCAGAGGACTTCCAGCTTGTTTTACAAAGGGCGAAGGTTGAGAAGCACCGCCTTGTAGATGAGCAACCATCTGTCCTGGCCCCCTTGCACTCTACAATAGTCCTTGTTAGACAGTTAATCATTCGATTACCCTTCTTATAAGGATCTTTGAATACTTTAAATTTTTGAGTCCACGTAAGACACACCTAAATCATTCTGAGGTCCTCTGAGAGCAGGTGGAGACAGAGTGAGGTGGTGCTGATGGTATGGGGAAGTTCGAGGGATTCTTGATGACGTAAGTGCCTTTTGTGTTGTACCTGTGCTTTATAAAAAAGGCAGAAAGGTGGTGGTCTTCCATCAGTGACTGCCTGGTCAATTTCCTTTCCCTCCCATGGTGTCCTCAGCTTTGGTTTGTGAAGGACTGGAAGGTGCTGGTGGTGTATTTTGACCCAGCAGCTGGGCTTCCTGCCCACCCGAGGTGGCCAGGCCCAGAACGTTCTCCACCCAGACGGTGCTGTCCTGGCAACGGCCAGCAGGGTGTGAAAAAAAAACCTCTTTACACCTTAGTGTCTGTATGCGTCTCTTGTGGCTGCTTTAACAAATGACCACAAACTGGGTGGCCTAAAGCAGCCCTGTGAAGCACAGATCTCTGACACACGTGGGGATTTTGTCCCTAGTGCCTGTCTTGAGGCACCTTAGTGTGTAAGGGCAGAAAGCCTCAGTGGTTAGCTCAAATCACAGGGTGTGTTGTGGGTTGAATTATGTCTCCCTCAAAGATACACTGAAACCCTAACACCTGTGCTTGTGAATATGCCCTTGTTCGAGGACCTAGGGTTTTTCTTTGCAGGTGTTTTCAGTTAAGTTAATGAGGTTACGCCGGAGAGGGGTGGGTTCTAACCCCTTCTGAGTGACGCCCGTGGAAGGGCAGAATGGACACAGACACAGAGAGTCACACCATGAGCAGACATCACATGAAGGCGCAGCCATGAGCGCAGAGGACCCGGAGACTGCCGGAGCCACTAGGAGCTGGGAGGCTACGGAAGATTCCTCTCTCGGAGCCCTCGGGAGGAACCGACAAGGTGGCAGGAGGCGCAAAGACACGTTTAGCCCCGGCACCAGCCCCAGCCTCACCTGTTGCTGACAGTGGAGCGGATCGTGTCAGGACGGTAATCCCAGCGCCTGGCCGTTCTTTCTCCCTGGGTCTAGACAACTTTACGTTTTAACCCTCCCACCCTTTTTAAGATGCCAAGATTTCAGGAGGGAGCACAGCTTCACTTGCCTTTCCTTGGCTTATGCTGAGGGTTGAGAGCCTGAGTGCACAAGTTGGGCAGTTTAAACCTGGCACAGGTGGAGAACATGTTTTCGGGTGATGGGGGGCATTGAAAGAGCTGTGTCAGACTCCTCCTTAAACACAACTTCATACTCAGAGCTGCAGATGCAGCCAGAGGGAAGTCAAGGTGAAGAGACAAGGCTTAATTGACAGCAGAGACTTCGAGGGTGGCCGAGGCCCAGGGTGTGTGCTCATACAGGTGTGCACTGACTTCAGAGTCTAGGCTCTGGTTTATCAGACCCTGGACACTGGGGCCAAAAGCCCAGGACTTCGAGAGGGTGCGCTCTGTTCCAGCACACACTGAGATGCAGCACTTCCACCAGCCTGGGGAGAAGTCACTGGGGCTACACGCCTTCTGCCCCTTGCCTTCCTTCCGGAGACTCACGGTCCCTGAGCAGGCTGCTCAATACTCCTGAGCACCCACCCGGGACCCTGTGCGCATCTTTCCCAGTCCACTCTCCCAGCAGGGCCCATCCATCCCTGTTCACAAGGCAGCCTGTGCTTGGTCAGGGTGCTCCCCTCTCCTCTGAGCCTCTGTCCCCCTTACCTTGCCTGCAGCAGGCCCCGGGCATGCGGGGAAGGTTGGTGGAAATGGAAGGATGCTTGCTGCCAGGCTCCCTTCCTCCTCCACCCAGAGCTGGCTCCTAGGAAGCCTGGCAGGGGCACTGCAACTCCTCCTCTGAGGCTGGTGTGGGTTATAAATGTGTAACCCTTGAGAAGAGTTCACGTGACCACCGTGTTTTACACTTTCCTCTGCAGAGCGTTGGTGACTTAATTAACCTACTTGTAGATGTAGCAGCGGAAAGACACATTTCCCGATGCATCTACGTCCCCTTTCAGTCATCATATACTTAAATTGCAAATTCTCATGAACTGTAACCCAGTGTCTTATGGCTCTTGATTCTACATTTCCCTGTAGATCTTCTATCTTCAAATGTGTCAGAGTTAGAGTAGGTGGCTGTTAGAAAAAGGTATAGCTATATTAAACCACACAAAAAAACTACGTTGAAATCATGTTAAGAATATGGCTTAATCCTCCTAACGACGACAGGCAATTCCAAGTTTGGTCTGGAAGGCCTTTGTTTGCCCACACCATCGTGCACAGGTCCTGGTATGCCTTTGAGCTCATAGGGATTGGTGGATCATAAAAACACTCGTGCGTTGGTTATTAACCCTGAGAGAATTTCAGGCTTCCCCTCACCTGCTTACTTCCTTCCCCATGCACTCACTCCTCCTCCTCTGTCCCCAGGGGCCTTCTGCCCATAAGGTGAGGAAAGATTGTCTTATGACTTAACATTTTTTTTTATTGTAAAAATATAGATAGCACAGCATTTGCCAATTCAACATTTTTTCACATGTACAGTTCACCAACACCAACAACATCAATCGTGTTGTCCAACCATCATCAATATCAATATCTGTTGCCGAATTTCCCCTCACCATAAAGAGAAACTCGGTGCTTCCTAAGCGGTGATTCTCCCTCTCCCCCTCCCCCACCCCTGGTACCCACTGTTAAACTCTGATGTGTTTACATTAGTCTAGATATTTCATAGATGTGAGGTCAGACAATATTGTCAGTTCGTGATTGACTTCACTCAGCATCATGTTTTCAAGGTTCATCCATGCTGGCTTAACATTTTTTTTTAATTTAGGAATAACTTGATAATAGAGAACCACTGAATTATGATCAAAACCAGCAATGATTAATTTGTGTATTACTGTTTTCTCTTAAGAAAGCTAAGAAGACATTTGCAAAGCCTTCCCCTCCCACCAAAAAACAAAAACCAAACAACTGATTCTTTTGAGCTCAAAAAGTTGTGTCCTAAGCATATTTTTTATGGCTCAAAATTGGGGTTTACAAAGAGAAAATGACAAGCCTATAATTGGCATACTTGGTATGAAAGTTTGCTTGCATATAAGAGATTCATGTTTGTAATTTCAGTTTAGGAAAACATTCTAAGCACCCACAGAGACCGCAGGAGGGCAAGGGCTGTGGGAACTCTCTTTCCAGAACCACCTGGTTTCAGATTCACCCATAAAAGTGGAACCACATGGAGTTTCCTTCCAGTGTTCTGGGATCTGGGGACATTTTCACCCAACTGGAGGTGAAACGTGAAGTGCAGGCATTTGGCAGCTGGCATTTTCTGAACATATTCACCATTGTATTATGCTTTTTTTTCCCTCTTGGTCTTTATTCTGAATTCCTAATTAGGCCTGTGTCATGCTTGGCTCCTTTGTGCTCATGCGAGCTAGATGTCGTCGAGGCTTAGCCACAGCCTGGAACATCTCACAAACACAAAGAAGACAGTGATAGAAAACTCACTGTGTCTTAAATCTGTACATGAGCAGAGCTCATCATGACCTGGCCCTTTTGTCTGTAGTGTTTCTCTCTCTCATCTCACCTTGGTATATCACCACTCCCCACACTGAACCTGTTTTCTCTCTTTTAGATGAGGACAGGGTCAAGGGTCTTTGCTTTGACTGCAGGACAAATTTCTTTTGGCCTTAAATCTTCTATGGGAAATTCATACAGCACAAAAGGTGTAAAGTGAAAAGGAAAAGCCTACCTCTTATGAGTTCTTCCAGAAATTTCCAGGGCATCGATGTGTACACGGGTGTCTTCCCATCTGTGTCTACCTGCCTGCCTCCTTTTGTCTTTCTGAACAAATAGGATCTTATTCCAAGTACTAGTTTGTGAACTTGCCTTCCTCCCCTTTCACTTGGACATGATCTCTGATAAGGACAGGGAGACCTAGTACATGTTCCCAACAGCTGCGAAGTACGCACAGCATGAGTGTGTGTGATTTCCTCTTTTCCGGCCCCTGGTGGTGAGCACTGAGGTTCTTTCCAGTTTTTCCCCTCCATGTAACTGCTGCCATGAGCATCTGTGTTTGTTCCCTGGGTGCACTTGCGAGGTGTTTTCTGCAGGATGCATTCACAGACATGGAGTAGCTGGGCCAAAAAGGTATGTGAAGCCGTGTTCCTGAAACAGTGTTTGAGTTGTGAGCAGGTGATGTACCTGGAATATCTGTGGAGGAGGGGAAAGGACAGACCTTGATGGAGCTAGGCCCTGATACTGTCTCACTCAACCCTTCCTGTAGCCCAAGAGGCAGGCGGCATTATTTGCTGTTTCTAGACTATGCATCTGAGGCTAAGTAACTTGTCTTAGGGACAGAGCTAGGAATTAGCTGTCCTGGGATTGGAATATAGATTTTTTTATTTTTAAAATTTTATTGTGGTAAAATATGTATACCATGAAATTTTGCCGTTTTAATCATTTTTAAGTGTACAATCCTCTGTCATTAATGGCATACAGACTTCACCACTGTCTGCTTCCAAAATGTTTTCATCATCCCAAAGAGGAACTGTGTATCCACTGAGCAATAACTGCCCATTTCTCCGCTTGCCTAGCCCTGCTAGTCAATCACTCACTTACTTTCTGTCTTGGTGGACTTGCCTTTTCCAGATGTTTAAGGTAAGTAGGATTATACAGTATGTGGACTTTGTGTCTGGCTGTTCATTCAGTATAATATTTTCGTGGTCCACCCATGTTGTAGTATGTATCAGGACTTCATTTCTCTTTATGGCCTGAGTAATATTCCCTTGTGTGTATATACAGTGAAACTTGTGAGAGCCGGAACTCAACAGGACTGCCTTGTTTTTCAGGGTGTTGCAGGTTTTCTGCCTTTGACACGATGCAGTCTTACCATTTTTCTATTGCTCTCAATTAGTGGAAAGTATTTGAGTTTTCCTTCTCTGACAGGTTTCCGCTTTACACAGTTTCTGACTTTCACAGGTGTTACTGTACCACCTCCAGTTTATCCATTCGTCTGTCTGTGGACACTTCATTTTTTCCCACACTTTGGCTATTGTGAATTATGCTGCAGTGGGCGCTGGTATACAAGTATCTGTTTGAGTCCCTGCTTTCAAGTTTTTTGGGTAGGTATTTAGGAGCCGAATTGCTGGGTCATAGGGTAATTCTGTGTTTAACTTCTTGAGGAGCCAGCAGACTGTTTTCCATAGTGGCTGCACCATTTCAAATTGCCACCAGCAATGCACAAGGTGGAACCCAAACTCTTCACACCCAGTCCAGGGCCCTTTCTTCTGCATACCCCGTCTTTGCTGATGGCGATGTGTTTAAGCAGTAGTCCATGGTCTCACCACGTGAGCACCTCCCGTTGAGGGTGCTGGTCCTGATCCAAAGCTCCTGGGTATTTCTCATTCATAGGAGGAACTGATCCCTGGAGTTAACTTTCTAATAGCAAAAGCACATTTAACATCATTACTCCTGGTGACGTAGCATCTGAAGTGACAGTTGTCTGTGACACCTTGGCTTGCAGAGGTATCGTAATCACATGTGCACGAAGAAGGGTGTCACAGCCTGAGGGTTCTAGGGCCTCCGTGCCAGCCTGATGCTGGCAGCTGGCTTGGCCTGTTTGGGTTTAGGAGATCAAAGGCAAACACCTTTATCAAGAAAAACCACCAGTTCAGAAGCCAGGCCAGGGTGAGGTGGCAAGAGGAGAGTGACGCATGCCAGCAGGAGCCACTGACCAGGTAGATGCTGGGAGCAGGGCTCTTGCCCTGCTCTGTACTCGGCCAGAATATCGCCAATGCCAGGGCTGACGGACGTTGAGTTCAATTCATTTTCCCCACTCATTCGTTTTACAAATGTTTATCCAATGTGCACCCACTTGGTGCCAGCCCTGTGCCAGGGGCAAAGGTCAGCAAGTCCAGGCCTCACCGGAAGGAACTCACGGGTGCCAGCCACACCCAGGTCCGAGGGTTCTGCAGTGAGTGGGGATGGGGTGTGCCCCAGGGAACTTAGGCTGTGGGAGGGGCATCAGCTTGGCCTGGAGAGTGGGCAGTTTCCTTGGGCCGGTGATTCCTGTGCTGAATCCTGAAGGTTAAGTAGGAAATGTAAGCCACTTCTCCCAACACTGAAGTCCCCAGACAAAAAACCAGTTGCCATCAAGTTGACTGTGACTCCTAGCAATCCCATGTGAGTCAGAGAACTGTACTCTGTAGAGTTTTCAGGGGCCGATCTTTCAGAAGTAGATCGCCAGGCCTCTCTTCCAAGGCGCTTCTGGGTAGACTGGTGCCTCCAGCCTTTCAGTGAGCAGCTGAGTGCATTAATGTTTGCACCACCCACGGACTCCACTGGTTCTCATGATTTATGACACTAGAAAACAGCACCTAAGACGGCAACTGGCGGGTAGGTGGTGCCCAGGGCTCAAGACGAACATGTAAAATAAAGCCGAAAATGAACCTGGACGGTCACCCGTGCGCCACCCAGGCTGTTTGTCCTGTCAGGCTGAAGGAAAAGTACCAACCACCCACTTCTAGGTGCATCCAGGGAAGTGAGTGCTGCCTGGTGGTACACAGTGGGACTTTCTGAACTCCAGCCCATTGCTGTTGAGTCAATTCTGACTTATGGAACCCCAGGAACTGAGGAAAGCCCTTCCAGGGTGATGCCTTGTTGACAATGTGGCTCCCGTGTTAGAGAGTGGAGATCACTGCACCCTTGTTGGGGGGCCTTGTTGACAATGTGGTTCCCGCATTAGAGAGTCAAGGGCAGGTTGCTCAGTGGGCAGAACTAACCATCTCCTTTTCAGATTTGCTGTGATCAAGCACACATATTTGTCTCTTGTCCTTAAGAAGCCATTCTATTTAAATTTCTTTTTTTTTTTTTTTTGACTCTGTACTGTCACTTCAAAAAATCAAACCATTTTTAATCATCAGTATTAGGGGCTTAAGATAATATTGGTGGAATTTTTCGCATTCAAAGGCAAGTTTCAACCTTTAATATCCACCAAACGTCAATTAATTTATTTCGTCTTTAAGGACCTAAAGGCAATCTGAATCATTTTTGCTGTCATGTAGCATCCCTGAACAGTGTTTTATGAGGCTGAGTTTAGCTAGTGGTTAATAGATTCAGGCTCAGTGAGGGCTTGCACACAGGCAGCTCCGGGTTTTAGAAATGTCTGTTTATTATCAGTTTAATGCGAATGAAACTACTTATTCACTCTTCAGAAACCCTTTATGACTCCTAATTAAAGTCTTTGTCTGAACACAAAATAATTAATACATAAAATGAAGCCACAGGAAAGAAGCGACTGTGTAAGCGTCACTTGGCTGTGTGTGCAGCAGTGTTTAATCATTAGAGTAACACAGTGTTTGCACTTTTGGAAGGAAGACAAGATGTGGACTTCATGTTTATTTAACACTTGGACTAGTTCTTCTCCGAGGTATGAAATGAGTCCGACAGAGTGCCACCACAGTAAATCATATGTTTGGAAATTACGGGGTCCTAAACAGTGTCATTTTAAACTTAAATAGTTTGGTGTTGCTCCTGCATATAAAACTGACCTCTTAGAACAACAGCGACTGTTTACAGTGAAAGACAAGTAAAGGAAATAAAAACAAGACATAAAATAGAGTACTACAAGGACGCAGTTTATTCTGGTTTGATTTTGGCTTGAAGTCCGCTGCTGCTGCTGGGCCTGGGAGTGTTTAGTGCCGCTGAAGAGGGTCGGCATTGGTGCCCTGTGAGCTCCCTGCTCCTTGCCCCATGAAGGCTTCTGAAAAGCGCGACCAGCCTTTCTGAATGGGCTGAGAAGTCGCTGGTCCCCCCAAAAGCTTAAACTCTGTCCCTGTCATCACATGGTATCTCAGTGGGCATGCGAGGGCAGAGGAGAACTCACAGCAGGTTCTTTTTACAGGAGCCATAAATAAAGGTGACTGGCTGGCCAAGGCATTGGCTACGGGCGGAGGCATTTTTACCTGAGGGTCACGGCCCCCAACCTGGGCCACACCTTGTGCATTAGTTCTCACGTAGGGGAGAAGTGAGAGTGGATGGAGTGGGTATGCCTGGCTGTTTGCACAAGGAAGGAGGGGGAGGCCAGGAGTGTCTGGACCCCACACTTCCATTTGCCTTTTCTGAAATTCCTTTGTGTTCCACATTGTGCACGAGGCCAGGGAAGCTCCTGGCCTTTCTTTTCTGGAGCCTTGGCTGCCGAAGCGCGCCTTGGCTCGGGGCACTCCACGCGTTCCCAGATACTTACTGTGATTCTCCTTACCAGGCGGAGCCAAGGGTGGTTCCTACCATGCTTGTTTTCTTCTTTTCCTTTCCTTTCTTTTTGGGCCTTCTACACTATTTATTTAAGAAAATTTGAACCATCTAAACCCATTGCCATTGTCCAGTCGATTCCGACTCATAGTGACCCTATAGGAGTAAAACTGCCGCGATTTACTGCTGTAAATCTTTACGGAAGCAGACTGCCACATCTTTCTTCTGCAGAGCAGCTGGTGGATTCAAACTGCCAACCTTTCAGTTATTGAAACATCTAGAAAAGCATAAATTCTAAAATAAAAAGTTACCTGTGATCCTACCACTTATTCTTAACTACAATTAGCGTTTTTGTGTGCCAATTTATCCCATCTGCACATTTTGTCGTAAATTGTGGCTAAACTGCACATGCTGTTTTATACTTATTTACAACATGATTTTACATTATTCTATTAGGTGGCTGTACTGTGATTATGTAACCAGTCCCGTATTGTTGGATGCTTAGGTTGTTTCCAATTTTGTGTGATCTTGAAGTCTAGAGCAGCATTTGACTCTCAAGGTAGATGTCTTGTGCTCTCCCTTGGTTTTCCTCAGGGGAGTCCCCTGAGCGCTCGCTAACTTCAGCTCCTCTTGCTAGTCACGTACCCAGGGACCCACTCACCTGGACTCCCCTCGCCTTGCTGCTACATAGTCCAGACAGAACGCTGGTCATCTCATTCCCCATCCACACCACCAACTTGCCAGTGTTCCTCACTGCTTCCTGTATGTTTGCAGGGCACTCGCCGGGGCTTGTGGGTAGAGGAGTGAGTCTACAGGGAGTGGGGGAAGATGAGACACACGTCTGGGATGAAGGTGGGGGTGCACATAGGTGCTGATGAGTTCAAGAGAGAGAGATGTTACTTGAGGTTTGAGACTGAGTGAGGTTTCTGGGCCAGGTGCTAGTTAAACTGAGCATTGCAGAGTGAATGAGGGTGAAGGTGGCAGTGAGAGCAGGAGGAAGGGGTGTAGGCTAGGGAAACCCCACCTGGGCAGGCCCAAGGACTGGAAGGTGGAGGTGTGCTTGGCCTGCTGTTTGCCTGGAGAAGCACAAAATGGCACAGGATCCTGATTGCAAAGGTGAGGAGATGAGGTCGCTGCAGGTAGAGGAAATCCCAAGTTTGTCCAGGTCGCATAGCAATTCATTGGTCAAAAAGACACAGAAAAGGAGAGGGAAGATTTTCACGTGCATAGATACATGGTCTCACTTTGCAAAAAGCCTTACCTTCCCCTGCTTTCCCCCTATCTGGAAAATGTGGAGTCCTTTCATGAATTCCTTTAGGTGTCATCATAACCCGCCACTCCTGGGGCAGTGCTCCTGGTGGAGGTCGTGGAAGCTGCCAGGGAGGGCCAGGCAGGCAGGCACAGGCTTGTGTTGTTGGTTGAGCTGGTCCCCTCCTCAGCGTCAAAGCCTCAAGTCTTTGTCATGCGTCTTTAGCACCTCTTCTAAGGACCCTTTGAAACATCTCAGGGCATGCTGTCACCAGGAAATATGTTTCTTGACTCAAGTCCATATCTTTTCTAGAAAAGCAGGAAACCAAAGGGCTGAGATTCACATTTTAAGGAAGCTTAACAGGGCCCGTTTTGCCGTTTATTAAGCCCCTGATGAACGGCCCACTGTAAGTCTAATTATTAATCTTTGGGAAACCTGACCCTTCAATTAGCTGAGTAATAATTGCGTGGTGGACCATCAAAACCCTGCATTATTAGTGAGCACTCAGGGTCAATATCAGTTCACGTCACTTTCTTGTCTGTGATATTTATCACTTGTGCTATGACTTCCTGGTTAATTACACAGAATCATGCGGCATTCGCTTTGATTAATGTGGAAAGTTCATATAGACTTTGTTAGAAAAACATTTATTATGTGGGATGTATTATAATAAGCCTTTTTTGCCTGAGCTTTGTCCTATGTACATATGTTTTCAATATTTAGAAAATTTTCCTGTGTGGAGGAACTTCCTAATACATGAAATTGAGAAAATTTAATAAATCATGTTAGCCACCTGCACAGGGTGTGTTTTTATGGTGATACGATCTTCTTGTGGGAAAGTTGGGGTCGTAACTCAGGCAGGATGATGAACGCACTTTAACTCAGGCGCTGCTGCGGAGCAGAGTTCCAGGCGGCCCGTTATCGCACAAGGGACGTGCGAAGTGGTGGAGGGAGTGTGTTCTTGGCGTCGCAAGTCTTGGGCTGTAATTAGCTGTGTGACCTTGGGCAGGTAACTCTGCATCTTGTCATCTCATAAATTAATCTGCATTCGTTGATTAATTCCTCCCCGGCCTCCCGTGCAGAAGGGGCTTGTGGACCAAAGGCTTCTTGCAGGTGAGAGTGCTTGTGGTGTGAAATACGCCCCCCAGACTGGGCGTTCCTCCGGGAGGAGTAGCATCACCACGTCATTTCTGGGCAGGTGTTATGTCCAGTTGAGGGAAGCCAGTTTTGTAATGAATTCAATCTGGCTTAAACAAACCAGGGTGCTACTCACCCAACGAAAGGAGCAAGACTCTGGGTGGGTGCAAGTTGGTGGGGGTTTGTCTGAGGGCCCAGGGGCCCGGGCGCTCTGAAGCGTGTTCCTTTTTGCTTCCTTGGCGCACAGAGAGCGTGGCCAACTTAGAACCGAGAGGAGGAGCCAGGGCCAGGGGACAGCTCCTTTTGGTCCTGCTGGTGGGAAGGGTCAGAGAATATGGCTCCATGGGGGTCTCCTGAGCATCTGGTTTAGGGTGAGGAGGGGGCTGGGTGGAAGAATGGAGAGACCACCTTTAGGATCCCTTTCCTAACAGTGGGTGGAAGAGTCTTGCCACCTGTCCTCCAACACATCCCATGAGGGACACAAGCCTTCATTTCCTGCTGGAGATCCTGTTAATAGTGGGTGGATTTGGAAAGAGTGGGTGGCCCCATCCTTGGTGAATGGCTAGGTCCATCTCAGTCTCGATGTCTCAGTGGCAGTGAAAGAGAGAAGTCAGAGTGGCTTCCTCTGAGCAGGACCAAAGTGAGAAAGCTGAGTGTCCCTGGGTTCGCATTTCCAAGTGTTTGCCACGTAAGGACCCGGAGGCACCATTTTCAGAAAGTGGAGTCTTTATCCTTTTGGAAACCAACTTTACTTGGGAGAGGAGTGGTAAGGATGGAGGTGGAAACGTGTGGAATGAAGACCCCTCCTCACCCACTCCTACAGCCCAGCTCAGCCTGTCCGTGGTCCCTTCCGTCCCTTGGGTTTGTGTCCAGTGATCCCAGGAATGGTGCTTGACTTCTCTCCTTGGGGGAAGCTCAGGCTCAAGTCCTGTGGCCCAAAGGCCAGTGACTAATTTCCTGAGCCAATGTAGCTATGAAATATTCTGTTATTTAAAGCATTTTTTGATAAATTGTCTGTCAATGGTAGATGAAGTTAACATTTCTTAAGATCAATAAAATAAATAGTGAGGTTAGAGCTAAATACCACTAAATTTCTAAGGACTGTTACATACTTCATTCTATTCCAGCCCATCTGCTTTAACAAATTTTAGCAGCGCTGTTATAATTTTCATTCATAATATATGATGGGTTTGTATGAATTTCCTCCATGTGTGAAACCTATTTAATGTTAACATTCTCAAATTGGAGTTGGTTATAAATAATGCACCAAGAGATGTGAAATGGTGCAAATTGTTTCTTTATGTTGTACCTGTGAGGCCAACCGTTACATTTTTAATATTTGTAAATAGTTTTACACAACTTGGACCCAGATGACTTCTATCAAAGGGAAGTGCTCTTTGTCCCACTTTATGTAAATTAAAAACCTTTAGCCAATTTGTGGTCAAAAATAAATAGTGGAGAGAGCTTGCAGACAACATTTATTTTCTATGTACATTAATGGGCACTTCCATTTTTCCTGGAGGCCAGAACCCACTTTGAAATTCATGTTTGATAAATTCCCTGGCTTTCCGAGTAATTTAACTGTCTATAGGGCTGTTGATCCTTTGAGTGTATCACTGAACCTTGGGGACTTGTGCACCATTTCTGCATATCCAAGTTCAAATATATGCTCAAGATTGGTTTAAATTTTAAGTTGTTGATCTTATTTCTGATAGATTTGTTAGCTTATCCTCCATTTCATTTCTAAAACCTGCTCCTAATCCTCAAATACTCTCTTCTTAAACACATCTTTGCTAAATTCATTGATTGTGTTAGTAAAATGTATATTGAAGAGCCGTTCTGCAAGCATGCTGGAGTGTGACTATTTTTAGTGCCTTCATTCAAAGGCCAGAAGCTTGATAATGCGGCCGTCAGTTATCACCTGCCTTCTCATTTGTTCTTACTCTTGGGTAGACCATTAGTCTTCAAGTCTGTTTCAGTATTTCTTTAAAATTTTTGCCAGTTCTAATACATTTTTCTAATTTTCATGCTAGCGATTAAAAAAAAAAAAACAAAAAACTGCGATTATGCAGTATAAAATCACGGCCTGTCAACCTCCTATTCCACTTCTAAGGGAATTTTGTCTAACACTAGCAATAAGTTAATTCTGCAAACACTGAATTCAAATGTCTGCCATGGAAACCCTGGTGGCGTAGTGGTTTATGTCAGTGGGGGCGTGCTTTCTCTGAAGGTTCTAGAGGAAGATCCTCGCTGGCTTTTTCCAGCTTCTGGTGGTTGCTACCCGTCCTTGGATTTCCTTGGCTTGTAGGTGCCTCACTCCCATCTCTGCCTCCCTCTTCACATGGCATTCTCCCTGTGTGTCTGGGTCTACTCTTCTTAAAAGGACATGAGTCGTTGGGCTTAGGGCCTGCCAGTATGACCCCATCTTAGCCAACCACGTCTGCACAGACTGTATTTTCAAATTAGGTCACATTCTGAGGTTCTGGGTGGACCTGAATTTTGGGGGACAGTATCCAACCCAGAACAGATGGTTAGTGGCTGGCACGCCTAAGGCAGGGCTGACTCTAGAGCCTAGGTATGCCACGCCCCAGGCCATGACTCTGTGTGCGATGACATTCGTTTCCCCCTGCAGTTGGGATTGCTTTCTCATGTTCATCTTTCCGAAAGCAGCTTTTTCAATGAAATACATTTTAATCCAAATCACAGAGTACCATCTGTGCTTCTTCTCTTTTTAGATTTTGCCCTTATCTGTTGGATTTCAAGTATCTGGGGGCAAACATACATCTCCTCACTCTGCTTCTTTGTAGCTCATTTCTTCTCCTAGGTCAGTGCAAAAATTTTGAGGCCTTTCTTACCTTTTTATTTTATTTCTTCTCCATAAGGAAATTAGTTTAAAAAAAAAAAAAAAAAAAAAACATTCTGGGTGGCCTGTTCTGCACGACTTAGGAACTTCCTTTCCTTAGCTTTCAGGCCCAACCTGACCAGCAGAGCCGGAATTCAAATTTACAGTCTCTGGGGCAACATTTTAATAGAGTTTTTGCTGATGTTAAAGCTTGACTTTGGTGTTATATTCATACTCCACCATGGAGGTTTAACCACCCAGTTTTATTAGCAGCAAAATAAAAGTATCAGGAAAATGAAATCTCAGTGTTTGTGTCATGGGAGAGAGTAGTCTTGCCCCTTCTCCCAGTGGTAATTTATATCTTCTTGGATCATGATGCACATAAACTTGGAGAGAAGTAAAAAAAGAAGCCATTTGAGAACATTTTTGACTTAAATGAATCATGTGTAGGAAAAGAATACCCAGCCCGTATTATCTTTGCCTTTTAAGGAAGTAAAGCTTTGACAGCAGGAGTGTTTGATGCAGCTCTGCACCCTGGACAACGATTCCTTTAGAGGCCAAATTAATAGGCCTGGAACATGGAAATGAGAATAAGGAATCTACCTCATTTTTAATTTTATTCAACTTATTTCATCTTCTAAGCTTTTTGGGCCTTCAAAGGAGTTTGGGGTCCCACACTCAGCCCCTCCGCCTACTATGATTATCCTCTTATGCTTTATAGACTATGCGTCAGACGAGCCTAAAGAAGAGATGTCAATGGCACCTGAACCGTTTCAATGTTCCTGCTGTTGGATTCAGAATGTGAAAGTGATCTTACAGTGGCAGCTCTTAGGAGAAGCTAAGTGTGATCAGCTTAGTGGTTGAAAATTGGTCAGGGCATAATTTCTCATTTTAAGCCAAGAGCCCTGGACTCTGGCTCAAGGGTGCTCATTCTGTCTCTGTCACTAACTTCCTAAGTCACTTCAAACTTGATGACAGTTTCCTTTGCCCATGATGTGAGGATAATGATGCCCATGCCCTAGTGCTATCAGAGGACCCACTGAGACAATGGGAGGGAAGTGCTTCAGAAAAGATGCAGTGCCCTGCAGTGCCCAACTATGGGAAGTCATGTCACTTGTTGTTTTTCACCTGCTTTCAGGGGTCTCTCCCCCAGATTGGAAGAAAAGTTGGAGGAACCTAGCATTTGCCTTCACTAGGGGTGCCAGATAAAATACTGGATGCTCTGTTAAATTTGCCTTTCAGATAAAGAACAAATAATTATGTGGCATAAGTATATCCCACGTATGGTGTAGGATATACTCATGCTACAGATTATTTGGTGTTTATTTAAAATTCAGATTTAACTGGGCATCCTGCATTTTTATTTGCTAAATCTGGCACTCCTAGCTTTTCACTTTTGCTCCAGCAGTGCTCCCCCTCTGGCTTTTGGTATCCTGACAAGATCCTAGATCCCAGACCTGGGTGTGCTGAGATGGGGTGGCACCTGGAAATCCTAGATCCCAGACCTGGGTGTGCTGAGATGGGGTGGCACCTGGAGATCCTAGATCCCAGACCTGGGTGTGCTGAGATGGGGTGGCACCTGGGATCAGGAGATGATGTTCAGCCCTGGCTGTTGACCCGGACTGCACATGACTTTTTGTGTATGGCGCTTGGGTCGGTCACTGAATCTTGCTGAGCTTCTGACTTTGCAGCTTTAAGAGGGACATTGGCGCTTAACCTACAGCATTGTACACGGTGAGCTGCTGGACATTCCTGGCAAGCTTTAAAGCACCAGGCACAGCACACGTCTGTGTGTCTTCTCTGAAGAGCACAGCGACACACTTGACTTCCGTGTTACGGACAGGTGATTAGGTGCGGCAGTATCATAGCTCCATCAGGCATATTTTCCAACAAAAAGCATTGATATAGCCTGTGCACCCCCCCCCCCAATTTGAGCTTTATCGTGCCTTCATTGATCCCTTAATGTTTTCATAGCCATTTGGTTTGTTCTGTCTGTTGTTCACAGGCACTGGGCTTGTGGTTCCATTTTTGGAACAACCATTGAGGTGTCTGGTCTTCCAGGCTCTAGAAAAGAGCACGGGACCTGGTTTGTGCCCCTGGCCCCTGGAAGAGCCAGTCTGAGCCATGAGTCCCCTGCTGTCAGTATCTTCCTCTTCCACATAAACAATGCAGCAAGCCATAGTAAGTTTTAGAAGCTGGGGGCTAGTGACCTGGGTGAGGGGGATGTATAAGTCTGTGACTGTGCATTGGTTGTGGGAAGGTGGACTGGAGCCAGGATTGGGCCATAAACCAATCAGGCAAGATGATGGCAGGCACAACAAGGAGGGTTGTAAGTGGGGCAAATACAGTGGCCTTGGGCCACCACTAGGCTGGACGTGGAGGGAGCGAGGAGAGCTGCTTCCTACCTTTGGTTTCTGCACTGAGGGTGCGGGTATGGGTGCTCTCTGCCCTTTGCCTCTGCCCTCCTTCACCATGATGAATCCCTCTATGGCCTGGCACAGCTCCAGTCTTTCTTTGGCTTCTTAGAGCTAGCTCTCACAATTCCCTCCTTTTGCTCTGCACAGAGGCTTGTGTTTTCCCGGCCATTTTGGACATTTCACTTTCATTTCCTGGGAAAGAAAAGCTCAATCTGTCTTCTCCTGACCACAGTAATCCTCCCTGTCGAGTTGTGAGTGGTTCACATCCATCCCATCAGATCCATCTGGCCCCAGCTCCTTGTTGACTTTCTTATTGGCTCGTCCTTTCAGCTGCATTTGGCCTTCTGATGCTTTTGAGATTCCTTCTGCTCTGGAGGAGCCATTTGTAAGGCTTCCCCTGGGTCCTCTGAAGCGCCTGCTGCTGGCCTCTCTCCCCTCCTGGCGCTCTGTGTTTCCCATTGTTGCAGCAGCTTTACTTGAGTGTATACAGCTTTCTCCTCTGCTAAATTTTGCTTTATGCTGGCAGAGAGTGTAACTTTTTTCATTCCCCACCCCCTATGATTGATGGAAGAGAATATTGCACCAGTTGATTGAGATAAAAAAATCAGTGCTTGGACATAGAGAAGCCAAATTCGTCATCAGAAGTGGGTGCATAGAGTATTTTAAGAGTGTTTTGATTAATTCTCCTGATGTGCGACCTTTTGACACAAAGTTTTCTGTGCTGTGATGTGGGAAGAGGAGGAAGTGGTAACGGGTTATTATGGGTTTTACTTTTACCTTGAGTTGATTTATCGGCCTACTCCTTGGTGATAGGAAACAAGGGCACTGCAGTTCTGATGAGTCTTCCTTTGCAGAGAACAACCCTCTGCTCCTCCGTGTGTGTGTGTGTGTGTGTGTGTGTGTGTTTTCTAGAAAGCAAGCTCAGACTTCCAGGTACCAAGCCAAAAGCACCCAGAGCACAAATTTAGTCAAAATGCCTACAGTTACGGAAACAAGACAGCAGAGAGGCCCTCAGAATGCAGATACGTGTCACTCAGCACTGAAAATGATAGCTAATCAATTCTTTTATCACCCAAGCAGAAGGAGAAAAGCCTAATTTAACCGAGTTTTGAGAGCCAATAATTATTAACAAGAACCATTTTTGATTGATTAGGTTGCTGTTCTTGCTTTAAAAACATAAGAACATACTGTTTCCTAAACATGTTGTCACTTTCACGAGTTCCTTGTTGCATCATTTAGGGATTGGTTTTGTTACAAAATGCAACCTAATCTAAATGATTACAGCAACGAGTCTTTATTTTTTTGCCATTCGAAAGGACTGCTACAGTTAGGACATGTCGGCTGTACTTTTGAGTGCACATTTTTAAAACAAGGATTTTTTTAGCTGCATTGTTTTGCTGATGGAAGGCAGTTTTACGTACGGGAGTTCCACTGAATAGAGAAGAAAGTATTTCAGTAATAATACTGTGTATCAAAGAAGTTGCAAAAGCTTCATTTTTCAGTTAGTGGAAATACATTCAGATGTCTCACATTAAATTATTATTGAGGATAGTTTACAAGTGCCTTGCGTGAAATGTAACAGCAAACCATAAAACAAAAACCGTAATTGAGAGTAAAAGCGTATTACTACTTCTTGGCAATCTGAGTAAAACTTTTAGTCGTACTTCTGACTGTGACTATTTTTGATGGTTATAAAAAAGTTGGGTTTTTCTTTTTCATTTTCATGATGATGGAGGCCTTGGCAAATACACATACATTTTCGTAAATCTGTTAATCAAGTCTGAATTTGGATGAGTCTTCTCAGAAACGTGTTCACCTAATTGTCCGCCTCCATGTTTTTAATTGCTATGTTAGCTTTTACCTCTTTCCCTTTCTGGTTAACAAAGCTGGAAATGCTAGGGATACCCTAAGTATTGCACATTGCTTCTTGGTTTTCAGGTCCACAGCGCTCCATCTGGGGAGCAGTGGTACAGAGAGCAGTGGCGTTTGCCACAAGATGGTGCTCTGAAGACGACGTTGTTGAGCTTTGCCAAATAAGAATGGAATTCTGCGGAAGTGGTTAGATAGGTGAGTCTTGGTGTTGGCCACGCACACTCCATGGATTTCCCACACTTCCTCTTGCAGATGTCTGTGGTCCACCCTGCATCCAATACAGTGAGAGTGTTCAGAGGCCTAACGGAGCCCCATCGAGGCACACATTGCTTAGCAATTGTAGGGGCCTGGTCGTGTCGAGATCACATTGGAGGGAAGCAGCCTCATGCCCACCAACGATGGAAATAAATTCGTTAACAAGACAAGGAGGAGGCAGCCAACCTGGTGTAGTTCTTCTAGACGGGGCCTCTTGGTGCTCGAGAGGAGCTTCACTTATCATCCCTCTTTACGAGGGCAGGAGTGGTGGAAGCCTTCCACGCTGCATTCTTGCTATCCCTCAGGGGTAAATTTTTAGCTGGAGAATTTATGAGTTGCACATTTATTTGATTTGGCTTTTGGCTAATTTTTTTTTTCTCCTCTTGTCAACCTGACAATATGAGGGCAGACGGAGCCAGTCCCTGTAGAAGGGGCAGTAAACGGTCCTCTTGGAATCTGCTTTATAGAGGGCATCAAGGCAGCCTCCTCCCCCTTCTTCGCTTCTCCCAGGCTCCTTCCCTTCCTCCCTTCTCCCTCCACTGCCAGCTCCACACTGCTCAGGCAACCAGAACACTCCCCTCTAAATAAATAAATCTTGAAATAAATACAGACGTGGGTCTCATTAACATTACCTGTCAAATCCCCAAGCACAGGACCCCCAAATGGCCCCCTGAGTCTCCCAGTAATTTCTGGAAAGCACATAAGAAAGATGATCAGTGGGTGTATTTGTGGAAATCATTAGCAGGGTGGGGGAAGATATGCTTATAAGTCAATAATTCTTTTTGACACGACCTCAACACTGGCTCTGTGATGACTCTCTGTAACGGAAGGAAAGACATATGGCCCGAGTTTTATGACAGATGTCAAGAATACTGAAGGGTGGCACAAGGAAGAGCTTGGTGATTTTTTTTTTTTCTTTTAACTGACATGGATGTATGGGACATTTTGTCAACCTAATGACCATTTTCCTTGGTTCTTCTGATCATCCAGTGGCAGGAGAATATAGTGACCCACTTTTCAAAGGGCGGTAAATATCATTGAAGGCAAAATTTATGTTAGAATAAGTTCGAAGAACAGATATGCAGTATGAATCTTTAAAAATCATAGTGTTGGGTTTATTCTGTGTTACCTGTGCAGCGTGTTAATCTTTGGGTTTAAAAGTCAATAAAGTAAGATGCACATTTAATTCACTAAGGAAATGTCAGTAGCTCGTGTGTTATTTATTCTGGAAAATGTTGCATTAGTGGTCAATCCCTAAACAGCATTTTCTGCAGTTTTGCATTCTGGGATTTATAAGCATGACCCTCGTTGTGGCCTAACAAAGATGTAGTCATTGGATCTCAAGAAAAAATGAATTGCCAGAGTGGATAGGTGACGTGCTGGCTCTGGTGGGGGCCCTTTGTTATTATTCTTTTTGAAGGAATAATGTGAAGCAGTATGGGACAGAATTGCCTTTTGCAGAGAGCTGAGTGTGGGCTATGAGTGGACAAGTTTAGTAACTGGTCCCGATTTGGCCACCCATTCCCAAGGTATGTATCCCTGTTGGATTTGATTTGGGAAGAAGGAAGGCGCGAGATACAATGTGGCACTTTGTATTCATTTATTAGTCTCGGGAAGGGCCCTGAAAGTACTTGAATTATAATAGAAACACCGGTTATAAATCCGGCCATCAGGGCGGATGGAACAGCTCCGTGGTAGCGCCCAACATTTGCGTAGTTGCTCCTGATCTCTGGACCTGGACTTGGTTTGTGCTGCAGAAAGGAAGCTTAGCTGACATGAAGATGCACCTTTTTTTGAAGCACTGAAGTATATGGAGCAGCTTTCCTCTTGGCACAGCCAGCCGCGTGAAAGTGACCATGACCAATATTTTAATAAGAGTGGAGATCTGGGTGTTTTTGACTGTTTGGCTGATGGATGCCTTTACTGGCTTTTAAGGCCAGGTTTTAAAACACTTTTATTTAACATATGTATTTGAGCCAACTATCCATAGCTCTTTCCCTGTGTTTCTCCCACTATCTCTCCACTTCCAACCTCCGTTCCCACTCTGCCCACTTCTCCAAACGCCAGCCTTTCCGTCTGATTACCTCTCACCTTCCATGACCTGTTTGTGTATTCTCAGTCTCCACCTACACCCAGTTCATTTCCCTTTGTTTTCTTGTTTCAATTCTTGTCATTCCCTTACCTCTACACCACTAGGGAGAATGAAAAACTGATGTGGACATTTAGAACCCTCAGTGGGAGCGTCTGCAGAGAGGTGGTAAACCAGTTGCTGCTGCGTGTACTCCGACCCCTCACGGCCCCCTGTTGTCAGACTAGAACGAGCATCATAGGATTCCCTGGTGGCTGCTTTTTCTAAAGTAGATTGCCAGGTCTTTCTTTTGAGGTGCCTCTGGTTGGATTTGAATCTCCAACCTTTTGGTCATTAGCTGCTTGCAACATTTTTTTACCACCCAGGGAAAAGTGGTAATGGAACAAATTTTATTTAGAATGTTCATTAGAATGTGGACGGTTAATTTAGGCACTCTCCCTCCCCCAGGACTCCCTGTTGATGGAACAGGCAGTTCTTTGCACAAGCTGGTTGGGCCAAACTGGTCATTGTGTCCCCATTCTGCAGATGAGTGGAGTGGAATGGAAACGTTTTGAATTGATTTTAACCCTTTTCAGGTCTCTTGGAATTTGTTGGGGTTTTCACAATAGCCTTCTCAGAGGTTTTTGGTTACAATGGTAACATTTTCTTTAGCAATGGACAGGAACATTCCATCAGTGCCCCAATTCTGGGGCTTCTGCACTCAGAATGAGCGTCACCTGGGCCACTGGTGGTGAATGCTTTAGCTGACATCTTCCATTTTTGTGTAGTTTTGCACATGGAATGACAGGTCCAAAGAGAAGTCAAAATTGGGAAATGTTGTTTAAAATTTTTATTCTCTAATTTTATTAGAGTTCCTAGTCTTAGAAAGTTTTTGTTAGGCTTTTTATTTTGCTTATTTAAATACAATTCAGTTTATTATTTTTTTTAAAGGACAACTCTTGTTTCTTTTAAATGAATTATTTATCATCTAATGGAATTTTCCTATGAAAACCTTCTTATAAGAAATAGCAGTGCATTTTGAATAGACTTTATTTTTTACAGGCATTTTAGTTTTACAGAGAAATTATCCAGAAAGTGTAGAGTTCCCATATCCCCCTTTCCCCCGTACATTGTTTCTCCTATGTTGATACAGTATTAGTAACTAAAGTCTGTAACTTACACTGGGGTTCAGTCTTCGTATCATACAGTCCTGTGGACTTTTACAAACACATAATGTCATGTGTCCGCCATGACAGTATCATACACAATACTTCACTGCCCAAAAAACGCCGTGCTCCATCTATCCATCCCTCCTACCCACCCCCTACCCCCAGCTCCTGTCCCCACTGATCTTTTCACTGTCTTTATAGTTTGTCTTTTCTAGAATGTCATATAGTTGAAATCATACAGCATGGATCCTTTTTAGACTTACTTCTTTCACTTAGCATTATATTTAAGTCAAATTTACACAGTTCCTCTCTTGTTCTTGGAACTTGTCTTTGGCCTCTGCAATGTGTGGCCATTTTTCCTAGTTAAGCTGCTTTGTTCACAGCTTAATTATGTTATTTTACTGTTCCTGAAAACCTGACACAAGGCAAATTTACATTACTGGCCTCCTAATTAGCCAATAATCCTTAAGGATTTGAATGATACATACCCAAAGCAATTTCCTTCTCCCCTAAATATGAATTTCCTTACGTCAGGTTGAGAAGATGGTACGATGACAGAAGGCATCTTGGTGATGACAGCCTTCAACATGTCTGCATGATGTATTGCATTGGGCAAATCTGCTGCAAAAGACCTCTTTAAAGTGTTAAGAAGCAAGGATGTCACCTTGAGAACTAAGTTGCACCTGACCTAAACCATGGTATTTTCAATTGCCTCATATGTATGCAAAAGCTAGACAATGAATAAGGAAGACTGAAGAAGAACTGATGCATTTGAATGACGGTGTTGGTGAAGAATATTGAATATTCAATATTGAAGAATATTGAATATACCATGGAATATACCAGAAGAACAAACAAGCCTTTCTTGGAGCAAGTACAGCCAGAATACTACTTGGAAACGAGGAAAGCAAGACTTCCTCTTACATACTTTGGAAATGTTGTCAGGAGGAACCAGTCCCTGGAGAATGACATCATGCTTGGTAAAGTAGAGGGTCGATGAAAAAGCAGAAGACCCTCAGTGAGATAGATTGACTCAGTCGTTGCCACAGTGGGCTCAAACGTAGCAACGATTGTGAGAATGGCACAGGACAGGGCAGTATTTTGTTCTTTTGTACATAGGGTCAACTTGACAGCACCTAAAAACAACAACTGTCCATACCCTGCCATATCTGCTTTCCACTTTCCACTGGAAACGTGTCGGTGTCATCCAACACAGGAACTATATATTTCCATAGACAGCCTAGTGGCCCCGGATGTGTTCATGGTGAAGCCTGGCTCTGAATCCTTTTGCTTCTCTGCACACTGGACTCCTGTCTGTGAGACCCTCCTCCTCACTCGCCTCCTGAGGTGCTTCCCAGTAGCTGTTCCCTATTTTTCCTGTTTGTTCTACATAGCCATGTGCTTCAGAGAAGGTGGCTGCTTCTGTCCCAGGGGTAGATCAGGATTGATCTAAGCTTCCCAAACTATTTAGATCATTGCCCATACTAAGAAGTGTATCTTGTGTCACAGCCCAGCATGCACATAAGTAGATAGGCATGTGTATATGGGTATTTATATCTACATCTGTACTCACAGTTCAATTAAAAAATGGGAGCCGGGACCTACTCAGTTGATTCGATTAATTTCAGTTTGCAATTCACGGTCTAAGCCAATCATGATCGTTCCATTTTCCTAGCTAGTGATTGGCTTAGACAGGGACATGTATTTCAATTCTTGCCAGTAAGACGCACAGGGGCCCCAGTGAAAGGCTTAATTGACTCACAGAGCTGTGTACAAGAGGCAGCTGTTCCTTTGCCGTGGGTGCTGTCCTGCCTGCATACCATCCTGAAACACACAAGAGCTAAGCTGAGGGTGGCAGAGGTGAACGATGAAGACAGCCCAGGTCCTTCAACGTGTTGCTGCATTAATCAGTGCTTTACAGAGCCATCTCTGGAAATCTTGTGAGATAAATTTCACTATTGTTGAAGCCAATTTAACTGAAGTTGTTATTTACAGTCAAGAGCTTCCTAACAATGTTGAGGAATTAAATAATCCTAGCTGATTCTGCTGATGTTAATGGCGTAGGATTATGTTCCAGTTCAAAGATTAAGATGAACTTAGAACCCTTTATGTCTTGAACATCTGTGGCTTTAGTGGCCCGCAGGGCTGGTTTTGGGACCTGATTCAGCAGACCACTGGAGTTTGTGATTTGACCTTTGTGGTTTGGCTATTTGTAGGTGATTTGGAAGGTCCATGACATGTAGTCATGTGTAATTTTGCTGAGCTTCACATTTGGATTTGATTTGCCATGAAATGGGTTTGTAGGAACAAGGAATAAGAAGTACTTAACTGATGAGTGAGTCTAGAGAACACAGTGGAGCTTTATGCTGTGGTATTGTAGCTTTCCTTGTGGCTTTGTGAACTCATTAATTCTTGAAAATGACTCAAACTCATTTTCTCGTGATAAGTTTTATTCACCCCCGCTCCATCTCGACACCCAGTACACACAAAAAAGCTCTTTATTAATGCTTAAAATGGAAAGAAAGAGAAGCAAATGGTGACTCATAGCTAGGAAATGGAATTAGAAGAAGTCAAAGGTTACATGCTGGGTGGTGGCCCAGGTCTAGTGCAAGAAGGAGCCCCTCCAAGAACCTATAGGTGGTCAGAAGAAGTGATCTGAAGCCATGGATGTGCGTGCTTCACCCAGCGCAGGGCTGTCTGCCGATGAGAGGGAAGTGTCTGTGAAAGTCAGGAGATGGTCCGATGTCCGGTGTTAGGTTATAAAGAGGCTACGAGGAAGCTTGTAGGAAATTATATGCCCCGATGCCAACTGGGGACATGGAGGCTCGTGATGGGCTCAGGACATGTCCCCAGAAATGCCAAGGGTCTTGTAAACCTACAGGACAGAGGGCATCAAAGGCTATACCTCCACAGAACATCGAAATTGCTTATCATTAGGAAGTCAGTGTGATAATGCCATCATCATTTTATTTTTGTATAACCAAAAAAAGAAAAAAAAGTTTTTTTCTTTTTTTGGTATAATGTCCATTGTTGTAGCTTGCATGGGCTTTCTACCTGGTCTCATTTGACACTCGTTTTTCTCAGGTACAGTGTTTTGGATATATTAATTAAACAACAATATCTTATTAAGTGCCTACAGTTTGAGGCATGGGGGTGTGTTCAGAAGAGTCACAGGAATCAGAGGCAGACAGGCAACGAAGGGAACCCCTTTGGTGACGATCAGGTAGGGATTGTGGATGTGGATCAAATACTTCATCTCGGGCCCTGGGCAGCTGTCTCATCCATCCTCTAAACATGTGGCACTGCTTGTTCTAATGGCTTAGCTCTTAACCATCCTGCTCTGATGGGAGGTTGAGCTTCACACAGAAAACACTGTCTCCATCATGGGCCCAGGCATCAGTCACTGCTGCATCAGTCTCCCAGTAAGATGCAAGTGACTGAAGCTAAAGGCTCTGTCTGGGAGAGTCTCAATGGAGGTGACTGACTGAACTTAGCTTTAGGCCAGGTAAGTACATTCAGGTCTCCTCTTCATGGGCGTGAGAGAGAAAGTGTGGAGAAAGCACAGTGGATCAGGAGCAGGGGTCATCCGCAAGAAGGAAAGAGAAGGGGACGGGAGGATTAAAGACCAGACTATCTAAAGAATTTAGAGTGAGACCAAAGACCGATTAAATGGGTTGGAAAACATTGCTCTGTGGTCTGCCAAAGACAAGGGATGTAGTTTCTAAATCTATTTTGTAATACTTTAATTACTTACGGCGACTTCACAGTTTTAGATCTCGAATTCATCGATTGCTTATTAACAAAGAGATGTAATGCCCAGAGTCCCGGGGTGGTGCAAATGGTTAACGCATGGCTCACCAAAAGGTTGGAGGTTCAAGTCTACCCAGAGACACCTCGAAAGAAAGCCTTGCTGATCTAATTCCTAAAAATCAGCCACTGAAAACCCTATGGAGCGTTCTGCTCTGATGTAGAAGGGGTCACCATGAGTTGGAATGCTTTAGTGTCATACTTAAATTAATTAAAATCAATTAGAATTGATTATTTGGTCTTGAATAGAAAAATTAACAATTACTTCTGATAAAGGTTAGTCTATTCCTTGAAGAGTTAAACCAGCCCCCCAAAACAGTTATCCCTACTATGGTTGCAGTTCCATGAGGATTTTTGTTTCTTGTCTGGCTGAAACACTGAGACCTTGTGGCCGTGGTTTGTGTTCCATACTTGTCCATCCCCCACGTTGGAGGCGCAGGCTTGTGGGAAGTGATCGGCTGCTGAAATCTCTGTTAAGTCCAGACACCAACAATTTCAGGCTTGTCAGAATTTTTTTCTCTGGTGTCTGTATTTTGAAAATTTTCTAAGAAGATCTGGGTACTCCCTTGAGGTCTTACCTTTGCTGTGGTATCATTTATTTTGTGGAATTTTATTTATTTATTTTTCAGAACTGAATTGCCAGAATTCAAGGTAGATTATAGTTGCAGAGAAAATTTTGCATGGAGTTCAGCTTAAGTACGATAAAAAGCTAATGTTCTGATTTTTGATGCTTAGATCATTCTCACAAGTGTTGTCTGCACTTGTTATGGATTGAATTGACAAAAATATCTATCAACTTAACTGGGCCATGAGTCCCCGTATTTTGTGATTGTCCACCATTTTATGTGATTTCTCTCTGTGTTGTAAATCCTGTCACTCTGATGAAATGAGATGGATTAGTGACAGTTATATTGATGAGATATACAAGATTAGATAGTGTTTCAAGCCAATCTCTTTGAGATATAGAAGAGAGAAGCGAGCAGAGAGACATGGGGACTTCATCCCTCCAAGAAAGCAGCACCGGGAACAAAGCATACCTTTTGGACCTAAGGTTCCGGTGCTGAGACGCTCCCAGACCAAGGGAAGACTGATGACAAGGACCTTCCTCCAGAGCCAGTAGAGAGAGAAAGCCTTCCCCTGAAGCTGGCATCCTGAATTCGGACTTCTAGCGTACTGGACTGTGAGGGAATAAATTTTTCTTTGTTAAAGCCATCCACTTGTGGTATTTCTGTCATAGCAGCACTAGATGACCAGGACAGCCCATGTCTTCCTTTCACCTTAGGAGAAATGAGCAGAGCTGCCCCTGCCGTCCCTGCCATGATGCCTTCCCTCCAGGACTAAATTCTAAGTGTCTCGAGGGCAGAAGAGGCTCACAGAGTTTTCACACGTTCCCACGAGTTCTAGAACGTGCCGTGTGTTTGGCTTCCGCCTTGTAGGTGGACATATGGAGTTGTGGTTGCTGGCCATTCTGTGATGGCGACAGGGCTCGTTCAAACTCTTGTGGCCTGGATCTAGTCTCTGTGCCCTGACTGCCAGCCTCACCCATGTCCCCAGCTCTTCAGAGTGACAACATTGTCATTAGCAACTTGAATTTATTGCCAAAGATGGCAGCTTAACTGGATGAAACTTGTAAAATTAAAACTGGCAAAACAATTGTTATTGACTGAAATGGGAAGCGAGTTGTAATTTGTAACTAAATTATTTATAATCATCGCTGGTGTGGTACCTGAACTATGTAGATGGTAAAATATCTTGCTATGTGGGAACGTTTTCCGTGTCCTCTGAAAAGGCTCTGAGAAGCTCTCCTGATGCATCCAGATGCTTGTATGCAGTCCCCATACAGCCGGAGTGCAAAATAAGAAGAGATTAAGTCAGAGGAGCGTAAGCAGATGAGTGGGGTTCTGAAAGAAATCGAAGCTGTATGGGCTCAACCCTTTGTACAGAGATTACCATTTTTCATTCAAAATTTCGGCAGACAGCGGGCAAAATGTAATCACTTTTCTGCATTACTGTACTGCATAAGCATATTAGGATAGCTCTGTGACAGTAATCATGTAGTGAACTTGAAACCACCCCCAATTAAACTGTCTGCATCCCCCAGCATTTTCCTGTAATGATGTCAAACCGTGTAGCAATTAGTTGCACATCTATGAATGTAAACACTGTTTGTAAATCATATAAACTTAACCTGGTTTGCTTATTGAAAATCTCCTAAAAAGGAATTAATTAGCTGTGTATGTTTTGGAATCACAATTTATGGGATCATTTTGGAATCTTTCACTGAGTACAATTGATTTTTTTCCCTGCGATCCACACGCATAGAATCTCTCTCGTGGGGGATTGCAAGGGAAGGTAGAACAGGATTGACTTAATCTTCATTTTACTTCTGAAACGACCAGTGAAGTGTGGGATCCAAGACAGGGTTAACCCAGTTTTAAAATATTTTTCTCAAGAGGAAGGTGTATATCATCTGAAGGTTGCACCCCTGCTGCACGGTGCCCTTTCTGCAACCAGGGTGGTGTGTTTCGAGCTAATTTGAAGGTGAAGTTTGAGCATGAAGCAGCCTTTATGCAGCTACTCATCATCTTGTAAGGGACCAGCCCCAAGCTGTATGGCAACAGCTCCGGAGCAATTGCAGATGACAAGGAAAGTGGCCAATTCCAGACAAAGAAACTGAACAAACAAAACACAGGCTCAAGTGTTTTAACTCAGCGATCTTTCCTCTGCCGACAGGGATCCCAGAAGGAAAGGAGCCAGGTTTAGAGTGCAGCTGCCTTTGTTGCAGCCTTTTTGCGGAAACCTTGGGTCCTGTGGTGGATTTTACCTGAGCCATCAGCTCCATAGCACATTTATGGTTATTGTATTTTACGGGTTGATAGATTTTTATATTCTGTCCAAGTCAGGATCTTACACCACCTGGTTTATTATTTAGTAATTTACAGTGCAGTCAAGCATGTTTGGTTTAACGTAGGATAAACTTATAAATCTATTGTTCCTCCAGTTGCCGGGGTTGGTGTGCAGTGAACTACAGAGCTGGGTGCGTACATACATTTCAGCTCTGCCTTTTTCTTTGATAGGGAAGCAGGCAATAGATAACACAGTGACAGTGGCGTCCCAGGGGATGGCAAAATGTGAGAGTGGCACCGCGTCAGGTGAGTAGGTCATTATTGTATGAGCCGTGAACCGTTAATGGACTACTATGCCTGGCTCAATCTGTGTCGGATTATGGCTCTTGGCAGGAGAATTGTTATCTAATAGCTAACTTTGCTTGCTCACTATCATCTTATTAGTTCCTCTGATAAAAATGTACACAGGTATGTATTAATAGGACGTCTCATTGGGAAAAGGCAGGATCTTGGCTGTTTCTCTCTGTTTCTGGAGACAGTGCTGAAATGTCGATTCTGCACAGTAGTTCTTGAAGGGAATGATCTTCTTTCTCAGATATTTTTGGCTGTCTTAGAAAACACAAAGCCAACACATAGTGTTAATTGATGCCAAAGAGCCTGCTGTTATTATGTTTTACCTTTATAAGGATCAGGGAAGAGATAGTGGGAGTGAAAGGAGGAGGTGAGGGAGAAATTACGCTCTCTATCCGCCCCTCTGCCCACCTCAACTGTTCCTGCAAGAACCCTGGCATACTTCTTAATCTCTGTGAAATAAATTCCACCTTTCTTGAAATAATGATTGTGTCATATTATGTAACTTTTATTATGCTTTAAAGAGACAAGAAGGGCATACTGTTCATGTGTGGCAGCAGATGAAAGCATGCATTTTTAGGAAGAACATAAGGAATACCTGGTTTTTGGATTGTAATTGCAAGAAGTTTATATTGTGTATTCGGAGCCCTCAGTAGAATATTTCTGCCATCTTTTGGAGAAATAAAGGTCCCCACAGAGTTTGTTTCTGCACAAGCCCCCCCCCCCCCAGCCTCTTGGCTTCAGTCTGCAGCCCCAGACAGAGGCGCTGAAATGAAGGCTTCCCAGATGTTTTCCAGGAAAGAGGAATATACAGGTGATTCAGGCTGAGACTATGGCCCTAAATCACTGCACTTGGTTATGCAGATAATTTTTTGGAAACTATGGTGTCAAGAATGTAAAAGGTACTAATAACAAGTACTAGAGAAGTCCTTTTAACCAGGTAGCAAGAAGTGGATTAGCAGCCCAAAGGGAGCTGGAAGAATGTTCGCCATCCAGCCCTGGCCTGGGTTCAGACCCAGCCCAGGTGCTGGTAATGGCCACATTTATGACGCATTGGAGTGTGCGAGGGGGGGCGCCCTGACTGCACATCTGTGTTCACCCCGACTGGCTTGTCACAGTTGTCACTTTCACAGCGGCAGTACAGGAAACGCTGCTGAGAGGACCGAAACTTTAGCTTCCTGAGACTCCTAAGGGCAGCAAGCACGCCTGAAAGGGCTGCAGGAATGGGCTTTTAATGATGCCATTTGATAAAATTTCTGGTTTGATAAAGCACCTATATAATGAAGTTAAGTACCGAATTAATACCCTAATCCATTCTAATCCAAATCCAACTACTCATTCCTGAGTGCATATGTGCATGTATGTGTCTGGAGTGTTACATATAAAGGATTATGCTCACCCGCCCCCCCCAACCCCAGCACGCAGACAACGCCAGGAATCCCAACTCATGTGTCATAGGGTGTGGGGGTCTCTGTGCTGGTACACTGACCTGTGACCAACTCCAGGGTCTCCTTATGTGAAATCTACATTCCCTCCTGACTAAATCGTGGGCTTGAGTTTAATAATTTAATGCACCATACAGTACATTACAGAAGTATTAAGTGAATTTTAATCTCAAGTGTCATTTTCTCCCTTGTCTTTGTTTTGATATTACCCAAGCAAAAACCTATAGGATAAAAACCTATAGAATAAATTCCCTATATGCCTTCTTACATAAAAGCACTCAAATCCTTATGGTATGTTCAAAAAGCTCAATTTATCTTCTAAATTTTTCATTAAATATATGACAAAGGCATGAGGAGGCATGTATCATTTTTGAATCACCACCTTGTTGGAAGCCTATAGACCCTTGAATTCATGGATAAAGAGCCATGGTGGCACAATGGTTAAGTGCTCAGCTACTAACCAAAGATCAGAGGTTCAAGCCCACTCACTAGCAGTCCCGCAGGAGAAGAGACCTGGCAATCTGTTCCTTTAAAGATTTCAGCCTAGGAAGCCTCATGGGGCAGTTCTGCTCTGTCACATGGGGTCACTATGAGTTGAAGTCGACTAGACCACATACAACAACAACAGCAATTTATGGATAAAGGAAATTTTAGGAGTAAGATGTTGGTACTGGCAGAGCTAGTATGGATTGAATTGGATTGATTATAAATAAGTTCTGACAAGACATAAGAATCACTACTAAATGAATAATTTCTTTTATAAGGATCATCATAGACTGGTTCCTGTGAGGTAGAGGTTAAAGATGTCCCAAACGTCCAACTTTTCCAAACTGCTGTACCACTCCATCATCTCTGACACAAACTACTCCCCTTCCCCTCAACACTCTCCCTCCTGTCTTTGGGTTTGGTAATTTGCTACAACACCTCACAGAACTTATGAGCCTTACTTACAGTTAAGTGGTCTATTAGGGCAATAACGGGGTACAACTTGGGATTGGGATTGGGATCAACTTGGAGTAACAGGAATGACAACTCAGGGTGCAGTTTCTTGATCAGGACAGCTTCTTCTCGCCCTCCGCTGTCAGGTCCCGCTGGGGTCTTGCTACCTCTGGGCCCTGCTGGTGGCCTCCTGCTGCTGGGCCCTACAGAGGGGAGTCTCAAGTAAGTGTTAACACTTCCTAGCTCCATGGGTTGGCAAGCCCCGCTACAGCCATCTTGCACTAGTCTCCTGATTCCTGCTGTTTTGAGCCGCCATCTCTCACTGTCTTCCTTGTTATAGCACCCCTCTCCCTGTCTCTCTGTGTCTCCCTTTAGGCCTTGCAGGATGGCAAAACCTACCAATCCCTTTGTTAGGGCTCCGTAAACCTTATTTGCATTATCCCACCCCCACAAAGGTACAGTGAACCCTATTTACATTGTTAACAGGCTATCCAGCCTCTTTGGTGGGCCCCAAGAACTTCATTTGCATAGTCCCACCCAGTCATTTGATGTGAGTTACAAAACCTGGGCAAGAAAGGCCATATAAGAAAGATCCATTGCACTGCAGGCCACCCCCTAGCTTTTCTAGCCATGGTTCTTTCATATGTGGAGGGTAACTTCCTCCCAGTCATTTTACCAGTCCAAAACAGTCATTAACAATAGTCTTTCAGTAAGGCAAACGTAAGGCTACTCAGGTACCAGCCGTTTAGGTCTGCTGCAGGTATCCGTCTGATCTGGTCAGGTTCTCCAAAAGTTGTCTTGGCTTCACTCTCTCTGGCCTTTGATAGAATTTAACTGAGAGAAGATTATTCCCTTGCTCTGAGTCTCTCTGGGGTATCAGGATAATATTAGATTTCCCCTGCTGCATAACCCATTTATTCATTGCTTTACCTTCAGCTATTGTTTCTCCTTGCATCCGTTTGTCATTTAACTTTACTCAAACTTTTCTGCCTTGGGAAGGGACATCAGTTTCAGCTGCTGTGCCAGTCCAGGTTCCTGGTGGCAAGACCAGTCTAGCAATTGCTTCCCCCTGTCTCTCCCATTCATGATGGGTAGGGTTACATAGTTACACCACTAGTGGGCTGTCCCGCCCACTAGGCAACATGGCAGTATTCACTGTCAACTCCAGTTTTGCCAGATGGGGGAAGGTACAGTCCATGTACAGTCCATCTCATCAGACCCTTGGAAATTCTGACTGTAGGTTCAGGGGTGTTGTCACAGCCTCTTGCTTAGGGATCACCCCTGCTCCTGGCGTCTGCAGCAGCATCCCTGGGTTTTGAGATCACAGCAGCCAGCAGGAAAAAAAAATTAGGTGATGTGGGGAAGAACTCTACAGTGGCACCAGCATCCTCCCCCGCCCCCTCTTCCCCAGATCCTCCAGAGAAGTGTAGAAACCTGACTAGTGGTGATCCTTCCTTTGCCCGCCTCATGTTGAGCGTAAGCATACACTCATGAAGGCACGTGAGCCAGTCCTTCATGCTTTTATCTTCCCCATTTTAGATAAGAAATGTTTCAGTTACCCATCCTAGTACTCTATCAAATCATTACTCCAAGGGTGGTATGCAACATGACAAGTCCATTTAATATGATGTTTCTTGGCCCATTGTTGCACCCTGTGGGCTATAAAGTGTGTTCCTTGGTCTCTGTGTTCCTGGTATATGAAATATAGCTCAGTGGCCCAAATGGGTACCATCTTTTGATCCAATCCCTTAATGGTGTTTTTGGCATTTGCATCTGTCATGGAACATGTAAGGCTCAGGCCAGAGTAAGTATCTATTTCCTGTAAGGATCTATTTGTAGCCACCCGGTGACACCAGCATCTTTGGTCCAATATAATCAACTCGCCAGCTATGTGCATTACTGCAGCACCCTCATGTCTGCTTACATCCACTCATTTCATGGACCCAAATGGCCACATCTAGTGAGCATACCGACAGGTCCACTTGCTGATTCCAGTTGCCTACCAATCCAGGAAGGGGGTTCTTCTGGGACATCGATACATCTTACTCTGATGCACCCTCTAAGTTCCCAGAGTGCTTTCCATAGGTTAATGCCCCACATTGGTGTCCCCTTAATAGTCCAGTTTTCCATTGCCTATTTGCCTGACCATATAGCCAGGCCCTTGCCCGCCACCCATGAATTGGTAAAAATGCAGACATATGGGCTCTCACCATTGCCCAGTTCTTCTGTCATGGCTTGGAGGACAGCATGCAGCTCAGCCCACTGAGCTGAGCTGTTCTTACCTTCTTCAGTCAGGGCCTTTCCATCTGCTTGTTTTAATGCAGCAGATTTCCACAACAAGTGTTGTCCATGTACCCTGGAACTGCCATCTGTAAACCAAGCAGTCTTCTGCTGGTCAGCAGAAAGTTGTTCATAGGGCACTGTCCATGTAGCAGTGGGCTCTGGCAGCTTCTCAGGTGGTTCCAGGGTAGAGCCTATGGGAAAAAGAGGCTACCTGCTTGTGGATATGGTGGATGCTTCCCTGCATTCCTACAGTAGTTCTTGTTTGAACGGTTTCCATTTTATTATGGAACTATTTTAGGCACTGCCTTCCTAATTAGAGTGTTTCTCTGATACCACCCAAGACATTATGAGTATTTCAGGTCTCATGATGATTTTATGTCTTTCTGTCATTGAGACAGGCTCAATCAATACTCAACAGCAGCTCAGTAGCTGCTTCTCAAATGGCATGTATTGTGCTGCAGCATCTGGAAACTTTCCAGTCCAGAATCCCAGTGGTCACTGCAGAGCAATGTTTTCAGGGTTTTTTTTTGCCATAAGCTCCAGTCTGCATAAGTATGTGTGGCAGACCTCTCCAAAATCATGTCTGAATGTGGATCGTAAGGGCCTAAAGGCAGGGAGAGTGAGACTGTTTTTGTAACTCAGACATTGCCTGCTGTTGCTCTGGCCCCCACTCAAATGAAGTTTTATTCTGAATGGTTTTATGGATGCGAGTCAGCAATATTCTTGGGAATATTTGGATGTGGAATATGTGTTCTCCAAAATACATACAGACCAATCAAACATTGGGCCTCCTTCTTAATCTTGGGGATAGGTAGCAACAGCAGCTTATTCTTGGTTGCCTGCAAAATATCATGGGTGGCTCCTGTCCAAACTATTCCCAAGAATTTGCCTGTTTAGGCAGAGCATGATTTTTTCTGGATTTATTGATCAGTCTCTTTTGGTCATGTGAGCCACCACTGTATTCAAATCAGCCCTAGACTGTTTTTCAGTGTTTGATATTAACATAGTAATGTCAGTGTAATGTATCATTATGCTTGAGATCTGCACCAAGTCCAAGTCTCTTTTTACCAATGACAGTAAGCAAGTGAGCTCAAGCAACCCTGTGGCAATACAGTGAAAGTAAATTGAGATCCTTTCCATGTGAAGGCAAACTGCAGCTGGCTGTTTTCTGAGATTGAGATTGAGAAAAAGGCATTTCCAAGACCAATCACTGAGAGCTAGTCTTCTTTAACCTGCTGTATTTTCTGCACCATTGATACCATGTCTGGTACAGCTGAAGCCACAGGTGGCATTACTTTATTTAGGCCTTGATTATCTACTATCAGCCTCCATAAGCCAGCTGCCTTTTTCATGGGACATACAGGGTTGTTATACAGAGAATTTGTTGGTTCAAACACTCCGGGCTTTAGCATGTTCTTAATAAAGGCAGTAATCTCCTTTTGTCCACCAGGCATCCTGTATTGTTTCAAATTAACAACCTGAGTAGCTTCGGGCAATTCTAATGATTCCCATTTAGTACATCCAATCAATACTGACCTAAGGGAAAACTTACATGCCTTCAGTTTTACAATATCAGGTAGAGGGGGTGTCCCCCATTTGACATAGTATCCATACCAATAGTACATTCAGGTAATGGAGATGCAACTGCTTCATACAAGATCTGTTTAAATCTTCCAATTCTCATCCAAACATTCACCTTAGTCCCATCAACCATTGCACTCACATACCCCTCTAGTCTCTTCCCCACCCCCAAGCCATTTTACCCACACATGTGTATATGACCTCAGATCCCCTGCTGGGGGCTGGACAAGAATACTCTGGCCTCCTGACTGTGATGAATAGAAAGGACTTGTTTAGGCCTCTTTAACCTAAAGAATTGGGGGACTGACAGGAGTTTCCATTTGTCCACCCAACCTCCTGTAGTACTGCATTAGAACTTTTGTCTCAATTCCATCAAGGTTTGCTATGTTTGTGCCATTTCTTAGTAATCATACAGAAATCTCCATCCTGCTGGGGTAAGTTCTTTCCTCATTGCCTCTTCCCATTCTGTTGTGAATCACCCTTATGTTTCTTGCATCTGTAAGATCCATGTGGGAAGCTGTGCCAATAGATCTGACAAAGCTTCTTGGATTGTTGATTTGTTTCACAGTAGCAAGATTACATGGGCTGCCCATGTGGAAGGGTCTCCCTCGATTACCATATCTACCATGACCTGTGTAAGGGGCATACTCATTGGATGAACATCACAATCAACATAAAGCCATTCCAGCATGGCTTGCATAAGCAGCACATCATCTCCTTCCTCTGGAGTGTTCCATTGGGTATTTAGAGGGCTAGAGAGGCAGTTTCCCTTCTCAGGGTAAACAACTCTTACTGCAAAATTTATCCAGTCCACCAGCCTGGCTGTTCCTGCTGGGTTAACCTGCTGTGTAACTGGATCTTGTATCATCATTTGCAACTCTTGCATAGTGAATTGTGGGTCATGCATCAACCCAAACATACTCTTCAATTCTGCAGCATTCAAAACTAACGACACTGCCCCTAAATTTTTCTCCCCCACAATCTGTTTTAGTAATGGTTCCTCAGGAAGCTGACCATACTGATCTACAAATTGATGCAACTCCCTTACACTATACCCCCTGGTTTCAATAGTTTCTTAGTTTTGCCCACTCCCCTTCTGGACTACCTTCTTGGAGACCAGTGATCACAGAGGAACTTTGTGTTGTTCCGACAAGATATGTCCTCTCTGAGTCACCCCTGAGACTAGCTGTCGTAGCCCTGATTAGACCTGATCTGGGCTTGGTTCAGTGCTACGATCTGCCCCTACATTGTTTTTCCCTGCTATTGCAGCTATTGCTGATAATAGCAACCAAGGAACTGTACCTCTCACCATTTCCTTATCAGTCTGTAGTTACATATGCGTCTAACTAGCCAGTCCCTCAGGAGTTATATTCACCACTCCTAATCCCCATGAATAGCTTTTGCCTTGGGTAACTGATTGCAATGTAACAGCCGCTTCAATCCATGGGTGTTTTTTATCCCATCTAGAAACCAAAGGTTTCTCATTTTCCTGTTTATCCCCTTTTTTTCAAAAACCACATATTGCAGTTGCAGTGAACCCCACCATTCTGACCCAACTAAATGCATAATTTATAAGGACCAATGCAAAGCTGATTCTTATGAGCGGAAGGTTAAAGATATTCTAAATATCCAACTTTTCCACACTGCTGTCGCACTCCATCATCTCTACCATCAGCTACTCCCCCTCCCCTCAGTACTCTCCCTCCCACATTTGGGTTTGATGATTTACTGAAATGTCTCACAGAACTCACAAACCATACTTACAGTAAAGTGGCCTATAGGGAAGTACACAGTGTACAAGTCAAGGTCAGGATCAACTTGGAAGTAACAGGAACAACTCAGGATGCAGTTCCTTGATCAGAATAGTTTCTCACACTCTGCTGCCAGGCCTTGCTGGGGCCTTGCTGCCTCTGGCCCTGCTGGGGGCCTTCGGGGGCAAGTGTTATACCTCTTGGCTCCGTGGGTCAGCAAGCCCCACAGCAGCCATCTTGCACTGGTTTCCTGATTCCTGCCTTGTCATGCCACCATCTCTCTCTGTCTTCATGTTACACCTTCTCTCTCTTCGTGTCTCCCTTTAAGCCTAGTAGGATGAAAAACCTGACCAATTCCCTTGTTGGGGTTCAATAAACCTTATTTGTGTGGACCTACCCCCTCAAGGGTGCCATGTACCTTGTTTACATTAATAACAAGCTATTCAATCCCCTTGGTGGGCCACAAGCACCTCATTTGCATAGTCCCACCCAGTAATTTGGCGAGAGTTACAAAACCATAGTGAGGAAGGCCATATAAAAGTGATTCACTGCACTACAACTACCCACCCACTGAAATGGCTAAAATGAAAAAGACTGACAATGCCAAGTGTTGACAAAGGCAAAGACATGGAGCAACTGAAACTCATCCGTTGCTGGTGGAAATGCAAAATGGTACGGCCGCTTTCAATGCAAGGTTGGTATAACATTTGAAAATCAATGTGTTTCACCACATAAACAAACTAAAAAGGAAAAACACGATCAACTCAAGAGACTCAGAAAAAACATTGAAAAAATCCAACATCCATTCCTGCTTTTTGACATGCAATAAATTGCACAGAGTTAAAGTGTAAAATTTGATAAATTTTACATATGTAGTTACCTGTGAAACTCACCAAAATTGAGATAGTGAACATATGCATCACCCTTGAAAGTCTCCATGCCTTTTGTGATTGATCCCTTTTACCACTCCTGGGCACCATCATCCCAGACAACCACGGATCTGTTTTCTGTCACCATATATTAGTTTACAGTTGCTAGAGTTTTACATAAGTGGAACCATACAGTGGGTACTTTTTTTTGTGGGCGGGAGGGGGGTTGCCTTCTTTCACATAGCATAATTATTTTTCATATTCACTTATGTTGTATGTGTATCAAGTACCTAGGAGTGGAATGGCTGGATCGTATGGTTGTTGTTGTTGTCAGGTGCTGCTGAGTCAGTTCAACTCATAGCGACGCTATGTACAACATAACAGAACACTGCCCGGTCCTGCTCCATCCTCACAATTGTCATGCTTGAGCCCATTGTTGCAGCCACTGTGTCAATCCATCTCATTGAGGGGCTTCCTCTTTTCTGCTGACCCTGTACTTTACCAAGCATGATGTCCTTCTCCAGGGCCTGATCCCTCCTGATAACATGTCCAAAGTATGTGAGACTAAGTCTTGCCATCCTTGCTTTGAAGGAGCATTCCGACTGTACTTTTTCTAAGACAGACTTGTTTATTCTTTTAGTAGTCCATGCTATATTCTGTATCCTTCAGCAGGACCGTAATTAGGAGGTGTCAATTCTTCTTCGGTTCTCCTTATCTGTTGTCCAGCTTTCGCGTGAGTATGAGGCGATCAAAAAACATCCTGGCTTGGTTCAGGTGCACCTTAATCTTCAAGGTTACATCTTTGCTTTTGAACACTTTAAAGAGGTCTTTTGCAGCAGATGTGCCCAGTGCGATGTGTCGTTTGATTTCTTGACTGCTGCTTCCTTGGGTGTTGATTGTGGATCCATGTAAAATGAAATTCTTAACAACTTCAATCATATGGTAATTTAGGAAACTGGCAAACTGTTTTCCAAAGTGCATGTGCCATTTTACATTGTCACCAGCAGCATGTGAGAATCCCAGGCCCTCCACAGCCTAGCCTTGGTGTGCCCAGTCTCTTTAACCTTAGCCGTCCGAATAGATGTGTAGTGGTAAATCATTGTGGTTTTAATTTGCAAGTCTCTGATGACTAATGAAAGTGAAAGGAGCCCTGGTGGCACTCAGCTGCTAACTGAAAGGTTGATGGTTTAAACCCACCAGCTGCTCCATGGGAGAAAGATGTGGCAATCTGCTTCTGTAAAGATTAGAACCTTGGAAACATTATAGGGCAGTTGCACTCTGTCCTGTAGGGTCACTATGAGCCCAGATTGAGTCAGTGGCATACAACGATATCCAGTTATCTCAGTGCCATTTGTTGAAAAGACTATCCTTTCTTGCTGAATTGTCTGTGCACATTTGTCAAAAATTAGCTGTCCACATATGTGTGGATCTGCTTTTGGACTCTGTTACATTGATCTACTTGTTAATCTTTATGTCAGAACAATACTGTCTTGATTACTGTAGCTTTAAAATGACTCTTGGAGTCAGGTAGTGTTAGTCCTTCAACTTAGCTCTTATTTTATAAAATTATTTTTGGCTATTTTAAGTTTTTTGCATTTTTATATGAATTTTAGCAGTAGCTTGTTCATTTCTACAAAAAAGCCTATTGGAATTTTGGTCAGGTTTGTGTTGAATCTGTAGATTAATTTGGAGAGAATTGGTATCTTTTCTTCCTTTTATTTAAAAAAAAATGTTGAAAATTTGCTATGGCAATTGGTGTCTTAATATCAAGTCTTCTGACCCATGAGCACAGCCTGTCTGTCCATTTGTTTACGTCTTCTTTAACGTCTCTCAGCTACGTCTTGTAGTTTGCAGATACAGGCTCTGGACTTCTTTTGTCAGATTTATCCCTGAACATTTCATAATATTTTGATGCTATTGTGAATTATGCTATTTTTATATTTTAAGTTCTAATTGTTCATTGCTAGTATATAGAAATACAGTTGATTTTTGTTTTTTGTCTTGTGTCCTGCAGTCTTGCTAAACTCACTTATTAATTCTAGTAGCTTTTTGGTAGTTTATCAGATCATGTCATCTGTGAATAAGGACAGTTTACATCTTCCTTTTCCACCTGATTTCCTTTATTTATTTATTTTTCTTGCCTTACTGCTCTGCATAGAACCTCTAGTACAGTGCTGAACACCAGCAGTGAAAGCAAACATCCTGCGTTGTTCTTGATCAGAGGGAGGAAGCATTCAGTCTTCACCATTAAGTGTCATATTAGCTATAGGTTTCTCACAGATACTCTTTATTGGGTTTAGGAAGTTCTTTATTCCTACTTCACTGAGAATTTTTTCTTTTTTTTAAATCAGGAATGGATACTGGATTCTGTCCAATGCTTTTTTTCAGTTCTTTAAGATGATCATGTGGTTTTTCCTTTTCAGTTTGTTTATATGGTGAAAGACATTGATTTTTAATGTTAAACCAACCTTGCATTCCTGGGATAAACCCCACTTTGTCATGATGCATTATTCTTATTATATATGTGCTTTACATTAATTACTTCATTTCACAACAACCCTATAAAATACTGTTATTACTCTTATTTCTCATATGAGGAAATTGAAGCACAGACTGCTTCGTCCCTTGACCAAAGTAATGTAATTAGTAAGAGGGCCTGGCTGGGTCTGAAGTGTCTAATGAAAAGACTCAATTCTTAACTTGTAGAGTAGAAATGCAAACTGGAGTGTCACCAACACACTTCCTCTATCTGCATGGCAATAATTAAGTGTAGTAAGAATATTTAGTGCTGGTGAAGGAGTAGATAAAGTACTTACAAACTGCTAGTCGGAGTATAAATGGATACAAGTTTTTGGGGGGGGAGTCTCGCACTCTCTCAAAATACAAAATTTATACTATGAAGACAATTCATTGCACGTGCAAAGGTAGAGTGTGTATGCAGCACTTCTATTGCAGCCTAGGAGATTTTTAAAATTTTGGAACATGAATATAATGGAATACTATGGAACTGCTAAAGCTGTTTTCATGTAGGTTTTTTCTTTTTTTTTTTTGGTATTAATAAATATTATGAGGAGCCCTTGTGGTACTGTAGTCGGCTGCTAAGCAAAAGCTCGGCAGTTCGAATCCACCAGCTGCTCCTTGGAAGCCCTGTGGGGCAGTTCTAAACACTATATAAGACAGCATATGCAATATGATCCCATTCGTGTAAAACAAATCTACATTTATAAATCGACACTAGAAAGAAGCTTGGAAGGTTGCCCCCGAGGAAGTAAAACAATACAGTTGCCTTTGTGCTTTGTAGGGTGGGGGCCAAAAAAATCAAAAACAACTTGCTGTGACGTAGATTCTGACTCAGCAGCGTCTCCACGTGTGTCAGAGCAGAACTGTGCTGCATAGGGTTTTCAGCGGCTGATTTTTCAGAAGTAGGTCACCAGGCCTTTCTTCCTCATCTGTCTTAGTCTGGAAGCCCTGCTGAAACCTGCCCACAATGGGTGACCCTGCTAGTATGTGAAATACCCCTGGCATAGTTTCTAGCATCTCAGCAACATGCAAGCCCCCACAGTACACTACAGTTTTCCCTCCTTCTGAGCCAATCTCTGCATCCCTCCATCTTTCCCCATTGCTATCTAGAAGGAGTCAACAGAACAAGCTCTATAACCAACTGAAGGTGTTGTTACAGTTCTTCTGGTCTTCAGCTGAAGCCATCTCCGTTCTCCTGTGCTCCTTTTGTGCTGTAATTTCTGAGCTTTTTTCTTACCTCACTTCCTCTTCTAGAGGGAATCCCTGCTGTTTGCTGATGCTCAGAATGGAACACAAAAGCCCAGATGTCGTTCGATCAGTGTTGCCCCCTGGGATATGGAAACTATGATTGTAATAATTGGTGCTCACTTTGCATCAGGTTTTTTGCAGCTTCCTCACACTGTTAACTTCTATCGAACAAGGGAGCAATGAAACTTTGCCGGCTTTTGTCTTGAGAAGTCAAGACATTTCTCTTCCCTCCCAGCCACATAAGCAAGGTATGAGCGGGCTTACTAGTGTTTATTGACTAATCTGTAGTCAACAGTTTCACATGTGAAACTCTTCACTACTAATTAGTAAGAAAGCACAAGTAAGCCCAAAGATGTGAAACTGTACACTGCAGATTAGGAAGCACAAGTAAGCCTGTACTTACCTTGCTTAATGGATCATCCACCCCAATCGAGACTGTAAATTCGAAAAGGGGCTTCGATTCTGTACGAAGATGCTGCGGAGTTGGGAGAGAGACAGCTACCAGCCCATACCTAGAAGCTGAATCTCTGATGTGGTGAAAAATGTGAAATTGGCCACTACAGATAAGTAAGCACAAGTAAGTCTGTGCTTACCTTGCTTATTTGGTATCCCACTACTGCTCCTAGATATTTAATGCAGAATTTTCCTTTCATCACTGGTAAGCTTGCTATTTTATTTTTTTCTCCAAGTCTCACATGTGCTGCGATTATTTGGCTTGGCTGTATGCAACTACTCATACTCTTGGTTGTATGCAGCCTTAAAAGGTATGAGTTGGCATTGACTCGACCGACGGCTGTGGGTTTGCTAATGTGAACTGTCCCCTCGCTGGGTAGCCTACGACTTTCCAATGCGCTCTCCACGTCTTCAGGCAAAGCCCTGAAAAAATTGAAAAAGTTGCAGACCAGGGCTGAGACCCTGTCTCCAAATTAACCCTAAACCCTTGTTCTGTATCCATGGGGGTGCTTATTCTGCCCCCCGTGAGCTCAGCTGATGGAGTCCTCAGCAGTTTTACCCTTCATCCCTGCCACTGTGGTGATGGTGTTGATCAAATATTTGCCCCAAATCAGATCACTCTTGTCTGAAGTGCTCCCAATCTACCAATCTGTGGACACTTTTCAACAAGGATACACGGCCAGTTCTAAGTGGCTATTCTTTCCTCAGGGCCCAGAAAATCCACTTTCCACTCTTCTTTTGCCTTTGTTTATATTGGCCAGCTCTTGGGCTCAGAGCATTGCCCCTGCCTCCGCTGGCATCCGACATCTTATTAAATATAGGGTGGGTGTGGACACTCAGGGGAAGAGCCAAGCACGCAGTCTCCTCGGGAGATAAGCATTGAGGTTATCTACCCGAGACAGAATTGACTGCTTTTCACTTCTTAGCCCAGAGGGCAGCAAACGCTTTCTGTAAAGGGCCAGATAGTAAATATTTTAGGGTTTGTGGGCCATATTTCTCTGTCATAACTACTCAGCTCTATCATTGCATGAAGAAGGTAGCCATAGACAATATGTAAACAAATGAACATCGATGTGTCCCAATAAAACTTTATTTACAAAAACAGGTGGCAGGGGAGCCAAGATGGCGGACTAGGTGGACGCTACCGCGGATCCCTCTTGCAACAAAGACTCGGAAAAACAAATGAATCGATCACATACATAACAATCTACGAACTCTGAACAACAAGCACAGACTTAGAGACGGAAAACGAACAAATACAGGCAGACAGCGACCGTTTTCAGAACTAGGAGCCAGCGTACCAGGCAGGTGACCTTCGGAGCCCAATCTGGGGCAAAGCCCAGGGGGGCAGAAGGCACAGAAAAGGGGCCCAGCCCTACCTCCCCAAACCCATCCCAGGAGAGAGTCTAGCTGGTTGGCACGGGCGGCGTAGCGGCGCAGCCAGAGGGAGAAGCACCCGGGAGGCAGTGACTGATCTTGGAGTGGGGAGAGCAGCATCCCAGCCGGGGAGCTGTCCCACCAGGAGTTTGGCGGGAAGCGGGTGGAGCGCGAGCGGGGGGGGGGGGTCAGCTATATTTCCCTAAAGCGACCCCGGGGTGGGGCCCACACGTTCGTGAGGGGGGACGCCCACCCAGTTCGCGCGTGAGGAGTGGCGCACCGGAGGGAGAAGTCCCCGGGAGGAAGTGACTGGTCTCGGAGCGGGGAAAGCAGCATCCCAGCCGGGGAGCCGTCCCGCCGGGATTTTGGTGAAAGCGGGCGGGGCGTGAGCGCGGGGTCCAATTATATTCTCCTGAATAGACCCTGGGGGCGGGCCCACCCGTTCGTGTGGGAGACGCCCACCCAGTTCGCGCGAGTGGTGCCGCGCACCGGAGGGAGAAGTCCCCGGGAGGAAGTGACTGGTCTCGGACTGGGGAGAGTAGCGTCCCAACCGGGGAGCCGTCCCGCCCGGATTTTGGCAGACGGGGGTGGAGTGTGAACGCGGTGATCAGCTCTATATTCTGTGGTGCTACACTCCTAGCTCTCTGATCCCTCCCCCACCCTCCCCAGGAGGCTCCATTAACATCCGAATACCTGGAGCCAGAGGGAGAATTCAGATAGGGATTTGACTGAATTTTTTTTAGCTGATTACCTGGAAAATCTAGTTTCCCAGTGATGGCTCGGAGACAGCAGTCCATATCAAACCACATAAAGAAACAGACCAGGACAGCTTCTCCAACCCCCCAAACAAAAGAATCAAAATCTTTCCCAAATGAAGATACAATCCTGGAATTATCAGATACAGAATATAAAAAACTAATTTACAGAATGCTTAAAGATATCACAAATGAAATTAGGATAAATGCAGAAAAAGCTAAGGAACACACTGATAAAACTGTTGAAGAACTCAAAAAGATTATTCAAGAACATAGTGGAAAAATTAATAAGTTGCAAGAATCCATAGAGAGACAGCATGTACAAATCCAAAAGATTAACAATAAAATTACAGAATTTGACAATGCAATAGAAAGTCAGAGGAGCAGACTCGAGCAATTAGAATGTAGACTGGGACTTCTGGAGGACCAGGGAAACAACACCAACATAGCTGAAAAAAAAATCAGATAAAAGAATTAAAAAAAATGAAGAAACCCTAAGAATCATGTGGGACTCTATCAAGAAGGATAACTTGCGAGTGATTGGAGTCCCAGAACAGAGAGGGGGGACAGAAAACACAGAGAAAATAGTTGAAGAAATCCTGACACAAAACTTCCCTGACATCATGAAAGACGAAAGGATATCTATCCAAGATGCTCATCGAACCCCATTTAAGATTGATCCAAAAAGAAAAACACCAAGACATATTATCATCAAACTTGCCAAAACCAAAGACAAACAGAAAATTTTAAAAGCAGCCAGGGAGAAAAGAAAGGTTTCCTTCAAGGGAGAATCAATAAGAATAAGTTCAGACTACTCAGCAGAAACCATGCAGGCAAGAAGGGAATGGGACGACGTATACAGAGCACTGAACGAGAAAAACTGCCAACCAAGGATCATATATCCAGCAAAACTCTCTCTGAAATATGAAGGAGAAATTAAGATATTTACAGATAAACACAAGTTTAGAGAATTTGCAAAAACTAAACCAAGACTGCAAGAAATGCTAAAGGAGATTGTTTGGCCTGATGACCAATAATATCAGGTACCACCACAGTACAAGGTCACAAAACAGAACGCCCTGATATCAACGCAACTCAAATAGGGAAAGCACAAAAACAAACAAATTAAGACTAATTCTAAAAAATAAATAAATAAACAAAATAATACACATAACAAGAAATCATGGAAATCAATAGATAAACGATCACAATAATCAAAAAGAGGGACTAAATATAGGAGGCATTGAACTGCCAGATGGAGAGTGATACAAGGCGATATAGAAGGATACAAGTTAGGTTTTTACTTAGAAAAATAGGGGTAAATAATAAGGTAACCACAAAAAGGAATATCAATTCCATAACTCAAGAAAAAAGCCAAGAAAAACGTAACGACTCAACAAACACAAAGTTAAACATTATGAAAACGAGGATCTCACAAGCTACTAAGAAAAACGTCTCAGCACAAAAAAGCATGTAGAAAAATGAAATGGCCAAGAACACACATGAAAAGGCATCAAAATGACAGCACTAAAAACTTATTTATCTATAATTACGCTGAATGTAAATGGACTAAATGCACCAATAAAGAGACAGAGAGTCACGGACTGGATAAAGAAACACGATCCATCTATATGCTGCCTACAAGAGACACACCTTAGACTTAGAGACACAAACAAACTAAAACTCAAAGGATGGAAAAAAACATATCAAGCAAACAATAAGCAAAAAAGAAGAGGAGTAGCAATATTAATTTCTGACAAAATAGACTTTAGACTTAAATCCACCACAAAGGATAAAGAAGGACACTATATAATGATAAAAGGGACAATTGATCAGGAAGACATAACCAAATTAAATATTTACGCACCCAATGGCAGGGCTGCAAGATACATAAATCCAATTTTAACAGAATTGAAAAGTGAGATAGACAGCACCACATTTATAGTAGGAGACTTCAACACACCACTTTCGGAGAAGGACAGGACATCCAGTAAGAAGCTCAATAGAGACACGGAAGACCTACTTACAACCATCAACCAACTTGACCTCATTGACTTATACAGAACTCTCCACCCATCTGCTGCAAAATATACTTTTTTTTCCAGTGCACATGGAACATTCTCTAGAATAGACCACATATTAGGTCATAAAACAAATCTTTGCAGAATCCAAAACATCGAAATATTACAAAGCATCTTCTCAGACCACAAGGCAATGAAGCTAGAAATCAATAAGAGAAAAACTAGGGAAAAGAAATCAAATACTTGGAAAATGAACAATACCCTCCTGAAAAAAGACTGGGTTATAGAAGACATCAAGGAGGGAATAAGGAAATTCTTAGAAAGCAACGAGAATGAAAATACTTCCTATCAAAACCTCTGGGACACAGCAAAAGCAGTGCTCAGAGGTCAATTTATATCGAGAAATGCACACATACAAAAAGAAGAAAGAGCCAAAAGCAGAGAACTGTCCCGACAACTTGAACAAACAGAAAGTGAGCAACAAAAGAACCCATCAGGCACCAGAAGAAAACAAATAGTAATAATTAGAGCTGAACTAAATGAATTAGAGAACAGAAAAACAATTGAAAGAATTAACAAAGCCAAAAGCTGGTTCTTTGAAAAAATTAACAAAATTGATAAACCATTGGCTAGACTGACTAAAGAAAAACAGGAAAGGAAACAAATAACCCGAATAAGAAACGAGAAGGACCACATCACAACAGAGCCAAATGAAATTAAAAGAATCATTTCAGATTACTACGTAAAATTGTACTCTAACAAATTTGAAAACCTAGAAGAAATGGATAAATTCTTGGAACAATACTACCTACCTAAGCTAACACATTCAGAAGTAGAACAACTAAATAGACCCATAACAAAAAAAGAGATTGAAACGGTAATCAAAAAACTTCCAACAAAAAAAAGTCCTGGCCCAGACGGCTTCACTGCAGAGTTCTACCAAACCTTCAGAAAAGACTTAACACCATTACTATTGAAGGTATTTCAAAGCGTAGAAAAAGACGGAATACTACCCAACTCATTCTATGAAGCTACCATCTCCCTGATACCAAAACCAGGTAAAGACATTACAAAAAAAGAAAATTTTAGACCAATATCCCTCATGAACATAGATGCAAAAATCCTCAACAAAATTCTAGCCAATAGAATCCAACAACACATCAAAAAAATAATTCACCCTGATCAAGTGGGATTTATACCAGGTATGCAAGGCTGGTTTAATATCAGAAAAACCATTAATGTAATCCATCACATAAATAAAACAAAAGACAAAAACCACGTGATCTTATCAATAGATGCAGAAAAGGCATTTGACAAAGTTCAACACCCATTTATGATAAAAACTCTTACCAAAATAGGAATTGAAGGAAAATTCCTCAACATAATAAAGGGCATCTATGCAAAGCCAACAGCCAATATCACTCTAAATGGAGAGAACCTGAAAGCATTTCCCTTGAGAACGGGAACCAGACAGGGATGCCCTTTATCACCACTCTTATTCAACATCGTACTTGAAGTCCTAGCCAGGGCAATTAGGCTAGACAAAGAAATAAAGGGTATCCAGATTGGTAAGGAGGAAGTAAAGCTATCACTATTTGCAGATGACATGATCGTATACATGGAAAACCCTAAGGAATCCTCCAGAAAACTACTGAAACTAATAGAAGAGTTTGGAAGAGTCTCAGGTTATAAAATAAACATACAAAAATCACTTGGATTCCTCTACATCAACAAAAACAACACCGAAGAGGAAATAACCAAATCAATACCATTCACAGTAGCCCCCAAGAAGATAAAATACTTAGGAATAAATCTTACCAAGGATGTAAAAGACCTATACAAAGAAAACTATAAAACTCTGCTACAAGAAATTCAAAAGGACATACTTAAGTGGAAGAACATACCCTGCTCATGGATAGGAAGACTTAACATAGTAAAAATGTCTATTCTACCAAAAGCCATCTATACATATAACGCACTTCCAATCCAAATACCAATGTCATATTTTAAGGGGATAGAGAAACAAATCACTAATTTCATATGGAAGGGAGAGAACCCCAGGATAAGCAAAGCATTACTGAAAAAGAAGAAGAAAGTGGGAGGCCTCACTCTACCTGATTTCAGAACCTATTATACAGCTAAAGTAGTCAAAACAGCCTGGTACTGGTACAACAACAGGCACATAGACCAATGGAACAGAATTGAGAACCCAGATATAAATCCATCCATGTATGAGCAGCTGATATTTGACAAAGGACCAGTGTCAGTCAGTTGGGGAAATGATAGTCTTTTTAACAAATGGTGCTGGCATAACTGGATATCCATTTGCAAAAGAATGAAACAGGACCCATACCTCACACCATGCACAAAAACTAACTCCAAGTGGATCAAAGACCTAAACATAAAGACTAAAACGATAAAGATCATGGAAGAAAAAATAGGATCAACCCTAGGAGCCCTAATACAGGGCATAAACAGAATACAAAACATTACCAAAAATGATGAAGGGAAACCAGATAACCGGGAGCTCCTAAAAATCAAACACCTATGCTCATCTAAAGACTTCACCAAAAGAGTAAAAAGACCACCTACAGACTGGGAAAGAATATTCAGCTATGACATCTCAGACCAGCGCCTGATCTCTAAAATCTACATGATTCTGTCAAAACTCAACCACAAAAAGACAAACAACCCAATCAAGAAGTGGGCAAAGGATATGAACACACATTTCACTAAAGAAGATATTCAGGCAGCCAACAGATACATGAGAAAATGCTCTCGATCATTAGCCATTAGAGAAATGCAAATTAAAACTACGATGAGATTCCATCTCACACCAACTAGACTGGCATTAATCCAAAAAACACAAAATAATAAATGTTGGAGAGGCTGTGGAGAGATTGGAACTCTCATACACTGCTGGTGGGATTGTAAAATGGTACAACCACTTTGGAAGTCCATCTGACGTTATCTTAAACAGTTAGAAATAGAACTACCATACAACCCAGAAATCCCGCTCCTCGGAATATACCCTAGAGATACAAGAGCCTTCACACAAACAGATATATGCACACCCATGTTTACTGCAGCTCTGTTTACAACAGCAAAAAGCTGGAAGCAACCAAGATGTCCGTCAACGGATGAATGGGTAAATAAATTGTGGTATATTCACACAATGGAATACTACGCATCGATAAAGAACAGTGACGAATCTGTGAAACATTTCATAACATGGAGGAACCTGGAAGGCATCATGCTGAGTGAAATCAGTCAGAGGCAAAAGGACAAATATTGTATAAGACCACTATTATAAGATCTTGAGAAACAGTATAAACTGAGAAGAACACATACTTCTGTGGTTGCGAGGGGGGGAGGGAGGGAGGGTGGGAGAGGGTTTTTTGCTGATTAATTAGTAGATAAGAACTGCTTTGGATGAAGGGAAAGACAACACTCAATACAAGGAAGGTCAGCCTAATTGGACTGGACTAAAAGCAAAGAGGTTTCCGGGATAAAATGAAAGCTTCAAAGGTCAGCGGAGCAGGGGCTGGGGTCTGGGGAACTTGGTTTGAGGGGACTTCTAAGTCAATGGGCAAAATAATTCTATTATGTAAACATTCTGCATCCCACTTTGAATTGTGGCGCCTGGGGTCCTAAATGCCAACAAGTGGCCATCTAAGATACACCAATTGGTCTCAACCCACCTGGAGCAAAGGCAGAACACCAAGGTCACACGACAACTAAGAACCCAAGAGACAGAAAGGGCCACATGAACCAGAGACCTACATTATCCTGAGACCAGAAGAACTAGTTGGTGCCCGGCCACAATCGATGTCTGCCCTGTCAGGGAGCACAGCAGACATCTCCTGAGGGAGCAGGAGACCAATCGGATACAGACCCCAAATTCTCATGAAAAGACCATACCTAATGGTATGACTGCGACTAGAGGAATCCCAGAGACAATGCTCCCCAGACCTTCTGATGGCACAGGACAGGAACCATCCCCGAAGACAAATCATCAGGCATGAAAGGGGAGAGAGATGCTGATGAAGAGTGAGCTAATTAAATCAGGTGGACACTGGAGAGTGTGTTGGCAACTCTTGACTGGAGGGGGGATGGGAAGATAGAGAGAGAGGGAAGATGGCAAAATTGGCACGAAACGAGAGACTGAAAGGGCTGACTCAATAGGGGGAGAGCAAGTGGGAGAAGGGAGTAAGATGTATGTAAACCTACATGTGACAGACTGATTGGATGGTAAATGTTCACTTGAAGCTTAATAAAAATTAATTAAAAAAAAAACAGGTGGCAGGCTGGATTTGGTCCACAGGCTGTACTTTGCCAACCCCATATTTAGCTCATTGTTTGCTGTCATAGAGACATAACCCAGATCTCAGTCCCAAAGAGACACACAAGCAGAGTGGCACTGAGGCCACGGGAAGCCCTCCCGAGTGAGGGTCATTGGCTCCTGGCTTTTAATCCACCAATCCAAGTTCCTTTAAGGCAGTTCTTGTGGTTTCACGTGTGTTCTCGGCAGCGGAGAGACTTCCTACCATTCTTCTCTCCAGTAGGGTGGGACTCACTTGTTGCCATTCAGTCGACTCTGACTCAGGGCCACCTTATGTACAAAAGAGTGAAACGTTGTCCGGCCCTAGTGCCATCTTCATGGCCATTGATACGTTTGAGCCCATTGTGGCTACTACTTCAATCCATCTCCTGGAGGGTTTTGCTTGTTCTCACTGACCATGATGTCCTTTAGTGACTGGTCTTCCCTGATGACTCACTGACGTCTCTTTATCTACCTTCCATCGACTAGGCCAGAGATTAACCTCCTCACCTCCAATTGTAGGCAGGTAGCTGTGGGAATGTAAATCAAAGTTGGAAGCTGCTGGCCCAGGGTCTTTGGGAGCTGTATGGGTCGTCTGGGTCAGGGGCGGCCATGCTGGAAGTGCTTGATTCCTGTTGGTTAAGTAAAGGCCAATGTGAGTGGGGGGCTGCCACCAGGCTGGCAGTCTATCCTGGAGCCGACCCTGACTTCCCCTCCTGCCACTCCCTCCCCCAGCTCCATCTCCAGTGTCTGCATTGTCCTAGCAGTTAGGTCCCAAGAGCTCTTTTACTTATTGTCACTCTGATCATTTTGTGGGTGTATTTGCAGACTCCTGGATGGAAGAGGTGGCCCTATGAGGGTGTGCCTCAGGGACACAGGCGCTTACGGAGCTGCATTTGAATCTGAGAGTAGAAGACACATTTACATGGCTTCCCCTTCCTCCTGTAATTGTTTAAAGAAATACAGCACAATCACCCTTTTGAACAGGGTTATAACAACACGATCTTTAGAAGATAAAAACCAGCTGGTTCCACTTGAATTTGAAATATATTAAAACAAACTTTGAAGTAAATAATCTGAGTTTCTGTTTTCATAAATTACAATGATAACATGTAAATTTCTCCATTCAGCTATCTCAACATAAGCCCTTTTGTGCTTCCCGCTCCAAAACTGCGAACCCATTAGAGTTTCTTTCAAATACGTTGTAAATACACTTCTTTTTAGAAAGAGAGGCAATAAATCCAGCTGCATTTAGCTAATATAATCTCGTGGCCCTAAAAATGTGCAATGTCTAATATTGGCTACAAAAAATGTGGCCAGGTTTTTTTTTTTTTTTCTTCATAAAAAAGGTAGCATTAACTGTTTCACAAAAAGTTATTTGTTTCCTCTGGAAGCCCAGGGAGCTGGCTTTGGGGGATTAGGGATACATTTCACCTATAGGTTACATGAGCTTTTGTTATTTGTTTTCATACAAAATAAACTGCAGAGCTCTTGCTAATGTACAATTGTGCAGAGTTTTGGTGGGAATATTTCAAAAGTACGGTAGTGTGTATTTTCCCTTGATTATTTCCCCAGATCCTTAGGGATAAAATCCAATAGTGTGGTG